>NW_028094224.1:133030-658505 GCF_014824575.4 Sturnira hondurensis | reverse complement strand
AGTGAACCCCTTGACCGACCCTACAGTGAGCATGGCGTCCCTCACAGACACAGTGGTGAAGGAGTGGTGTGGTGGGTGTAAGGTGTGAGTCTTAAATGTTCACATGTGAAAGCCCGGCCTGTGTGGCTCAGTGGGTTGGGGCATCACCCCATACAGGGAAAGGGGGTGCCTTGGATTCCTGTTCAGAACACAAACCCAGATTGTTGCTTCGATTATTAGATGGTGGTGGGGGAGCCTAGGGGAGGCCACTAAGAGAGGTTTCTCTCTCTCTCTCTCTCTCTCTCTCCCTCCCTCCGTCCCTCCCTGTTATAATGTTACATTATCTATCCTTCCAACCCAGGAGCACAGTGTATCCTTCGTTCATTTGTATCCTTGTCAATTTCTCTCCTCCTTGTCTAATCGTTTTCAGGGTAGAGCACTTTCAACTCGTTGGTTGAATTCATCCCTAGACATATTATGCTTTTTGATGAAACAGGAAGTGGAATGTATAGTTTTCTCCTTCGGATTATTCAGTGTTGCTGTTAGAAATGCAGCAGCTGTCGGGGTTTGTGTCCTGCGTCGTCACCGAGTTCACTTAGCAGTTCTGGTTGATTACCTGTGGGGTCCTCAGGCTTCTCTAGACATTGTGTCATGTGATCTGCATGCAGTGAGAGTTTAACTTCCAGCTCTCTGGTTCATATGCCTTTGGTTTCTTTGTCTCGTCTGGCTGCTGGCTACACCCCCAGGACTGTACTGAAGGGAAGTGGCCAGGAGCAGAGTGAGGGGTAGGGTGGTGCTGGTGCTGTGGGAAGCACAGCCTGCAGGGGGCAGTATTGGGAGCGGGCACTAGGAGCAGAGGGCCCTGTGATCCTCAGAGGGTGATGCTGGGGGCACCCACCTGGGTGTGGCAGAGAAGTGTGGGCACAGGAGGGCCCTTCCCTCCCTGATGGAGAGGGCTAAGGGATATGCAGTGCTGTTCCACGTTCATGAGTGATTTCCATGTGGGACCCAAGGTGCAGAGACTCTGCAGTCAGCAGGGATCAGGGTGGCGCCCCTGGTTGGCCCTGGGGAGGCCAGGTCTCCATGTGGAATTCTCCGCCTTCTTCCAGGTCGTCATTGCTACCTAGTCCTTGCTGGTATCTCTCCCAGCACAGCAGGTAACGATGGTCCACCCTCTGCCTGCCCTCCCTGTCTGCCTGGCCCTGGTCCACCTGCTCAGCCCCTGCTCAGGTAGGACCTGCTCTGTGTCTGTGCATCTGAAGCCTTTACCTTTGGGCCCAGTCAGAACCCTGGACTCCCCCCATCCCCCCAAGTCCTGTCCAGATGCACCTGAGTGAGGACCCAGGTCCTGTGTAGGTGTCTCTCACCTTGCCCTCCCTACGTGGCCAACCCCTAGCCCTCTGGTCCCATCTGCCTCTGACACAGTCCCCCTTCTGATGAGCAGCTCAGTTTGCTGTGGTTGGACCCCCGGAGCGCATCCTGGCCATGGTGGGTGAAGACGCTGAGCTGCCTTGTGTCCTGTCCGGAAACATGAGTGCCGAGCACATGGAGCTGAAGTGGGAGAGATCCAGCCCCAGACGGGTAGTGCACAGGTACGCACCTGGGCAGGAAGACACCCCGGCAGCAGAATATGAAGGGAGAACTTCGATTTTAAGAGAGGACATCACTGTGGGGAAGGCTGCTCTGCAGATTCGCGACCTCAGAGCCTCTGATGGAGGAACCTACCTGTGTCGATTCCATGATGGAGATTTCTCTGCAGGAGCCCAGGTGGAGCTGAAGGTTGCAGGTGAGTGAGGTTTGATCTGTGCTTGTCCCCCGTGGAGTCAGGAACAGAGGCTCCAAGCCCACCTGAGAGCCCTCTCGGCTCCTCACCAGCACCTGCCCCCTATTCCTCCATCCCTGCTCCTCTGAGGCCAGAGACAGACCCAGGTTGTCCCCCAGGAAAGGCTCCTCCTGCATCTGGGCAAGAGTCCCTCATGCCACCCACCAGGTCTCATCAGGGAAGTGGAGGTGGGGGACTGGAACGAGAAGGAGGCCCCCTCTTCCCCCTGCAGTGGGTTCAGTGTGTCCCAGACAGTGGCCATAGGCCCCCAGGTGCCTGCTGCTGTGGGTCCAGGGGGTTGACCTGCCAGGACAACACCTGTGATGCCCACATCCTCCAACCAAAGGCCCCAGGATCACATGTGCAGTTGAACAGGGTGTGTCCATCCCTTTGAGGAGTGAGGGGGGATGCACAGGTGAGGAAACCGGGGTATCTCAGAGAGAGGGTGTCAGGGAGGAGTTGGTGTGTCCTTTGGGCTCTTAGGGGGCTGGGGGATGGGGCAGCAGGGCTTTGCTCTGGGTTGGATGCTGTCAGGGTGGTGCAGGGGTGTCATTGGTCACTCACAGCCAGGACAGGGGAAGTTGGTCACTGCTGTGGTCTGCACACTGTTTGTGTTTCCTCATGCTCAGACCCGACTGCTGAGTGGTCTTGACTTTGTCCTGACCCATCCCAGTGACAAAGTGACCTTGTCCGAGTGCAGCCCAGGAGAGTGCTCCTGTCCCGGTGTCAGGGCTGCACTTCACTTTCTCCATGTGGCTTCTGTCTTGGATGATGCATTCGGAGCCCAGCAGGTGGTGGGAGGTGGGGGTTTTGGCTGTGTCCCTGCAGGGCCTCCTGAGCCAGACACTGTCCCTTCCTGGAGACCACAGCTCCTCGTAGGAAGTCCCTGCCTGAGAGAATCTGTTCTTTCGGGGTTTAACAGGCTTCCCCCGACCCCCGGCCCTTGGGTGCTGAGGTCTAGGAACAGGCAGCAGCAGCTCTGCTGTTCCAGGCCCTGGGTCAGCTCTGTTCTTTGAAAAGGTCATCTCCTTCTCACAAACACGTCACAGCAACTTCCCTGGGTTGAGAGGCCCAGACAAGCTGCTGACAACAGCAGCATTAATTACAGCCACAGGTCACCGAGGGGCCTTCCATGTAAGGCACAGCTTGGGGACAGCAAGCCCAGTGCATATCTTCCCCCCACAGGACAGGCCTGAGGCTCACACAGGACAGGCGGGAAGGATAAGGGCACCAGGGCGGGAGCCCCGTCAGATAAGCAGGAACCACCTCCACATTTGCCCAGGGTGGGGGAGAGTCTGTTCCTGGAAGCAGCACGTCTGGGCCATGGGGGAGGGGAGGGTCCAGCAGTCTCTAAGGGATTTAGGGGAAGCCATGTCTGCTCTGGCCCAGATCCCCCTGGATCTACCCTGAGGGTCCAGCCATGGTCAGGCAGTGGTCACTGGGTGGGTCGGTCTCTCCTGCACAGCTCCCTCTGGGAACAGCTCCTGATGAATCCCTGCTGGTCTCATCCAGGGTGGTGTGCCCCTCCCTGTGTGGAGACCCTCACCAGTGCAGAGGGCTCCCCCTGATTCAGGCTCACTGTCCCTCCCCAGCCCTGGGCTCTGGTCCCCACATTGAAATGAAGGGCTATGAGGCTGGAGGGATCCGCCTGGAGTGCAGGTCTGACAGCTGGTACCCGCAACCCCAAATCCAGTGGAGAGACTCCAGGGGACACAGCTTGCCTGCTGAGGCAGAGCCTGAGGCTGCAGACCCCCAGGGCCTTTATGCAGCCTCAGTCTCTGTGATCCTGGGAGGCAGCTGTGGGGAGGGGGTCTCCTGTGTCATCAGAAGCCCCCTGCTGGGCCAGGAAAGGTCGGCCATGCTTTCCATTGCAGGTGAGTGCCCTACCCACTGCCCTGGGCTCCCTGGTGTCTGCTGGGGGAAGGCGGGGTTGTCTGCTGCTGACCTGGGTCTTTGCAGGGAACAGAAGGGACAGAGCAGGGCCCTGCTGCCCCTTCCCAATGAAGGTGTTCATGTCTCAGACAGCTTCTGAGCACTTTCTGGGTACCCCACACACAGTGCCAGGTAACAGGAACTGGGGATGAATGGGCAAGATGAGCAAAGACATCACAAAAGGAGAAAAATAGGTACAAGTCAGAGACGGTGCGGGTGCCCCCAATGAGAGGTGTGTGCAGTGGGCGCTGCCCTGTGAGAGCAGACACAGACCTGCTCCCTGTGCTGACTGGGAAGGTCATGGATACCCAGGGTGAGCAGAGAGAAAAACCGGCAGAGCAGCTGGTAGGGAGTGCTGTTTTCGCCATAAATAAGATAATATAAAAATATATTAATGTTGTTAAATTTTAACAGACACTTGTTTGGCACTCACTATGTGCCAGGCACTGTGTAACCATTCATAAAATCTCTTACCAATCCGGACACCGGGAACAGATGTGTACATCATTAGTTCTAGGTCACGGAGCTTGTCAGGTGGGAGACCCAGAATTAAAACCCAGGTGGTCCAGTCCCAAAGTTCACAATCTTACTCCCCAGATTGAAATGACTCAAGAGAAGATTGTAAGTAACAGATGGAGGAGCAGTGGAGAGATTTCGATGACTTAGTGTATACTGTTTTTTATATTCAAAATATTCCCATTTGAGAGGCAGTTCCTTCGAGACAGTGGTGTTATGTGCCAGTGAAAGTTCTGGGCACTTTGGGGAGAGAACGATTATTTTCAGTTCCCGGATACCTTGAGACCCAACTTGGCCATCAGCTGAGGCTAACCCTTCGCAGGCCCCTTCTTCTGGGACGCGACGCCCTGGATGGCGGCCTTCGGGGTGACCCTGTTTATTCTGCTCCTGCTCCTGGTGGTAATGGGGTTCTTCCTGTGGCGAAACCAGAAGAAGATCCAGGCCTTGTCTGAGGAGAAGGAGAGCGAAAGCGCAGCGAAAGAAGCAGCTCAGGCCGAGAGGGAAGCAGCTGAGATGGAGAAGGAAGCCACCCAGTGGGAGAAAGAAGCAGCTCAGGCGGAGAAAGAAGCAGCTCAGGCCGAGAAAGAAGCAGCTCAGGCTGAGAAAGAAGCAGCTCAGGCCGAGAAAGAAGCCGCCCAGTGGGAGAAAGAAGCTGCTCAGGCTAAGGAGCAACTGGAGAGAAGCCAGAAAGGTTAGGCCCTGCAGCAAGGTGGTCGCCACCTCCCCACCACAGCCCCCACCCACCACACAGGTCCTCTTTTTCATCCCCTTAAAGGACTTCCTTTTTCTGCTTATTTCCAGAGAAGCTGGAGGATGAACTCAGTAAGTGACCATCCCCAGCCCACACATCCTGGGGTCCCTGCATTACACAAGTCACTGACTCCTCACATTGTTCCCTGCAGGGTGGAGAAAGATCCCTTACCTACCACGTGAGTGCCCTGACCCGCATCTCAGCCTCTCTGTTTGGATATTCCAGCCCCTTTCCTCCTCCCTAACCTCCCAGGGGAAGACATGAGGACACTGGTGGAGGGACCAGGCAGTGATCTGTCTCAGTGGGGACGGAGCTGGGTCTCTCTCCACCAGGGGGCGCGCGCGCAGGGCACCCCAGGAACTAGGACAGGAGAGTGGGCAGTGGAGGTGACTCAGTGTGGGAGTCCTGCCCGCCCTGATTGGTTGCCAGACTCTGTAGCCCACTGAAAAGAAAGGTAGAGGAGAGAAAAGTGTCTTAAAAACAGGAGTGGCCGTGTCAGTCCTCGCAGACTTACCATTATTGCTGGAAAAATGGTATCTGAAATTTTCCATTAAGTGGCCCCATTGTTTCCAGAAGTAGGCAGGAAACAGTACAGATTGGGGTGAATGAACTCCAGCACACAGGTGCACAGGTGTGTGCACAGGGCAGCGAGTGGGAAGGCCCACCCAGGTCCTGCAGAACGTGGTCATCGCTTGCAGGACAGGGTTGGGGTCCTGGTCCCCCAGGGTATGTCTGACCACACAGAGTCCCAAATCCTGACTACATGAGGTTTACCCTTTTCACGTGAAGGAAGGCTTCTGGTTTGCACAGCAGCGTGGCAGCACCGCTGTCCTCGCACTTTGGGGTCACTACTGGGTAAAATACGGGTGACCGAACACCAACGCTGTGATACTGGGACCGTCCATCTGTCACAAAGATGATCCTCAGTGACTGAGGGCGGTGAGGGGGGAGGGGTGCAGGCTGAACATGCTGGACTCGGGCAGGGTCCGTGAGGGCGCAGGTCCGAGAGGACAGCAGGGGACGTCATCATGCTGGTGAGACTGATGTGCAATTTAAAACTTACGCATTGTTGGTTTCTGCAATTTTTACCCACTACTCCTTAACCGTAGTTGACAGAAGGTAACTGAAATTCAGAAGCCGCAGCAGGGATGTGAGGTGACTGCTGCACAGACAGGGACAGGACAGCTGTACAGTGACCCTGGGGCAGCCGAGGAGGGAACAGGCAGAGGGACAGGTGGGGAGGGTGGGGGGCAAACAGGAAGATGACAGGGGCGCACTAGGGACACAAAGGAACCCACTCAGAAATGACAGTTCAGGTGACTGTCTGTCTCCATTGCAGGTGAGGAACAGGCTCAAGTCTATGCAGGTGAGTGAGTCTGATGCTCTCTGGTTTCCTGGCTCCTGTGTGAGAAGTATTTATAGCCTTTCCCTGCTGGGTGAGGAGTGACCACAGCCAGCTCAGAGGCTCATTTTCTGTGTGTGAACCACCCCCTCCTGTCTGGACACTCAGAGAGGACCTTCCAGATGCAGCGTCCCCTCACCCTGCTGACACACATGCCCACACCTGGGACAGCCGGGTCATGTCCCACAGAGACCCAGTGTGATGGAGGGAAGCCCAGCACTGGGAGAGGTTTTAGCCTGGTCCGCAGAGCTGTGGACGAGGAGAGTGGATGTTGGAGGAGACTGAGGGGAGGAGAGAGGAGGCTCAGTGAGGACAGTGGGTGGGGGGAGGACAGAGAGAATGACCTGTCCTTGTCTGTGTCTCCTTCCTTCCAGACTTGAAAATGGCCTTCTTCCAGCCTGGTGAGTGGGTCACTCTGTGCTTCCAGGACAGCCCCCAAAGGCCCCTGCTTGCCATTTCCTCTCTAAACCCTGACTGCGAGGGTCTGGGGTGTCCTGAAATTGTGGTCTCAAAGGTGTGCCCACCTGCTGCCCAGAACCCAGAGACAATGGAAAGGGACTGTCCTGGGGTCCACAGGCCTTTGTGGNTGGGAGAGGTTTTAGCCTGGTCCGCAGAGCTGTGGACAAGGAGAGTGGACGTTGGAGGAGACTGAGGGGAGGAGAGAGGAGGCTCAGTGAGGACAGTGGGTCGGGGGAGGACAGAGAGAATGACCTGTCCTTGTCTGTGTCTCCTTCCTTCCAGACTTGAAAATGGCCTTCTTCCAGCCTGGTGAGTGGATCACTCTGTGCTTCCAGGACAGCCCCCAAAGGCCCCTGCTTGCCATTTCCTCTCTAAACCCTGACTGCGAGGGTCTGGGGTGTCCTGAAATTGTGGTCTCAAAGGTGTGCCCACCTGCTGCCCAGAACCCAGAGACAATGGAAAGGGACTGTCCTGGGGTCCACAGGCCTTTGTGGGAGGAAGAGTCAGAAGGGGCGGGGTTGGAGGAAGGGGCTGCAGGGAGAGGGAGGGGGTGACCTGACCAAGCCTCTCCCCTCCTACCACTGTGTGTCCTCCAGTTATGGCGAGTTCCAGTCATTCCTGCTCTGTGAGGGTTGGGACAAGGACTGAGTGAAGTGATTACTGTGTGTTGGTCAGAACACCCACAGGAATTAGACGGCCTGTTTGAAGAGGGTGTTTGTCTGACAATAATGACCACAGCGAGGAGAAAATATCTTGAGGACTAAAAGCAATGTGGGTGACTCCTGAGACTCTAACAGACAGTGTGGTTGGCTGATTCACTCTCAGGGGTTCAGTGTCAGAGAGCACAGAGGACCCCGCAACCTGCCCAGATTGTTCACTGACTACACACCCCTCACAGCACTTCTTCGCACTGTACCTCGGGCACTCGTGACTGACAGGAACAGGGACACAGAATGAGGCAGCACCAGCCACTCCTCCTGGTGGCCTTGTGACAGGTGATCCTTTATAATCCACACGATCACCAGTGTGGAGGTGACCTTGGTGCTCCTTTCACTCTGGCTGTAACACACAAAAGTGCTCAAGCCTGTGTTCAAGGATCATGGACCATTGTCACCTAGAGGCTTTGGTGAGCTGGTCTAGGACAGTGAGGTGGGTCAGAGGTCACAGCATGAAGAGGTGAAAGAAACCCATGACACAGAGATGGGGCTGGATGTGTACACAGTGACAGGCTGGGTGGCATTAAGGAAAACCAACAAGAACACATGATCCCCCAGGGCTCACAGCAGTGGGAGCTGTGACCACCCCTGGGCCGAGGGCAGGGTGACAGGGAGGCCTCACTGGGTCCTGGAGGAGGCAGCTGGGGCTCAGGGAGGGGCCCCTGGGCGGGGGTGCTGTGGTGGAGCACCTCCCTAGGGGCGTGGGGGTCAGCGCTGAGCCTCCTCTCCTCCCTCCTTCCCCTGTTCAGCCCGCACCTCCCCTTGGCCAAACCCGACAGTAACCAGAGTCCAGGGACCCAGGGACTCTGCCCATGGAGGACTGACTCCTGGGTCAGAGGGGGTGGGGACAGGGGACAGTGGACCCCAGAGCACGTGATGCCCCAGCCTGGTCCTGAGCACAGAGGGTCATGGTGTCTGACCTCACACCAGGCACTTCCTCCATGGCTAGTCTAGGGCTCAATGTACCACTGATTTGTCTTATTCCACCCCAAAATTAGGGTTTTCAACCCCACAGTACATAGATGAGATTGAGAGTCAAGTTATTCTGTAGCTGGTGTCTGTGGAAAGGGAGACTGTGCAGAAAAGGACGTCACCCAGCTCAGTGGGCAGAGCCAAGGCTGACATTTAATCCCCGAGACTGTACAGCACAGGTGGGCACGGACATTTTGGGGCCAATACAGGAAACAGGAAATTGATAGATCCCAGCCCTACTCACCCTCCCCTTCCTCTCCAATCACAAGACCCCTGCAGTTTCTTTGGCCCTCATGGCTGAGGATGACATTCAGGGTAGGCTGTGGACCCCAGACAGTGTAGGCTTGGCTCCTACTCAGACCCAAGCCTTGAAGGCTGAGGCTCTCATGTCCAGTCACCATGGCCGACCCCATGCCCTTTGAACCCCCTGCAGTGGACCTGTTTCTGGATCCAGACACGGCGCACCCCTCCCTCCTTGTATCTGTGGACAAGAGGAGCGTGCAGCAGGCAGAAGCCTGGCAGAACCCTCCGGAAAAGCCCGAGAGATTTTACGGGAATGAGTGTGTCCTGGGCTGTGAGAGCTTCACTTCGGGAAGACACTTCTGGGAGGTGGAGGTGGGGGACAGGGCACAGTGGCGTGTGGGGGTGTGCAAGGAGAGTGTGAGGAGGAAAGATGGCGATAACATGGCCCCGGCAAATGGATTCTGGACTGTGGGGCTGAATCCCAGGAATGACTACCTGGCTCTCATGGACCTGCCGATGACGCTGACCAATGTGAACCCTCCCAAGAGGGTGGGGGTTTTCCTGGACTATGAGCTGGGGGAGGTCTCGTTCTACAATGCCGACGATGGCTCTCACATCTTCACCTTCCCACCCACCTCCTTCTCTGGGCCTCTGAGGCCTGTTTTTGGGATTTCAACATTGGAGCCCACTCCCTTGACCATTCTCCCAGTGCAGAAAGTAGTGAGTGGAACCCTTGTGCCTGACCCAGGGCCTGACCCTTCCCTGGGGACCCCAGTGGACCCAGGCTCAGCTAGTGGGAATGGGGACCCTCAGGCTGAAGAAACATCCCTGCTTCTTGCTGCCGAGGCTGGAGCTGAGGGCCTCCTGAGCCGCCAAACGTCTCAGTAAGAAGGGACTGAGGACGTAGAGAAGGGGCCAGCGGCCACTTTCTTCACCAGCCTGTGACCTGTGAGCACAGAGCAGACAACCTCCTATGTCACACCTGAAGGGCCTCTGTGAGCAGGACTGTGGGTGGAAGGGGCAGACGGGCATCAGTGGCATTTTTGTCACACGGTGGAACCCATGTCCATGACAAGGACACCCACCACTGATCACCCACTGAAGTTCCTGAGGTTCCTGTCACCTGTGGGTCCTGGGGAAAGGCTGCTCTTCCTCATCATTATTGTCACTGTGACTGTTCACCATGTGTCCCCTCCCCCCACATATGGGTGTCGTGTCACATGTGTTAAATAAATTTGTCAGTAATAGTCATGCTTCTGTGGAGTTTCTTCTAGATTTAAGCCCCACAGTTAACTCACCACAGATTCGTGGTTTACCTTCTTGCAACATTTTCTCAAAATCCTTATTGTATTGGTTTTGTATTGCTGCTGTGATAATTAATCACAAATTTCACGGCCTGATACAACATAAGTTTATTATCTCACAACTTGGTAGAGAGAAGTCCAGTATGGTTTCACCAGACTGAAATCAAGGTGTCAGCACCTGGGTGCTTTATTGAGGACCCAGGGATGAGTGTGTGTTGTTAACTCTGAGGGCTGGCGGAGCTGAGTTCCCTGCAGTGACGGGACCCAGGAGGCCCTCCTCGCTGCTGTCAGAAGAAGCTGAGACCCCTCCAGGCTGGGAACAACTGGGGTCCTTCTCCCAGGGACAGATGTGAGGGAACAAGAAGGGAACGACATGGGGACAGAGCCCCAGTTTGTGAAGTCGCTGCTGGTGGGGCCCTTGCTCGTGATCTGACTGCAGCGTCGATGGCGTCAGAGGGACTCCAGGGCTCCAGAGGAAGTGTTCAGGCACAGGCGGGAAATGTTATGGCCGTGCTTTGGAAAGATTATTCTGGAAGAAATGTATACCATGGCCCAATTGGGATCTGTGGGACATGGGAAGGAAGCGTCGTGTTCAGGCAGGGGCGCTGGACCCAACCAGACCATCTACTGGCGAAGGAGGGACACTTTGCTCGCTGCCATTGTTGCAGGCACTGGAGGATGAAATAGAGGAAAAGTCATCTGAAAAACCAGAGTCCAGATAAACAGACAAGTCTGGTTTTATTTCCTGCAGGGGAATTTACTTTGTGAGAATTCCCTTCTTCTTTATTTGGGCATCGTCTGTCCCTTCTCAATGTCAACCCATATCCAGGGACTGTCACTGGGTGTCCTGTCTGTGGCTTCCCTGGAAGCGCTCACCTCCAACACTGGTCTTCATCCGACCCGAGTCAGAGCGGCCCCAGGGAGGGCAGCCTTTTCTTCAGGGGCAGTTTGTGAAAACAGTTGGGGCAATGGTTTACCTTGCACCTGTCTGAGATGATGTACAGCAGTTGGAAGTAAAGAGAGGAAAAAAACTGCTTTTGATGGAGGGGGTGCCTCTCTCCCAGTGACAGATAAGCTCCTTTCTACACAAGTGACAACTCAGCCAGTAGAAATCTGAGGCAGCCACCCAGGGCAACTGCGATTTTATTTCTGTATTTTTAGAGAGGGGAAGGGAAGGAGAAAAGGAGGGGGAGAAATATCAATGTGTGGTTGCCTCTTGAGCACCCCCTACTGGGCACCTGGCCCACAACTCAGGCCTGTGCCTTGACTGGGAATGGAACTGGCCACCCTTTGGTTTGCAGGCTGCCACCCAATCCACTGAGAAACACCAGCCACGGTGCAAACATTTTCAATTGTATGCAGGTGGGTGGCTCTTCACCTCCCTGGTAGTCTGAGCTCCAATCCCCCATGGATTCAGAAACTCTGGATGCACAGAAGTGGAAACACTGAGAGTGTCTTGCTGGTGAGGACAGAGGAGAGATGGTGCTCAATTGTCCTGTTCTTCTCGGGAGACCAGCAGAACTCTTGGATGGTGACCATGAGACTGGCTGTCCTCTTTCTTCCCCAAGTAACTCGAAGGCTCAGGAATCTATTGCCGATGATTATAAATATGTTGGTCTGAAAGGGGGAGGGTGTGGGACGTAGGGTCGAGGGTTGGGAGTGGAGACCAGTGCACAGTCAGAAGAAGTCTTCCGAGGAGACTGACGATCCCTACCATGGTGTTTCATATTTTTGGAGAAAAGGAGCTGCCTTCTGACTCTCACACCCCCTTCCTCTCAGTCTCCCCACATCTCTCCCCCTTCCTCTTCTTTTCTCTCACACACTCATGCACATACACACCCTCGCCCCTCGGTGTTCATCCTAGGAGACCCTCAGCCGTGAGGAGCTGGACTGTGGATGAGTCCTTCTGCAGTCTCACCCTCAATGACAGTTCTGAGTTGGGTGGCCTCCAGTTCCACATGAGCTTTCAGAAGGTCCCCAGCAAGACTGAGCCCCAGGTTCGCCCACAACACCCAGGGTGCATCACACTCTCTCTTGGCTCCTCCGGGTCTCATCTGCTCACTTCCCTACAGTGTTTCCTGGGACTGTGTCCCAGATAAATTACTGGCTTCACAGCTGCCTCAGGGTCTGCTCCTGGGGACTCAGACCAAGAGCAGGTGTGACGAGGGAGCAAGAGTGACGGCTATAACAAGAGGGGAATACGGTGGATGAGTTCATGGCCTGCTGCCGAAATCCCTAAACTCTGCATTCTCGTGTTTCCTGCAGCCTGTCCCCCAGAGGGCCATTGTAGTCCTGGCTCTGCCCCACCAGGGCCAGGGAGAGGCTGTCACGGGGCAGAGGCAGGGAGAACTCAGAGCAAGTCAGCCTCCCTGCCCCTCCCTGCCTCCCCCCCAACGCCGGCTCTCCTTGCTCAATTCACCCTCACTGACTGGCGTCTCTATTCCCCCTGGACCCCTTTGCTTTATGGAAGGGACCCTCCTCTTCAAAGGCACTTCCAGGGCTAGGATCCACCAGGTTTCTCCTGCACCAACCCCAGGGCCCCTCCAGGCCCTTCACGCCCACTGGTTCCTCCTCTGTCCCCTTCCCCAGGTCCCTGGCTTCTCTGCCCATCCTGCAGGGACCCAGACCTGGGGTACACAGCACAGAAACTCAGCAGGGGCTTGGAAATTAGGAGGAGGATTGTCACCGTTATAGTGTCAAAATATCATTTGGTCACATCTGAGTATCCTCAGGGCACCAACAGCCTGTGCCCAGGACAGAGTGGGAGTGACTGAGCTCAGGAACAAGCCCGAGAGCACAGAGCCCCGGGGCGGGGGGGGGGGGTGCTCCCCAGTCCTGTGTCTTAGCTTGGTTCAGCCACAGGTGAGAGAGATGAGCCCTAAGCCCGGGACCTGTGCCCTGATCCAAGGCATCCCCACAGTCAGGGAGCAGGTGGCTGGGAGGAGGGGGGATGGCACCACCGTCCAAAGGCCTGAGTGGGTGCTGAGGGCTGAGACTGGCGCGTCTCCACCCAGATTCCGCCCGTGGTTGGGTCGGCCGTAGGGAGCAGGGAGGGGAGGAAGGAAGCAGGGGGACATTAGACCCTACAGCTTTTTTGTGACCACATGGGGGGGGGGCAGGGCTTGGTGCCGGGTCACAGAGGAGATGTGCAGGAATTTTTAGGCAAAAAGTGGCAGGATCAGATTTGCTTCCGGGAAGTCATTCTCCTGGCAGGCAGAGGGAGGTGTGGGGGGAGGGGGAGTCAGTCCTTTGTGGGTCTTAAAGGTCGTTCCAAGGACGACACTTTGTCCTTGAAAGGCCAAGGACAAAGTGTGGCGGTGAGGATTTTTGTCACGAATACCATACACTTGACCCTCTTAACTAATACAAAGCACATGCAGATTTATAAGAAATAACAACAGAATCTAAGAAAAAAGGGGGGGCAGTGAGGGCAGAAATTGGCCTGCGGAGTTCACTTCCGGAATATATTCGATCTTTAATATGAAACGTGACCCACCTCGCTATCCTACAAACGCCCAGGCGGACAGAGCAATCAGCCTTACGCATCCGATCAGTGACGGCGGGGGGGGGGGGGGTAACAGCCGAGGAAACGCAGCGCCGACGCTGCCGAGGTGGGAGGGGGTTGGAAAAGAGCCTCGGGTGCTCATATCGTTTGCCCACGTGACGCTAGGTCTTGGAACTCCTCAGAAAAGGTGCTAGAAAGTCATCAAAAATGTGGGCGAAGAATATGTGTAAAGCGCACTATCTACAGAAGCGAGTACCTACCGCGCACTGCAGTCTTGGGAGCTGTAAGACCCTGCAGTGCGGTATCAGGTAGCTGTTCACCATGTTTTGAATTGTGCGAAAACCTTATCAACTCTGTTTTTATTTTACTCTGTTTTTTTTTTAAGGTACATGAAGATAAAATAGAGACTGGGAGGAAATATGCCAAAATGTGTGTACAAGTTATCAAGTGTTGAGGTTATGGGTGATTTCTGCTTTTTTAAAAAAAATTTGTATTTTAAAATTTTCCGTAAAAATACGAGGTTTAGGCTCAAAGAAGGAACTGCAGGCCTGGTTACTGACTTCCAGGGCGGCCGCCCGGGGCCCGGGAGACCGAGTCGCAGGCGCGTTCCCATGGCCCCTGAAGCTCTCGCCCCCCACACGGCCTCGGAGCCCCGCGGTGCGCCGTGAGCGTGGCGCTTCGTCCCCGGATGAATCCTCCCGGAGCGACGTCGTTAATGACAACAGTCCCGTTTCGGAGGGAGAGGGGCTGCGGCCGCTCGGCGCATCCTGGAATTTTCCGTCCCGTCTCCTCCGTCCAGCCCCGGAGCGCAGAGGCCGCCCCGGGCGCCGCAGACGGCACGCGCGGCCACACGCCGTCGGGGCGGGACGTCCCTTCCAACATAAATACCTGGGGACCCGCGGGCGGCGCCCCGAGCTCCTCCCCGCCCTCCCCCTGCGGGCCTTATTAACCGCGCCGGGCCGCCCGCCTCACCCTGTGCGCCGCCGCCCGGGATCCGGGTCTGTGATCCTCCCGGCCCCGTGCGCTCCTCTCCCTCTGCGCCCCCAGCGACTCTGCTCAGCCCCTTCCCGCTCGGGTCCTGCGGCCTCTCCCGCACTCTGTTCCTTGGACCCCACCGCGTCCTCCATCGCTCCGTCATCCTCGCGAAAAGCAAACACCAATTTACTGTATTTGGAAGAAGAGGTGTGTTTTGGTTTTTTGTTTTGTTTTTTAATCACAGTTATTCCAAGATTTGCGCATTAATTAAATGCACCCCACTAACGGGCACTACGTCTCACCGTTCCCGTCCCCCAAGTCCCCTCGGGATTTCAGGCCGGCCCGCCCCGGATCGGACTTAGGGGGGCGGGCGGGTGGCAGCGGGATCGGGAGTCCGCACTGGGGGGGCCTCCGTGCGAGGACTGGCACCTCCCGAGCGGGGGACCGGGGAGAACAGTGTCCTGAGGACCCGGGTCACATCCTATCCGTTGTCTCCTAGACTCCAGCGTCGGTGGGAGATGGCAGCTTCCCGCAGCCCCTGGCTGCGCGGGCGGCTGTTCACCCTCCTTCTCCTCCAGCTGCCGGGGCTGCATTCAGGTGCGTCTCCCCTCCGTTCCCGGCCCGCGGGGCCATTCGGTTCCCCTCGGGAGGCTACCGCGGGGCCCCAGGGGGCTCCCTCCGGCCGTCCCAAGAATAACGGGAATAATGGTAGGGGTGCGGTCCTTCGGCAGGGAGCCTGGTTGTGGTCATTGTTCGGCCCCCTGTCCCCATGCTGTGTGACCCGCCCGGTTTTCTGACAGCTCACTTCGACGTAGTCGGGCCCCCGGAGCCCATCCTGGCCGTGGTGGGCGACGACGCGGAGCTGCCCTGCAGCCTGTCCCCGAGCGCGAACTTGAGCGCGGCCGGCGCGGAGCTGCGGTGGGTCCGGGAGCGGGAGTCCCCCGCGGTGCTGGTGCACCGGGCCGGGCGCGCGCAGGACGCGGAGCAGATGGCCCGCTACAGGGGCAGAGCCGCGCTGGTGCAGGACGGCCTCGTCCAGGGCCGCGTGGCCCTCAGGATCCGCGGGGTCCGGGCCTCGGATGACGGGGAGTACCGGTGCCTCTTCAAGCAGGACGACAGCAGCGGAGAGGCCAGCGTGCGCCTGAAGGTGGCCGGTGAGCGCAGTGGGTTCCTCTCCCCGTGACTTCCTCACGGTGTCCGTCTTCCTAGGGATCTCTGTCTTTGCAAACTTCCGGACAGTCCCCAAATCCCGCACAGGTGGGACGGGGTTGGCAGGCCTAGCGTGGAAGGTGAGTGGGAAGGTGTTGGGGCTGGGAGTGCAGAGAGCCCCGCGAGCTGCCGTTCTTGCAGAAATTTATTTCCCGCATCTCCTGCCGTTTCCTCTGGATTTTAGGATAAGCATATCCTCGTCGTATTAATTAAATCCACGTAAGACGTAAGGGCCCTATGACACTGTTAGTGCTCCAGGGGCACCTGATGGAGTCCCAGACCTGAGCGCGCACCTGGCGTCTCTGCTTCGTCATCAGCATAGGCTCGGGTGAGCGACCCCGTGGAGCTCCTGGATGAGCTAATACCCAACATCAAGTCCCCGGATTTCCTAGGACCCTAAAGCATGCTTGCCTGTCGAGCCCCTTGGAAAAGGTTTTGCTTGTGTTTCCTTTTTTTGGCGTCAAGCCCAAATCCAGGCTGTCACTGCAAGGAACATGGTAAGCCTTCAGGTGGAAAGTGTGTCCAGGCCTGACTTTCTCACTACCTGAGCATCATCAGGCAGGTCTCTTCTTGAGCGGTGTTTCCTCCGGTAAAACCTGGAAACATCTACCCTACAAGCTTCTGCAAGACTGAAACACAATTAGACAATGTATGGGAAACGGGCAACTCTAAAAGCATTCTGCACTTGTAAGATATACTTGTACCTCGGGCTGCTCTAAAATGTGTGATTTCCAAATACATCGCCCTCCATGTACGCTTCCGAGTGCAGACAGAGTTTGAAAACCTTGGGTGAAGTCTGGGTCCCTGCCTCCTAACAGGCTGCACCTGGTGACAGCATCACCAGGAACTCAGTTTTCCTTTTTAGAAAATTACCTTTAACTCGTATTTCGAAACCCTAGAGAGTTGATATCATCAAACTGTCATTGTCGCCTTTTACGAGTGACAGGCACCTTCGAAAATCTGCCGAGAGTGGCAGCCTTCGTCATGAGAGACACACACGTTCTGTCATATACACACCCACTCGGAATACGGAGTTAAGCTGATAGTGATGGACAGGTATTTAAGGACTCTTCTTTGTGGCTAAGTGTTTTTCTGTGCTCTGCGGAAATGTAAGAAAATAATCAGGCTGAGGAGACCAGAAAGACAGATGCTGATTTATGTTCAGACATAATGGTTTGAGGGAAATGAGGTTGAAACCATTTGAGAGAATTTCTGAGTCAGTATCACAGGTAAAAGAAACTTAAAAGCTGTGACCTCAGTGCAAAGGTCCTCCTGCCAGCACTTTCTCCTCAAGGACATGCCTTCTCTGTTGATTTTTTAGAAAAGATTTTATTTACTTATTTTTAGGGAGAGGGGAAGAAAAGGAGAAAGAAAGGAAGAGAAACATCAATGTGTGGTTGCCTCTTATGCACCCTGGCCCACAACCCAGACGTGTGTCCTGACTGGGAACTGAACCTGAGACCCAATGGGTCACAGGCCTGTGCTCAATCCACTGAGTCTACACCAGCCAAGGCCCCATCACCTGCCCTTGGTCTTGGTATTTCTGCTGACTGGACAGGCACCCCGTGTCTTCCCACAAAACCCACATGTCAGCCACCAAATTCCAGCTGGCGACACTTTCTCATGAGTCCTGAAATTCCTCTCATTGGCGCCTCAGTTTCCTTGTGTAATGAAAAATGGAGAGAAGTCTCCCTCATTTCCCGTGTGCTTTTCGTTCTTAGACTGTCGCCCTGGGCCCTGGGCTCCCAGGGCCCAGTGAGGGAGTCAGACCAGCCCCTCTCTCCGCAGCCCTGGGCTCTGATCCTCACGTCCACGTGAAAGTTCAAGGGAATGGGGAGACCCGGCTGGAGTGCATCTCGGTGGGATGGTTCCCAGAGCCCCAGGTGCAGTGGAGAACACCCACGGGAGAGGCATTTTCGTCCACATCGGAGTCCAGGGACCCCGACGCAGAAGGCCTGTTCTCGGTGGCCGCTTCAGTGATCCTCAGGGACACGTCCCTGGGGAATGTGTCCTGCTGCATCCGAAACGTTCTTCTCGGCCAGGAGAAGGAAGTAGAAACTTCCATACCAGGTCAGTGACTCCCATACGGGGTTCCACTTTGACACAGCTTCAGGACCCCGTCACCTGGGACACCTGTGCCGCGTGACATCGTGGCAGAGTGGTCTACTTCCTCCACCTCAAACCCTCCCACTGACTTGAGGGAGCCCCACCAGCTCACTTGAAGAGTAAAGATTCTGAAAGCAGGAACTGTGCCTAGGCCTCGCCGAAATTCCAGATTTTCTGTTTTAGGGGATATGGCTCAGACAGAGAAGCTTGGTCCTGCGGGGGCCTGCCTAATCCAGAGACTAAGGGCCCCTGTCTCCCCCTCCTGCCACCGCCCCCCCCCCCCAGCGCTTCCTCTTCCTGATTTCCTTCCCTCCTCCAGTTGGCCTGGATTACCCTCTGCTGATCATTAAGGAGGGGTTTCCATAGCAACATGAATTACTCCGCCTTTTCTGTATTTCACAGGTTCTGCCCCCAAATGCCACTTGTTCATCTTCATTCCTCTCTCTTTCTGCTCTTTCCCACCTAAGACCTGATGCGTTTTTTAAAATCCCGAAGGCACTGGGGCACTCTTTTCTCCATGGGAAGGACGGGAGGGGTTCAGGTCATCTGTCTCGTCTCCCGAGTCCCTTTGGAACCGGAACAGAGCCTGGACTTGCTCAAAGTTTCTCAACAAATGTCCATGTTGGGGGCTTGGTTTCAGCTCCCTTCTTCCCGAGACTGACGCCCTGGATAGTGGCCGTGGCTGTCACCTTGGTAGTCCTAGGAGTTCTCACCGCGGGGTCCATATTTTTCACCTGGAAACTCTACAAGGAAAGATCCAGACAGAGGAAGAATGAATTCAGCTCTACAGGTAAGTAGGTCATTGAATCCCAGGCGACTTGCCTGGAGGGCTGCTGAGTGAGGTCGGAGCCAAGTCCTTCAGGGTGACTGCCAGTGGAAGCTTTAGACGCTAGAATTCTGAGAGTCCGGGGTTGCTCGGCCCGGAAGTCACTGATAGGCAGCCTGAAGAAGAGCAGAGGCCTGGACGCAGGGGGGGGGTGAGTGAGTGCGAGCAGACAGTGGTCCCGGTGTTCGCTCGCTCCTCACCCCGAGGCTGTGTCCCCACTTTCCCCATGTTCCCAGCAGTGACTGAAGACCCGAGCCCAAGCCAGTAGGAACTTCCTGCAAATTTCCTAGAAACCAAAACAATCCTTGTCGTTCATTGTCGACACTGGCTCAGTAATCGGGCCCCAGTGAGCAGTCGAGATTCACAGGCTGGGCTTTGTGGGCCTCCCACGCCGTTTCGCGCCTCCCGCCGTGCCCGCTGCAGAGGGTCACTGGTTGTTTCTGTTTGTTTTCCAGAGAAACTCCTGGAAGAGCTCAGTAAGTTCTGACTTCTTGTCATTGCACCCTCAAGATTTCCCCCCTTTTATATAAAACCTGCCCACGACTGTCTCTCTCTCATTGCAGAGTGGAAGAAGGCCACGCTGCATGCAGGTCAGTGGCTGTCAACTTCCTGAGGGCTCCAGGGCACCATTCCCTCAGGGCTCCAAAGTCCTATGTTACTGGCAAATAAAAGCACCCACCATGTTAGTGATGAGGACAGAGAGGGGAAGGGTGATGGCAAATGGCAAATGGCCTCAACTTCTCCTTGAGGCGCATAGTGGCCCTTGGGAGGTGGCTGGGAGACAAGCCCCACCGTACACAGGGCACTGGGCGCTGGGGACTGTGGATGGAAGAGGGGAGCAGAGACAGCCAGCAGGCCCGACGGCTCCTAGACAGCTGCCCCCATCTTGGGAGGGGGAAGGACAGGTCTTGGAGCCTCATGCTCACTCACGTGCGCACCCACTTCCTCTCGGTGTCTAGTGGATGTGACTCTGGACCCAGACACTGCCCACCCCCACCTCTTTCTGTACGAGGATTTCAAGTCAGTCCGGCTGGAAGACGCTCGCCAGAGACTGCCTGAGAAGCCAGAGAGATTCGACTCCTGGCCTTGCGTGCTGGGCCGGGAGGCCTTCACCTCGGGGAGACATTACTGGGAGGTGGAGGTGGGAGACAGGACCGACTGGGCGATCGGGGTGTGTAGGGAGGACGTGGAGAGGAAGGGATTTGACCCCATGACTCCCGAGAATGGGTTCTGGGCAGTGGAGCTGTATGGCAATGGGTACTGGGCCCTCACACCCTTGCGGACCCCCCTTCCCCTGGCAGGACCCCCCCGCCGGGTTGGGGTTTTCCTGGACTATGAGTCTGGAGACGTGGCCTTCTACAACATGACCGACGGGTCCCTTGTCTACACTTTCTCCAAGGCCTCTTTCTCTGGCCCCCTCCGGGCCTTCTTCTGCCTGTGGTCCTGTGGCAAAAAGCCCCTGACCGTCTGCCAGATCACGGATGAGCTTGAGGGGGTCACAGTAGTTGCTGATGCCACTGGCCCTTCCACAGAGATCCCACTGTCCCCGATGGGCGAGGATGCTGCCTCCGGGGACACAGACATGCCTCATTCTAAAATAATCTCTACCCAGCCCGGCCAAATGGCACCTTAAGGGTCACCCTAGCTGCCAGCTTCCCCCAGCTCCCCTGCTTCCTGTCACGTAGGGATCCTTGGTCAGGAAAGTGCCATTGCTGTTGCTAGAAAGTGTGGGGTGTAGGGCCTTCCGAATCTGTTTCTGTGCCCATGCTCAGGGGCCACGGAGGGGAGCCTTCAATGCTTCTGTTCTCCTGACCCTTGAAGACAAATCCTAAGGGGAACTTGAAACAAGTTCAAAAGAAAGCTCAGGGGTTGAGATTGGGTGAGGTTGTCATGGGGTTGTGACAGAAACATTCAGGTGTCCAGACTAGGGGTCCATAGAGGAACAGGCAAGCAGAACCCTCAAAGTGTTTTGGGAACATAAGACCGGGGCTGAAACCCCATACAGAAACCTGGAAGGGACATTGTGATGGAAGAAAGCCAAGTGACCCCAGGCCAGTGATGTACAGCTGGCCTGCCTCTACCGGGTTGGGCCTGTATCTCGAATTCCCCGAGCCTGCCATGAGGGGCCAAGGAACCAGCCATGCCGCTGTGGGGTCTGAGTCGTGGGCAACACGGAGCGGAGAGGAGATGCCAGGGCAGGCCCAAGGTGTCACCGCAAGCTGGATGGAGCAGCGGGTTTTAGGCAGAACCCAAGGCTGTGTGCAGAGCTGCCTCTCAGACCCTGTTTCCCTCTGCACCGGCTCGTTGCTCCCTCGCCTGGGGGTCACTCCACCCCCACTCCACGGGCTCCATCCATAGTCTCCACTTCTCCTCCCCCTCATGACGTAGACTCTGCACGTCAGAGGCATTTCCAGGAATCATCCCTCCGCGGTACCACCACCACTCCAGCAGCCACTGTCCTAGCCTCGGGCCCCTCGGCCCCCATCCCAGCGTCCTGTTTAACCCCACAAGCACACCTGCCGTCAGCTCCACCTGCTCTCCAACCCACATGGCGCCCCGTGCGCTCTCCCTCAACGCAGCCTTTCCGCCTCGGGTCCCCCGAATGCAGTGTCTCTGCTCCGTGCACCCACTCTGATTGCTCCCGCCTGTATTGGCCTTTTCCTTGTACCCCTGGCTTGTCTGGCCAACAAGCCAGAAATTTATCCACATCTCCCGCTTCGACTGTATTTTTCCAGGGTTCAGATGTGTGTTGCCAGGGTCGTTAACCTAATAAATAAGTCTGTCTG
Organism: Sturnira hondurensis; assembly: GCF_014824575.4. Classification (NCBI taxonomy): domain Eukaryota; kingdom Metazoa; phylum Chordata; class Mammalia; order Chiroptera; family Phyllostomidae; genus Sturnira; species Sturnira hondurensis. The sequence continues at coordinate 637,002 of NW_028094224.1, read as the reverse complement.
ATTTCTGAAAGCAACATCTGCACCTTCCTTTCTTTATTCCAACAAGTGGCACGGAAACGAAAACAGAGAAAAACCTGCACGGGAATGCTGCTTGCCAGGCATTGTGGTTCTATTTACCCAAGACTCATCCCAGACCCAGTGGCCGTGGGCCCACCAGGGCGAGTGGCACAGCGTCTCATGGGAGTCCAGACACTAACAGAAAGGCCACAGTGCCAGGGGCCCACGCTCAGTCCCTGGTTGGGTGCTGACTCCGTTTCTACTACTCAAAAGGCAGTTCCTGGTAGGGTGAGTGAGGCCACATCTCAGAATTTTAACAGTATTGTTTCCAGGAGGAGGAAGTGATTGGGAAAGTTTTCATGGTGATGCCTTGTAACTGGGAAACAAACCGACTTGGGTCATCTTTGGAAACCACAGCTGAAGGTCCTCGAGGTTCACCAAGACGCCCTATTTCTCCTGCTTTGCCCGGAGCGAGGATCGGGAACAGCTGGTTTCCCAGAAGCTCTGACCTCACCAACATTTAACCAGCCCCGTTTCCCAGAGGGGCAGCCCGTGAGGTTCCAGTGTCCTTTCCTCACCGGGCCTCAAACACTGTTCACCCCACAGTGCCCCCCATGCCATCCACCCACACTGGATTCCTGGGAGAACACAGTCTATCCCCCCTTTAAAAGTATTGTGTTCAAATTGTGCCTTTAGAAAGCCAAAGGAAAACAAAGCACAAACTTTCTTTAAAATATTTGGGGACCTCGGGCAGTTAGTTGCTTGGCTGGTTTAATGTGTGATGTGTATCCTGAAATGTGAATGTGAAACCTCGCCCAGAATAGATGGGGCTGCTACAGGGACCCCGCGCTGAGAACAGAAAGAACACCGGTCACAGATTTTAGTCAGCCGACTCCCCTCCCCTTCCCTTTTCCCCTTCAAGGAAAACGGTCACCAGGCACAGCACTGCGCTGGCACCGGCTCCTAGGAAACACCTGTGTCCTTCCTTTCCCCATCTCTGGCCTTCGGCCTGGGCACCACTCCCTCCCCGGGAAGGCCTTATCTGATGAGCCTGGAGGCCCCCCTCGGGCTGGAGCCCAGTGCCAGTTCCGGGGGTGCGGGGAGGGCGCTTATCTTCCTAATCCTGGCTTTACTCCTGCATCTTCTGAAGGAGACCTGCCACCTGGCCAAACGCTTTGCCAAAGCCTGTCTTCCTCACCTGAGACAGAATCAGTGACGCTGTGATTTCAGAAACCTTCCAGGTGTGTCCACAGAGGTTGCTGGCTGGAAGCCTGGTGTCAGGCGGCCTCTTTGCCAGGTTTACTAGACAGAGAAACGATTCATCCTTTTGTTTCCTTTTTAAAACTACTGATTGCAGCGTAACATCCATTCGGAGAAGCCCAGCAGTCTGGAGTGTACAGTTAGATAAACTCAGAACAATCAGCAGGACCCCCGGGCCCTGTGGAGTTTCGGGGTCGTATTTCGGTGCTTGGCCCCGGGTGCTGCGGCCCTCTGGACCGCACCTCTGGGTCATTCGCTCCTCCAGGGGAAACGCCGCCTGCCGCCTGCGGGAGGGCGGCCACTGGGGGTTTTCTCGGGAACGACCGGAGATTAGGCTGTGGCTTGTAGTTTACCTCCGGCGACTTTGCCTTTCGCTTTCCCTGGTTCCTTCTGTGTCACACGTGGCACAAAAAAGGTAAGAAGAGGAGAGAGGGGAATTCTCATCTCCGTATCCAGTTTTTGCAAATAATAACCACCTTCAGACCCGCGTAAAAGATTATTGTGAAACGCCAGGGGGAAAAGAACCCGGAGGATCTGACTCGGATCACCCATCCCCTGTGTTGGGAGGGGGAAAGCCACAAAAAGGCCCCGCTGGGATTCGAACCCAGGATCTCCTGTTTACTAGACAGGCGCTTTAACCAGCTAAGCCACGGAGCCAGCACGCCGGCTCCTGTCCAAATGGATGAGCCAAGAGGAAGGCGGTGGCTTCCGTTCGCCGGGCCCGATGTATTTTCCCTCTACGGGAGTCAGGAGCAGCCCAGAAGCTTCCCCAGACTCTGGAGATGTCGCTCCCCCGCGCCCCCACAGTCACCAGAAACCGCGCAGCTGTAGGAAAACAGCCGCCTCGGCGCAGGGTGGGCGTGGGAAGAGAGGACCGGCCACACTCAGACGGAGACACGCCTCCGGGGCGTGTGACACCGTGACACCCGGCCACTCCTAGCGCCCAGAACTGGGCCGTGCAGGAAGCAAGCTCTATATTCTCTGTTTCACCGTGTTTAATTAAAATGCCAGCCATTCCTTACCGCAGGTCTTTGCGTGTATTTGGTTTCCCAATGCCTGCTTCTAGCTTATCCCGGTAACCGATGCAATTCCAGAGCTGCACCTTGAACAGACAAGGCTTGCCAGTTAAAACCTAGTTTTGGAGAGAAATGAAAGAGCGATCCCCTCTCCTCTGTGGCTCCGGAGGGAGACACGCTTTCTTGTCCTCGAACTTGTCCAAGGGATCTGTTTTTGATGAGGTATCACACTGAGAGCTTTCACAAGAATTTCTGCTTTGTTATGGGGGCTTGTGTGAGTATTTGTAACTGTTCCCGATTCATTCTATGCTCTGTAAAGCAAACGTGTCTTTGGGAACATAATTTAAACAAATGGCTTTAGTGAAGCCAGGAACACTTTATAACTTGGCGCCAGCGCTGTGAAAGTATCTTCCCTAATGAGGCCTGTAATTATGATGGCCTGTCTTGCTTCATATCTGTTGTTATGGTGATAATGCTGAAATCAACTGTATCAATATTTGATGGATTTCTCTCAAACACTATAAAAGGCACTTACTCCTGCCTACCTGCATGAGTGGAGGCTGCATGATTCTGCCGGATTTAGTTTTGTTAAAATTTGGAAGTCAGTGAACTCAACACAGTTTGATTGAAACACCATGAAATAACCACGTATTTCTTTAATATTATAAGATGAGCCATTATATCACCAACGTGCTTGGCACCAGGGTAGCTTTGGCCAATCTGTGGCAGACTCTCAGAAAGACAGCAGAGCCTGCTGTGTCTGGTTTGCGTTTTTCCTTTGACTGGCAGCTGTCAAAATTGACCCTGAAATTCTGGGAAGTCAAAGTTGTTTAACAAGCCCGAGGCAAGTCTGGAAAGAACGTTGAGACTTAGAACAAACACTTCCAGAAATCCGGGCATGAACACTATCTTCTACTCAGTTCCTAGTGCGGCCATGAAGGACCACCGAAAGGCCCCCCACGCTGGCTTTGTTCCACACACCTGACATTGGAGAAGGTACCGATCTGTGAGTCACAGGGGCTGACAACAATGTAACGAAACGTGGGAGTGGCTGACAGTGCCATTTTTCCATTTGCTTGGAAGAGCAACCAAAAATGGTAGTTCATGAACTTGGATGGGAAAATAAAATTTTGACTACTTAACAAGTAATCACTGACGTTTTGTGTTTTCTTCCATTATGAATATAGGCAACAAATCACAGCTGTATTTTAGCATTTTCAACTTTATTACTCTTGGAAATCACAAATATTTTCTTCCAAATTTGACGAGTGCCAAATTTCTTAAAATATCATTATGCTTACTACTGCTTTGAAATGTCAGTATTTATCAGACATCCTGCTGATATTGTCATTTATGCATTAATAAAGGAGCACAAATATTACTGTACCATAAATTTTTAATATTTTAAGAGCATGTTTCAATACAATTGGTTTCCTTCTGAAATCTTATGGATTTACCTTTTTATGTATAGTTAAAACTATTGTTCCAGGATGGAGTCCATAACCACCAAACTGCCCTTTGGGACAGAACAAAACCTGGACAGATGGCTCCTGAGCCGTGGTCCAGAGAAGAAACCATGGTCCACCTTAGTAGGAGCGGGAACATGGGTATTTTTCACAAGGACTGTGGCGACCTCAGCAACTGAAGACAAGTATTCTCTAATATCAGTGTATTCATTCTCCGTGTCAGGCAGGTTTACCCCCTCTGTTTAGTACCCCTCACGTGATTCACGGCGCTCACGGGGCCTGGGGATAATGCTTCCTCCTCAGAAACGTAAACGTGGAGAGGCTGAAACGCACACACGAGAAACACTTCTGGGTTTCCTGGGCAAGTAAACAAGTGAGCATTCATGGGCATGCCAGCTGTTTTCCAAGGCTGTTTCAAGACCTACCTGTTCTGACATGTAGGTCGCAGGTGAGAGGGTGCTTAGTGCAGTCTTGTTTAGTAAGTTTTTAAAAATAACTTAACGCCCCAAGAAGAGACAAGAAAGAACGTCAGATCGTGCCACTCGACAATGGCTTCCAGTTTCCTAGAGTAGCAGCCAAAGTCCTTACAAAGGCCTGCGAGGCCCAGGCCCTGGCCCAGGGCTGCTGCCCCTGTCCACTCAGCACTGGCCCCTCACGTTACTGGACTGGCCTAAGGTGGCTCCCACTTTCAGGCCTTTCCCTGAGGATTAACCCGCTTCCAGATATCGGCATTTGTCTGGCGTCCACACCTTCTCTGCTGGGCTTCTCTATTTCTCCACGAAGTTTTGCTTTGTTTTTCTCCAAGCGCTCACCAGCATTATTTTACTTATTGAACCGTAAATGTGGGTCAGATGATGCAGGAGGGAGGGAGGTGATGCTGGGGTGAAGAGGGACTGGGCTGCCTCCTCTGCCGAGAGAGGAACCCCAGCCTAAACAATCGCAACCCGTAGCGAATTTTTATGAGTTTGAGACAAACTGACATACAGGGAAGCAAGATCGCAAATGCTCTGGAGAATGACAGTTTTATAGTTTGTCTGCATTTGGAATAAGGGAGAGAAGGAGGTAGAAAACGACGGGCAAGAGAGTTAATTAACCGTGTGGGCCCTGGAGGTTGGTTTCGGCTCCGAGGGGCCTGGGGGAGAGAATTACTTCTGGCGTTTCAGATGAGTGTAAACCTAGATGCACAAGGACAATGGACAGAGTTTGCTAAGGCGAAAATATCCTTTTACTAAAGGATCATAGACCGGGCGTGACTCCCCACCACGACCCGCTCAGTTAGGGGCTTGTGTTCAGACCACCTCATAAGGTTACTTTCGGTCACTGGGCCCTTTTTTCGTTAGCGGGGCCCAGGGGCTGCTGTGAACGGGACAAGGGACGCAGGTCTGCCAGGGCCGCGGACCCGGGAGGTGCGGAGACCCGGGTTTCAGCGGGGATCGCAGACTCGGCGGGGAAAGGGCGCCGCCGTCTGGTCTCCGACGGACACGCCCGCCGTCTGCTTTCTGATGAAGAAAACACGTCGCCAGTGTAACCCTGCGTGGGCCAGTGGCGCAATGGATAACGCGTCTGACTACGGATCAGAAGATTCCAGGTTCGACTCCTGGCTGGCTCGACGGCAGGGCTGCATTTTTACTTCCTCCTATGCGGACCCGGGAGGAGCTCTCGGGGGAGAAGGGCGCTGCAGCGGGCGGGGGAGCCTCGTCACGCAGCAGACACCTGCGCCGTCCCCGCGGCGCGCCCGCGGCCATGCACCCCGGCGAAAGGCGGCGGGGGTGAAGGCACCTCAGCCGGAGGGGAAGCAATTAAGATGCGGAGATTCAGGCGAGGGACTCGGGTAATAATGAAGGATCAGTCGTAAAGATGAAAGCCTGCCTTTTGTTTTCCCCTATCCGGTCATTTCCGGTGTAAGACGGTTCAATTGGGAGCTGGGTGGGAACCGGGTGATGATGGTTACGTGCGCAAGCGCACAGGTGCGCTAGGCGAGGGGCGGAGCCAGTCGGGTGAAGAGTGAGATTCGGAAGGCGCTTTCACAGCGTTTCCGTAGTGTAGTGGTTATCACGTTCGCCTCACACGCGAAAGGTCCCCGGTTCGAAACCGGGCGGAAACAACTGCGAGTTTTTTTCCCCTCCACTAAAGAATAAATTTCCTAAAAACTATTTCGCTTGAGTTTTAAAATTTCACGCCCTCATAAACACCTGCATCCTCTTCCTGTCTTGCACGCACGGGGCTGTGGCGCTGACGTGGGTGCGGAGTCGGGCGGCCGCAGGAGGGTAGACGCGGCCCAGGCCCCGGAAGCGCATCCCAGCTCGCGGCCGAGCTGCGCGCGGATCTCCGGCCGCCCGCCCCGCGAGGGGACGGCCCGGACACTCGGTGAGTGCGGGGCCTCCGGGCGCCTACTGTGGTGACCTGGGTCGGCGGGGAGGTCGCGGCAGGCGGTACCTCGGTCTCGGGGTTCGAGGCGTCCCCTGTGGGCCACCCTCCGAGGGAACGCCGACGGGCCCAGGCCTCCTCCCCTTGGCCTGCGCTCCCCGCAAAGGCGGGAAGACCCCGAAGGTCCCAGACGGACCGGCTGCCGCGCCTGTTTCCGGCCGGACCTGCGCCCTGCTTGGCCTGGACTTGTCGGGCCCGCGGCTGGCGGTCACGTTCACAGGATAGTCAAACGCGTTCCTGCGAAACAGGTCTCGCTATTGCACCCGTCGGGCTCGGGGCCCCTTTTCTTAGACGCGGTGTCTTCTCTGCTGTTGTTTCCATCTCTAACTCTAAGGGTCAGAAGCAGGCGCTGAGAACACGTTGCCCGGGTTCCCTCGGTGCCTGGTGTGAACGGGACGTGCGGGACGCGTTTATGGCGATAAGGAAAGGGCGCTCCTTCCCTAAAGACCTGCTTTCTGTGTTACCAGGCTGCTGGGCTCTGGGCTGCGTTGCCGTGCCGTCTCCGCGCTTTAGACCCACGTTTTTCACCTCGCCGGGTTCCTCGTTAGCCAGACAGTGAGCTGGGGCCCGCGCTCAGTTCCCGTTTGTTCGCAGCCCCGCCTACACCGCTCAGGGGGCAGGGGCCCGGGGCCCAGCGGGGACGGAGATTGTCCCCTCCGCCTCTCTCGCGTGTCAGAGCGGAGCCGTGCGTCAGCAGGGAAGGCAGGTGCACGTGGTGGCAGCTTTTCCCACGCCTGTGGCTCCACGCACGTGAGACCCCGCCCTGTCCCGCCTCCCTGTGGTCCCCATCTCCTGTGTGTGATAAGCCCCGTGAGCGTCCAGCAGCCGCCCACACAGAAGGAACCAAGTCCAGCTTGCTGGCTAGTGAGTTTAACAGGAAAGTTAGTGCAGAAGCCCGTTCCTGGCGGCAGGACGGAGGGGTCTCCTCGTCCACCACCAGACATGCGGTTTCCTGGACGAACCGCGGGTCTGCGCCCCCCGAGAGCAACGTGGGCCATCCGAGGGGCCCGCGCCGGGCGTGAGTCGAGCTTCTCGGGAACTCGTCCAGGCGCAGCTCCAGAGAGAGCTCCCGGGATTCTGTGACTGCACAGCGCCCTCTCGTACGTCCCAGGACCTGGAGATTAGCGTCAGCGCAGAGTCGCTTGGGCTCCCTAACCGCCCAAATGGGAACTCAGAGTGCGGCCTCGCCTGACATGTCCTTTGAACACTAGGGGGCTCACTGACACCATGTAATCTCCTGCCCTCCCTGATCATTCCAAGGCCTTCCTGGAAATAAAGTGATTTTTTATCCAGTGGCTCTTTTTCATTATTTGTGTATCTGTCTCCTACAGATACACAAATAATGTATCTCTAGGGTCCCTGGAAAGTTAGCAGCCATCTGATCTCCTGATAAGTTCCCTAAAGGTGAGTTTCAACAAATTAATCAGTTTTCATATACTCAGATACAGCATCTAGCCAGGGGCCTGTTTGCCTTGAACTTCTCTTTATTGTCACCTGCTGTGCTTTAATGGTTGTGGCTCCCTGTTGAGAAGGGAATCTAACATAAAGAACGCCACACCCAGAACGGGCTGTGAGCATTTCCATACCAGGGATGGGTGGCAAACACGTTTGGAGTAAGGTGGCAGGGGAATGGTACACAGTGCTGTAAAACAAAACCTCACTCTTTGGTTTGTGAATTTGGTTTGTGATAAAGAAGACACCTACTAAGAAGGCCCCCTGGCGGCAAACTGAGCTAAAACTTTAAGTAAAAGAAGGGAGGAAGGAAAAAGGAAAAGAGAGGAAAGGAAAAAAAGGAAAGAACCTAGCAGTCATTTCCGCACAGGGACCTCTCACTCTTCCCCTTGTGGACAGCCTGCCTCTGGCAGCCGGCATGTGTTTCCTCCAACTGAGCCATCTTTATAAAACAGTTCCTTGAATCCTATTTCAACCACTAGGGTTCAGGCTTTCTGCATCCAATCAGCACCTTTATTCTGACCAAGAACAGTGTCTTGAACCAATCAAAATGCAAAGATTTAAAGACTTCATTTGCATGAGGACAGGACCAGTCAGGAACCAGGAGTGGGGACTTCTGTCCTCACGAGCCAGCTCTGCTTCGGCCCAAAGAGTAGAGTTTCGCTTTCCGCCGAGGTTTGAGTTTTGGATAGCTGAGACGCCACCAGGCGAGCGGACCGTGAAGGAGCTGAGCTGAGCGGGGAGCACAGTGAGGGAAGAGCACGGAGGGCCCAGCGAATTCCACACAAGCTTTTCGGTAAAATCTGTACAACGTGAGAAGAGAACAGAACTGTTTCTCCTCAATGCTAACCCCTGTTCCCAGAGTTCCTCACAAGGCGCCAAAGGAAATCATGACGCACTCAAGGCACACCCAGCTTTGGTCCGGCCCTCTCTGTATAAATCTTATCTCTCCCTCTACAGGGAGAAGGGAAAATGCAATTTTTCCAAAAGTTCTCGCTCAATTAAAAATATGGGGGAGAGAAATACATTATTTGATGTTTTAATGCCATTTTTGGTGGTTGCTTTTGTTGACCAAGGAAGTTAAAAATCGAATCTAACTTTTCTCAAAAACACCACGTTTGCTCACTATATTCTAGGTGGTGAGGTGGTCGGCAAACCCCTCTTCTGAACACACACATGCACACACGCACACATACAACATTCTGGAGCAATTCAGAGGTGAAATATTTCTTTTCCAATTTGATAGGTGTAAAATATATCCTGCCATATTATAATGTGTTCTCCCATATTACTAATGACACTGAGAATATGTTTATGGACTTACTATTCCTGCTTCTAAGAAGTGCTCGACTCTTTGCCCATTGTTTTTAAATTCTCATGTTGTCCTTTCCTCGTGGATCTGTAGGAATTCTTTATATATTCTGGATTCTTAATCCTTCATCAGTTATAGGTGTAATGAATATCTCTGCTCAGCTTTTAACTTATTTTTTACATTTTATGCTATATTTTTTATATATACAACTTATTTTTTAAACTACTTATCTATTTTTATAGGGGGGGCAAAAGAGAGGAAGCGAAACATCAATTATGGTTGTCTCTGGGGTACCCCCTACTGGGGACCTGGCTCACAACCCAGGCATGTGCCCTGACTGGGAATTGAACTGGCCACCCATTGGTTCTCAGGCTGGCACTCAATCCACTGAACCACATCAGCCAGGGTCAAGTTATTCATTTTACTATAGTCAAGTGTGAATTTTGTAAGTCTTTCCCTTTATGGTTTACATTTTTGAGTCTTGCTGAACTCCAGGAGCAGTGTAAGGAAGATAGAAGAACCCCTTGGACCAGCAGAGCCCGGGGCAGAGCCCGGGGCAGAGCACCGCAGCCGCCATGCCCAAGAGAAAGGCAAAAGGAGACGCCAAAGGTGACAAAGTGAAAGTGAAGGATGAGCCGCGGAGAAGGTTGGCTTGGCTGTCTGCTAAGCCTGCTCCTCCAAAACCAGAGCCCAGGCCTAAAAAGGCCCCTGCACAGAAGGGGGAGAAGCTGCCCAAAGGAAAAAAGGCGAGAGCAGATGGTGGCAAGGGTGGTGACAACCCTGGGAAAACCCAAGATGCCGCCACATCCCAGTCACAGAGAGCAGAAGGCACGGGGGACAAGTGAAGCAGATGTTTTAAATAGCTCTGTACTGCTAATGACTTCACCATTTGAAATGCTCTTTTTAAAATCTGTTTTATTAAAATGTAGGGCTTTTAAAAGTTACATTGTTAGCACACGAGACACTGTCGCTGTCTCTTGTGGAAAGGGCAAATGTCACTAATGGAGTGTTTAGGAGCTGGACTGAAGTAGGAGGAGATGGGATTTTCTATCCTTGTTTTTGAAGGTTATGCTTGGTTTCATGCACAGTCAGCCACTTTGGCTCAAAAGCCTTGCAATGTGGGGAAGCCAAACGTCCTGTCTTCTTTGCCGGTGCCATGGGCATGGACCTGGCTTCTTAAAACAAGACCCGTGAAGTCCCTTGGCACCCTGAAACCAGCGGTATGGGGTAGCATGTTCAGGATTTCTGGCAGGGACATCGAGATGGCGTTGCTCAAAAGAGCCGAGATTTCTGTCTGTAGTCTGTGGATCGTCTCACTGAGAATCCTGCAGATTTCAGGTTTTTTGTCTAGGTCAGAGCTGACCTGTGAAAATCTGTTATGTGCCTCATACAAAATGCCTGTCCCTTCTGAAATGTTTCCTGTTCAAAACAGCAACAGAAAAGTTTGTTGACTTTTGAGGAAGGGATTTTGGAAGTTGTAAATTTTATAAATTGTTACTCAGATTTTGCTGGAAGTAACTGTGTTTGTTTTTCTAAGTATATGAAAAAGTTGGATACAAATTGGCAGTCAGAGGGGATCGTTTCCTACTCAAACTCACATTTCTTACAGCCTTGTGAACGTTGCAGTTTTTTCACATTTTTCATCTTTCCTGAACTGATTTTTGTGAAATGTATGAGATAGAAGTTAAACATCATATTTTTTCCATACGGATGTTTGTCCCAGCACCATTTTTTTTTCAAAAGTTTATCCACCCCTCACTGATTTGTGGCACTGGTTCTTTCATAAATCAAGTTTCTGTGTTGGGGGTGTGGTTCTATTCTGACTCACCAGGCAGGCACTTTGCCTAACCCTGGGCAGTGCTACACAGTCCTGGGCAGTGCTACACAGTCCTGGGTAGTACAAGTTTAGAAACTGACCTTGATATCTCAGGACAAATCCAACTTCCACCCCCAACACCTCCACCAAAGTTTTCTTCCTCGAGAGTATTTGGCCATGCTTAGCTAGACTGACGAGTTATTAATCAAACCAAACAAGAAAGTGTTGGAATTTTATTGGGTTTGTACTGAATTTATAAATTGCAATGTTAAGTCTTCCAATCTATGAGCCCATTTATTTAGGATCTTTAAATGTCTTTCAATAAAGTTTTATAATTTTCTCCATAAATGTCTTATTTTATTGATATTTCTTAGGGACTTTACATGTACTTCTTTATTCTATTTCATACAGTGTATTTGTAGTTACTACATTTTTCTGTTTTTAGCTAAATTTGGTTTTTGTATCCAACAAAATCCTCATCCATTTTTATATTTGTATATTCTTGTGGGTGTTCTACATAGACAACCATAGAGTCTGTACATGCAAACGATTTTGTTTCTTCACCACCTTATACCATCTTTGCTTTTTCCAATGCCAGATTTTGTCCAAGTGCCCAGGGAGAGGGGAGAGAGTACCGCAAACCAACCCTCTGCTTTCACCAAGCTCATATTCTAGTGGGGGTGGGTGGGGTAGGAAACACACACACTTATGGGACAGGGGGACTTAAGTGAAAAAAGTGTAAGTCGGTACTAGGTAAATAGGGTGGTTAGGTGGTATTTCCATAGAGCACTAGGTGAAGTAGGGGAACAAGAGCTGTGACTGAGGGGAAAGCCGAGGGAACAGAAAGTGCAGAGGTGGGTGGAACTAGATACGCTGAGAACTAGGATGCACAAGAGGCTGAACTGGAGTGAGGGCAAGAGCGAGAGTCCGCATGATTGCAGAGATGAGCAGGGCCAGAACACGTGCCTCTCCAGGCTGTAGTTTCTCTCGGAGGTGGGATGCCTTTGGAATTTTGAACAGACAAGTGACAGGCTAGTGGGTGTGTGTGGCTGGGGTATTGGCTATAGGCTGTCAGCGGGGAGAAGTGAAAGGAGGAAGACCGGTGGAAGCCTGTCACAAAGAACTGCCGGAAATCCTACTCCATGGCTCTGTGTCACCATCCTTCTGCTCCATGATGCCCATCCCATTCTTTTCCATGGACAAACCTTTCTCTGTGCTTTTTTGCCAAACAGATCAGGATTAAAAATAAGCATTCTCTATTCTCCAAGTCGTGCGCTTTCTGTTGTGAATGCACAGCAGGCCTAACTCGGAGGCCGGACATCAACGGGTTTTAGGGAGGGCTTCCAGGGTGCATTCTGACACAAACTGCAAAAGAAAAACAAACAGAAGTTGGTCGAGCAAGGAGTGGGGGAAAGGCTTCTTGTAAAGGTACTAACCCTTGCAAGGATGTGAACATGCTGCTTTAATAAATTGCTAAGTTTAATAAATTGCTAAGTCAATAATTAAATGCACAACCAAGTTATATTAGTTTTACAGTATTTCTTGTTTGTCAAAGACTGTCTGCCCAACGATTTACACACATGATTTTATTTCCATGACTATGAATTCAGTATTACTATCCCCCTTTCACTTCAAATGCATGTAGTAAAAATATCATACAAGTTAAACAGTGGTAATTTCCAATGACAAGCTCCAGGAGGAAAATGGGCGTGGAATTCACAGGTCGGTGCGTCCCCAGCAACACGAGGTCAGAAGGACAGTTTCTGTGCACTCCTGAAGCGGGAAAGGGCAACTTAGGAAACCTAAGTCAGCCATTAAACATGCTCGCCCACTTTTCCGATCCACTAGGAACTTCCATTCCCTTCTGTAAAGTCACGAACTAACAACCCGGTTCACAAACACCCTGAGAATCTGGGTGTCTGATTTGAACAGCCTGGCGATCCACAGCTCTCAGTAACCAAATTCATTACCCTCAAAACGGAGGCCTTGGTCCTGGAAGGGCTGGGAAGGAAACGAGGGACATAGTCTCCCGCAGCCGCCTTCGTCTTCCCTCGTTTCGATCCCAACTGTGCTCACAGCGATCCGGTAAAACAGACGGCACACCCACCCAACGGCTCTATGGCCTGGCCACACCAGGGTCGTGCGGAAGCTCACCGGAAGTTTTGGATGACACGCCGCGCCCACGCACTTCCGGTCCCCTCTGGGCGGTTGGGCGGGGCGGGGGGGGGGCGCCTCCTCGGTGACCCGCGCGCCGGGAGTTCGCCTCGGGGCGGGGCATGAAGACTTTCGCTAGATTATAGTTTAAAAGCAACAAAAATCAAGACATAGGTAACAAAGAAAACCAATTATACTACGAAATAGTGTGATTTGCAATATAGTCATATGTGTGCACCTTCATTAGTGTAATGCATTAAAAACTCAATATCAAGACCCTGCTTTGGACATCTGTCTTTTAAAAATAAGTAGGAGATAATTTGTAACAACTGTGTTGTGACATAATATCTGTGATTCTTGTGTGTGTGTGACAAAGCCACAGGTACTACTCTTCCAACTGTAATCTTTTGCTTACATTTATAGGTGAAGGATATGCTAAATTTCAGAGGTTAGAGATTTTAAAGATATAATTTTTAAATCTTTTCTCATCCAAGTTAACTGGTCCCCAAATTAATCTCTGCAAAAATGCTTAACACGGGGCCCGGCACATGGAAAGCCCCTCTTCCACAATGTAGTTACTAGTAATTTTATTATTACTTTTTTTGCACCTGCTGAAATTTCTTTTAGGTAACACGATGGAGTTGATTGCATGAAGTCCTGCGTTGGAACAAAGATAAAGTGAATTCAGCCCATCAATTCAGGTATGTTAACCTAAAAGTAAAAGGCCAAAGTGAGAGTGAACAAGTATTTATTTGAGCTCAATAAGAATCGCTTTTTTGGACGCACCAGTTCAGGCAGAAGCCCAAATAGTGTTCTTGTTGGGAGACAAAGGCAAGGGGTGTGTATGAGAAAGGGAAGGGGAACAATTATTGATATATCAATAGAAGGAAGGTAAGCTAACATAGGGATGTTTATTCCAAAAAGTGCTTTTAATTTCCAGTTCAGTAATCATTAGTCCAGTTGTCATTAGATCTGCTTTCTCGTCATCTTTGCAAACAGTTCTTTGGGGCCCACTGTTGATTTGGACCCAGACCAAAGGGTACGTTGACCAGTTTTAACGTCCAAAGCTTTGAGATATAAGTTGTGCAAGGTAGTTGCAAAGCGACTCCATTTTGAAGTGGCTCCGTTTGTATTATTTTTACATTCTCCCCCACTTTTGAATAAGATTTTTCCTTAAAAACCTCTCGGATCAATTATTGGAAAGCAGCACTCAGCAGTTTTTAAAGCAACATTAGTTCTCCATTGGCAGGTGACTTATTTCGGGCAAATCATGATGTTGTAGGTCTCTTGTCACCAGGAAGTCTCATTCGTGGTGGGTCATGTCCCATGTAGGAGGGAAAGTGGGTTTTGGGAGGCTGAGCCCACATTTGATGAACAAGAGGGCCAGAACAGAGGAAGGCTATACTCACATTTCTTTATGGGCAGGAATGTGTCTTCTGCATTTTCTTTCTTTTCTTGTCTTTTCTTTTGTGTTCTTTTGTTTGCTTGTTTCTTCTGTAGTTTCTGAAAATTTCTCATATGAAGTCTCATAGACCTTAGTGATTACCTAAAAAATGTTGAGTAACCATTACCAGAGGGGTATCTTTCTAACACTGAGCTGTGCAGAACGAACAAAAATTTGTAACAGCAAATTTTCTGTAATAGTAAAATGCTAAGTGCAACGTGAAAAATAGATTTGAACCAGAAGGCAATATCTGAGAGCAGTCGATTGAAGATTTATCTTTACCGTTAGAACTAAGGAGGAAAAGAAAACAACTATTGCAGCAAGTGTTTGGCCTCTCATGTTATCTGTGAGATAGAAAGGAATTAAAGCAAGAGTAAAAAAGAAAAATGAATGTATCGATTATACAGGCCTGCTCCAGAATCTTGGGTTAGCTGTCCATAACAGATATCATCTCCTTTATTTCCTAGCAATTTTAATTTCAACCCCCCTGTTGGCTGATCGGTCCAGTTAGGAGATGCTTGTTATTTTTTTACAAGCTTAGTGCTCATTTGGCGATTTTTAACAGCAAGAAAAAAAATCTAATTTTTCTGTTATCTTCTGGATGCATTAGGATTAAGTTTCTGCTTTAAACAATTACCAGATGAAGTCAAGGGCTGCCAAGCAAGGCAGGGAAAATGTCAGTACCCTGGCACTGGGTGACTTGAGTATTCGAGTCACTCCAGGACAGGCGACTCGGGTTTAGGAGAAGGGGTGGAGCAGCACAGCACCCATCGCCCTATACCATATTACAGTTCATCTTCATGGTTACCCCACAGCAGGGTATTTTCCAAGGAGGAGGACCTGAAATCAACGTAATGGCGGGCAGAACCCAGCATTTTAAAGAATCAGAATCTGAAATAGCAGAATGCAGGGCATGTGCTAATTTAAGCACCCCTTGTTCCTGTGACCTGTGTATTTCTGGGTACAGAAGTAAACTAAACTTCAAACTGGTCGTGTCCAGAGAAGTTTGGAAGCCACCAGGCCAGGCGTTCTGAGTACTGGCCCCATTACCCACGTGCAGTTTATCTGGACATCCGCGGGGCTGAGCGAAGCAGGTGATTAGAAACGAGCAAAGTAATGAGGCGGTGAGGGAGCAGTTTCACGCTTTCATTGCTCTTCAAGAACAGTTTGGCCTTTGATAATCGGTAACTACTGTTAATAAAACTTTACTAATGCTATAGATGAAAAGTTTCGTGCGTCGTGGCTTCCAAGCACCATACTATTTTTTTTTCCATTTTGTGAAAGTAAGAAAAAAAAAAACAGAAGCGCCCGAACAGGGACTTGAACCCTGGACCCTCAGATTAAAAGTCTGATGCTCTACCGACTGAGCTATCCGGGCTCGTATAGAGTTAGCCTTGCATATCAACTATATTTAAGTTAATATGAAATGGAAGGAAGAAGTCACTAGATTTTCCTGTAATTTTTTGTTCAAAGCTAGTCATTCGGGAAGTGTTTGACAGTACTAATAAGCGTAGAAACTCAGCCACAAGGAGGGTTTTCTTTAAGACCGATGTCAATCCTATTACATCCACAATAGTGTCGCCCAAATTCTATAGGCTAGAGTATATGTCCAGATACTGTATATAGTGCACATAAATACATACTGGACTGCGTGGAATTCAGTGCGGGCAAGAACGCTGGCCTTCAGTTCCTAAGCTTTCCGGAGAAATAGCTCAACCACACTTGGGCCCAGCAGAGCACTTTCGAAAGGGAGCCGATCCGATGCTGTGCGCCTTTTCCCGCAGCACTTTGGACAGCTGATGAGGGACAGAGGAAACGGTTTTATTTTGTGTTGGGCCTCAGCTGTCTTTGGAGAAAAAAAGAAGAAGAAGAAGTAAGCTTTTGAGGGGGAGCTCCACTCGTTTCGGGCGGGTTTCCGGCATCCAGCTCTATCCCTGTGTCTCCAGGTTCAGCACCGACAAGGGTCCGGTGGCTGCAAGGTCTCCTCCACTTGGAATTCCGATAAATATCTCGTCAACCATTTCAAGGTGTTTTCTGCCTCAATAAAAGAGAATTTAACGTTCTGAAAATTTTAGAATTGTGGAAGGGAATAGTCGGATTTAAAAAGTTGGGGGGAAGAGTAAAGCGGCTGCCTACAAGGTGGGGGATGTAGCTCAGTGGTAGAGCGCATGCTTCGCATGTATGAGGCCCCGGGTTCGATCCCCGGCATCTCCAACCATCTTTTGTAGCTACATAATTAGAAGTTTTATTTTAAAAAATGCCTAATCGTTTCGCGCTGTATGCTGCTTATCAATAATCTGGTACAGTGTTTTATTAGCGTTTATGTATAGAATTCTCTTTGTAGAGAAGGAAATAAGGTCGCTTTAAAGTATTTTGGGATATCTTTACTGGACACAAAATTGAAAGAGAAAATGAAGAGGCCGAACAGGGGCGACCAGAGAATTGCCCAGGATTCATTAAATTAATGGCCATCTTGGGTGTCTGGCTGGCATTTAGGACAGAAATCATCTTACCTTGAGAGCACAGAAAGAGAAGGAAACCTATTGTTATCTTCTGGCTGCTGCGTCGCACCACGAAAATACAGGCCAAGCAAAGGAAAAGAGGGAAGCCCAGCTCGGTGTGGTCGAGTTCGGCTGCTGCGATGCACCACAATGTTGGCGGCTAAAAAGCAAAATCAAGACTAAGATTTCCTTCTACTGAATTTTGGAAAGCCTCTGTACCAGCCGGCCGGTTAGCTCAGTTGGTTAGAGCGTGGTGCTAATAACGCCAAGGTCGCGGGTTCGATCCCCGTACGGGCCAGCTCCGCTTTTACTTTCTTTCTGCACCTCCGAGGGAGGCGGGAGCGGGGGTCTTCGCGGGCGGAGCGCTCACAACGTTCGCTCTGCATCAGCAGAGAAGCAGTAGGTAACCTTAGCAGTTACTAAATTCTTCAGGAGGAAGAAGGTCGCCAGGTTAGTGCCCAAACTCTCCGCCCGAAATCCAACGTCGCAGGTGGTCTGGAGCGAGTGGAACGAGGGCCCGTGCGAGCAGGCAGGACGCTGTATCTCCGGTCCCAGTGAAGCGTTTCCTTCGCGGCGATCATCAGAGGAAGCCCACCTGGAGTCTTTTTGCAGGATCTACCTGGCCCTCTGTCACCAACCCTCTGTTAGGGTCAGGGTTAGGGTTAGGGTTAGGACCCACTGGCCCTCTGTTCTGTCATTTCCTGAAGCGACGCCTGTCGAGCCAGCCTCATTTTCCGCCGAAACAGTTTCAGCGCCCTGATTGTGTGTCTATCTCCTTGTTCTTCGTGCAGCCCATATCCTTCACTTAATCACTGCTTCACAGCTTCGTATCCTGCTGAGCGAACTTTACGCATTTCCACCGTTTTCCTGGGAAATGCTGAGACCGAGTTAAGGGCTCCACGTGGATTTGGGAATACAAACGAGGCCGGGTCAGCCTCGCTTCAGGGGCCTTAGGGGCCTTGTGAAAATGCAGCCTCTGGGGCCTCGCTCCAGAGCAAGGGCCAAGGTTTCTGCTTTTCTAACAAACGCCACGCTTGTTTCTTACAAAGGATGGATCAACGACCCTTGAAGAATAAGGCTTTATACAGTCTTTAGGGGATTGGGTAGGGGGGAAATCCGGAGGAGATCTGAGAGCAGCGTTAGTCTGGTTTTCAAAATAGGAAAAAGAGGAGTGAGGGCCGGGGAGAAAAAGAAAACACCAGTAATAATACACACATTTACAAATGAAATGCAAAACCCAGAAATTTACTATATATTTAATACATTCAGGAAAGCGAGTAAGTGCGGGGCTCGTTGGTCTAGGGGTATGATTCTCGCTTAGGGTGCGAGAGGTCCCGGGTTCAAATCCCGGACGAGCCCATCTTTTTGTTATTTATTGGACATTTGTAATTCTGTGTCACCTGCAGCGGACCTGGGACAGCTGCCTTTCAATGAAATTAAACTGCCATAACTCCACATAAGAAATTTGCAGGCCAGGCTGGACCTGCACTTGATCCCAGTAAGACACTTGGTAACTCTTCTAACAGAAGGGACAAGTGCTTTCGTATTTCGACTTATATTCAATTTTCCATCAGCTGCAAAGTAACTCTTGCAAAAGCAAATGTTGCTGCTTCTTCCTCTCTCCACGCTTGTGATCACATAAAATATATACGAAGACGATGGCCACATCTCAGGTCGCTGTTATCCATAATTTCCTCACCACAGCAGACACGTTTAATCAGATGGAAAACTCCAACACTGATCTATAGAGTTCGGGTGTTGGAAATCTTTGCGAAAGTGATTTCCTCGTGAGTATAGCGTTGAGTATGTCCCGTAGTTCAGGAGACGGGATTCTGCATCCTTTCTGAGAAGGGCCAGATTTGCTGAGCATCCATTATATTCAATAGAAGTTTGCCATGAGTGGTAAATAAAAAATACAAAAATCACCGGACTACATATTTCAGTGGTTGCCAAGTATTTTATATTAAAATAAAATTGCAACCTCCCCCACCCTTTTCTCTGTGTGTATCAGCCTAGCGTGTGAAGGACAGTAAAGAAGCAAAAGGGGCCTGGAAAGGAGGGCGAAAACCGCAGAGATTTTCTGCAGGGCCACGTCCACACAGGGTGGCTGGAGGGGCGAAAGTTGGCAGGCGACGGGCACAGGAGAGGAGGGCCTCAGTGGGAGCAGAGACAGCCCGGGGCTGTCTGGGCTCCAGGACCCGGGGCCTTCCACACTGTGTGCGCAACCACGTTGGCAACCAGGTCGGAGCTGGGGTCACTGTGGTGTTTGTGGTCTGTCCCACTACAGATTAGTGAGAATGGGGCAAAGAGGGAAGATCAAAGTGGGTGTAATGAGCGCTAATAATGTCATAGAATGTTTACATTCTTTGAATTTCGTGTTATGTTGCCTATAGCAAAAACAGAGGCGTTTCTAAAAGAATTTTGATATTGTTAGAGTACATGCGAGGCAAGAACTCACAGGTGCCCGGCTAGCTCAGTCGGTAGAGCATGAGACTCTTAATCTCAGGGTCGTGGGTTCGAGCCCCACGTTGGGCGAGCTGCTTTTGATTTGCTTCCAATGCTTTTCTACTTCATCTCTATACGCCCATTAGTTCCAAAAACGGTCAGTCACCGCTATCAAATGAGAAAGTTTACATAAGGCGTTACGGGGTTACTGTTGCTGAGCTATTCAGGCCTATGTAACTCTTGAGTGTGTCCTCATCTCCCCCTGGCGGGAATGCGTCTCTCAGGATTATTACTGGTTTTACTGGGTCTGCAGCAGTCAGTTTATTCTGTCTAGTTTAAGCTCCTCGGATGATTCTGAAGCACTATGCCGATCAAAAAGGTCTAGAATGCAGGGAGAGGGTGCAGAGATGTTGGGAAAGGTAGAGACTGAAGGTGGACAAAACCACCCAAAGAGAAGTGTGATGGGCAGAGGCGCAGAGGCAGCAATGTCCATGGAGAGTCAAATTTTCTATGGTCACTGTCTCCTACGCCCTTTCACTGCCTAATCACTCACACTCACAGAGCACAATGGATCCAACAAAAATGTTTCCAACCCCTCTTCCCTTCCTCTGGCAAGGAAAAGAACTGACCGAGCCACGACAGGTTCCAATTGCCTACAAAGTAAAATTGAAAGTTTTAAGCCTGTTTTTCAAAATCCAGACTGCATTTCTACCCCAACTCCTCTGAACTTTCTACCCTGCAGAAAATACTGCCCTGCCCGGCCACCAATGACTGTTCACTTTGCACCCACCATGTACCCTTTTTGCTCTCACAAATCCATGCTGGTTGTGGAGCAGACCATTACAGCCCTGTGCTTCGCCAATATTATCCCAGATAGGAGCAGATTTTGCTGTTAATAGTGACTTGAAAATCAGCCATTTGGTCAAATTGATCAAGGCTTTTTGAGATTTCCCCACACCTCTGCAAAAATCCCACTGTGCATGTGTTTCTTTATTATTCCTTTGAAGCCTTTGTGTGTGAAGTTCATTGGTATGTGTTTTATCAAAACACCCAGGACAATGAGTAGGAAAAACAGACACATATACCTCTCCATTAATAAAGCCCAATTAACCACACATTAATGTTCTTTCAGGCCTCAGGACAATTCAATGGAAACACCTGAGTTTGGGTATCCAGGGTCTGGCTGTATATGTGAATCACCTGAGGAGTTTCTCAAATTTCAGATTCCTGGGCTCAATCTCAGACACAGTCAACCTGAATCTCTGATGGTTTAGAAACCATTACTTTTGGTTGAGGCTGCCGATCCAGTTCAACATGGTGAATATGCAATGTGGCTGTCTATTCAGGCTAGAATTCCGCAGGAAGTCTACACCTACGGGAAACACTATTTTTATGGCCCTGTCGGCAAAAGGGCGGTGCCACCAAGCCAATATCAATAGGAGTCCCCAATCTGAGTTGCGGTGAAGGGAAAAACTTAATTCAAACAAGTGGCTGCGTTGGAGCGCAGTTGTTACATTACTGAAGACATTATAACCAATGTAATGGGGGGGGGGGGGTTGTGTTGAATTATGTTCTGGTTCCAAAATCAATACAATAAATCATATTGTTGGGATGATCGGAGAAACTGGGCAATGAGCTGATTAATAGATGCAGTGGAATTATTGATACTTTTCTAGGTGTGATAATAATGGGATATATAGAATGCCCTCACACATAGGTATGCAAGCTGAAGTGTCTAAAGATGAAAGTCATGATATTTGCAAACTATTTTCAAATGTTACAGCAAAGAAATGCAAATGCTCCCGAAGAAGCGAGAGGGGGAGAGTAAAGGAGAGTGGCAGGAAGCAGGAACTTCTGTGCATGGTCCGGCGGGTGCTCCCCTTTTCTTCTTGGTCCATGGCAGTGGGTCTTTGGGGGACAGGGCCGACGTGTCCACGACACGGCGGGCACCTGGTGCTGTCAGCACAGAGTAGGCACCCGCGGATTGGACCCAAGAGCCGTGCTTCCTTCGATAGCTCAGTTGGTAGAGCGGAGGACTGTAGTCGTACTTCTCAGGCATCCTTAGGTCGCTGGTTCGAATCCGGCTCGAAGGAACTGACGTTTTTTTGACTGTTTCTTCATCCCTGTTTCATCTCACTTCTTTAAGTCTTGAATGGGCATTTCTTTAAGACTATCCTTATTGTACAGCGAATCAATACTTTTACATCATTATTCTCCATCATTATTTACTGTAATCAGGACTAATACGCTCAGTCATACTTCAGCCCCTCAGCCCACGCGCCCCCTGCTGGTCCTATAGTCCTGAGTCTCGGGAAGGGTTTTTCCAGGTGATGCCCAATGCCCCGCGGGCACTACGCCCCCCTGCTCCCTTTAATTAAGTAACGGTGATTCCAACCCTGAGTGAGAACGGTTAGTGAGTATCGAAATCGTCCGGGGGAGATTTTACAAAGCGCTTCTGCTCCCGCAATTTTGCAGCGCCCCCCCCCCGCCCCCACCTTAGTAGTTTCAAAAGCTCCCAGGTGATTTTAACGCGCTGCAAGGTTTGAGAACCACTGCTACGAGAGAAACGATCATTTTAGGATAAAAAGTAGAAAAATAGGTACTTTTTCTACCCGTTTTGGGAATTACAAAGTAGAGATGTCTCTTAACAATAGAAAAAGACTTTTGTAATTTTGTGCCAATTTCATTTCTCCCGTCTCAAAAAATGCGATCCCGAATACTTATTGAAGACTCCTCACCTACAAAGATACAGATCAAGGTAAGAAAGAGTTGCTGAGGATTTTGCGCCTGGAAATTCCTTGTATCTTTCCCCTCAAGCTTTTTAGTTTTTGTTCAAAACTGCAGACGTGAGAGAAACCCCCAAAAGTTGACTTTTGCCTATCCTGTCCTGAGGTAGCCGCCAATACGTGGCTCTTGGCGCGATGTCTATCCCTGTCACGAAATGTGCCATGAGTAGTCCGGATCCCTGTGACCTAGGGGATCTGTTAGCTGAGAATGTTTCAGAAATGCTTTTTGTAAAACTGGAGAATGCGGGCATCGATCCCGCTACCTCTCGCATGCTAAGCGAGCGCTCTACCATTTGAGCTAATTCCCCATCCGGTGTGCCACACTGCTCCCTTACTCACCTTAGTATTTGAAAAGAATTTAGAATTCCGGAATACAAGTTATAATTGGTCTATATTAACCAACGGGCCCAAGAGTGGAACTGCGAGTCAGTGGTGATCAAACAGCCGAAGCATGAATTCAGGCCACCAGCGCCACCTGTAATCTGCTTCACGGAGCTGGATCCTGTATGGAGATAATCCGCTGAGCGCGGACACCACTTTATTTAACACTGGAATCCATCTCTACCTGAAATTGGGGCAAGAAGATCAAAATTGACGTGCAAAAGGTGAAATATCTTATTTGAGAAAGTGGCTGTCCCTAGGCTGTGCAGGGCATACAAGGCAGACCTTTCCATATCCTTAGTATGCCCTTAATGCTTGCTCTCTCTTCTGCTTGCTTCTTTCTTCCTCCCCTCCCCCTCCCCCCTTTTTTTCTTTTCTTCTCTTTTCTTTCTTTTTCCTTCTTTCCTTCCTCCCTTCCTTTCTTTTTCAGTAGGAGCTGACATAAAGTACATACATTTCTGGGGGAGGACACCCGCCCCTCCCAGACCATTTTAGAGCAGAGAGTTCTGAACTTAGGTGTTCTCAAAGTGGCTCGAAGTCAGCTTTGCCTTGATTCTCACCACCACCTGGGGACTTTCGCCACGCTCTTTCATGGACAGAATTTGCCCAGCCACAGAACTCAGTTTGGCCTCCGCTCATTTGTTTATGTTCTGTGGTTCTACTGGAGTGCAGGTGTAGAATTGGGGTGAAAGAAAGTAGCCCGCCCCGTCCCGTCGCTTAGATCCGTGGAGCTTTATCAGGGCTGACTGTGAACTGTATGAGGTCTTCACTCCCCAGTCCTGGAGAACATACTGGGCTTTGACATTGTACAAAGACACACTTGGCAAACCGGTTGGGGAATTCAGACTCCGAGTACGAGCAACAAAATCAGTACTGAGGGGCATGGCCAATGGGGAGCCCATTAGGGGAGCCAGGGAGGGTGGTGACCCGCAATACCGGTTCCGGGGAGGACACACGGACACGGTCTAGGAGCGCCATCGTGTGGGCATTGTGCGCCCTGCACATGGCGCCTTTAAGAGCCAGTGCGGCGGGTAAGCAAGCCGGCCGGCTCCTGAAGAATAACAGTGGACTGTAGAGAATCGAACATGTGCTGCCGCCTATTCAAGCAGCCGTGCCTAATACTGCCCCACATAAGCCACTTCAGCCACTCCCAAAATCCCGGGACAGCCTGCTGCATCCCAGCACTTTGCTCCTCCCGAGGCATCCTGCAGGGTGTGTTAGACTACAGAATCGGCCTCTTGTAAGCTCCTCTTCCAGTCTGCATTTTCCGGTCGGCCTCTCCAGCCCGGAAGTCAGGCGACTTCCGCTTTCCCGAGCTCCGGACAGGCTCTCGGTTTGAAACTCCCGGGGACCTGGAACCCACTTCCGCCCTCTGCGCAGGACCTAGACCCGCCCAAGCCACCCAATGTCGTCCTTTCATTGGTCAGAACCCTCATTGGCCACGCCCCCGTCGCAGGCCGTCCTACACCGCGCGCGTCAGAGGGCGCGACGCTTTACGGCTCTAGTGCTTCACCTCTCGGCCAACATGGAGGGAGGGGAGTCGGAGGAGTCAGTGGAGCAGCACAGTCTGGAAGGAAGAGATGGGGAGCCAGAGGCAGCGGAGGAGCAGGAGGAACCCCAAGAGGCGACTGGCAGCGCTAAGAAGCGGGTGGTGCCGGGCATTGTGTACCTGGGCCACATCCCGCCTCGTTTTCGGCCTCTGCACGTGCGGAACCTTCTAAGCGCCTACGGCGAGGTGGGGCGCGTCTTCTTCCAGCCCGAGGGTAAGTTCGCGGGTCGGAGGCGCCGGGGTCAGTCCGTAGGGTGAGCAGTTCCCGTAGGGCTGGGGTGGGCGGTAGCCCTGTAGGCCTGTCCTCAGAGAGTTGGTTTGGATTTTAAACTGGCCTCCGCTCACCTCTCTTCTCTGGCCCGAATTTACCACTTTTTGTTAAGTGAGTACAGCCGCCTAAAGTATCAGTGGCTTTTTCACAAAGTCGAAGCCATCCCTCATTACTGAGACCTAGGTGGGGATACAGTATCGATCGCCACCCCCAGCTCCCCAGCAGGCACTCATCGGAACGGGAGTTGGAGGCCTGTGCAGTTTAAAATAGAACATTCAGGATGGACCTGAACAGGGAGTGTTAACATCAAAATTAAAGGCCTTTTAAAGTGAGAGGTAACACGCACTTATTTGACATCAGTAAGAAGAGCTATTTGGAGAAGCACTGATTCAGGCAGAAGCCCAAATAGTATTCTGATTAAGAGGTCAATGCAAGGGGTGTGTATGAGAAAGGGAAGGAGAACAATGACATCAGTAGGAGAGAGTTGCTATTACTGCAGATAACATGACATAGTGATGCTAATCCTAAACAATGTTTTTAAATTTCAGTCTGGGAACCATCTGGTAGTCATGATATCTACTTTTTTGTTATCCTTGCAAGCAGTTCTTTGGGTTACAAAGTTGTTTTCATCTCAGTCCAGAGGTTATTTTGCCCTTCTCAAACATCCAGAAGTTTGAGGCATAAACATGCAAGCAGTTCCTTTGGGCTGTCTGCTTCGACTCCAGTTTAAAGTGGGATTGCGGTAGGCATGGGGGCGGGGTGGGGTGGGGGGAAGTGGACTTCGAAGTTCTCTGCACCTTTCCCGGCAAAGACTTGAGGTGGGATCGCCGCCCTCGGGCAGGCTTTGAGTACGAGCAGGTGGGCAATACAGTGAGTGGGTACTGCCTCTGTCTCCATGACCACCACTCTGTCTTTGTCACACAGAGGGGTTTGTGCGGCGCAAGAAGAAGGCAGCGGCAGCCTCGGCGGCCGGGGGGAAAAAGCGGTCCAAATACAGCAAGGACTACACCGAGGGCTGGGTGGAGTTCCGGGACAAGCGAGTAGCCAAGCGTGTGGCCGCCAGCCTGCACAACACGCCCATGGGTGCCCGCAGGCGCAGCCCTTTCCGTTATGACTTATGGAACCTCAAGGTGAGGGGATAGGCTTGCCTGCCGCATCTCTCAAGGCACCTCTGTGACCTTGTTAGCCCTGTTCCGTCGTGTTTTCTCTCCACCCCTGACCTACCCAGAATTTTTCTTGTGTTCTTGTCTGCAGTACCTGCACCGTTTCACCTGGTCCCACCTCAGCGAGCATCTTGCATTTGAGCGCCAGGTGCGCAGGCAGCGCCTGAGAGCTGAGGTTGCCCAGGCCAAGCGTGAGACTGACTTCTATCTTCGAAGTGTGGAGCGGGGAAAGCGCTTCCTTGCTGCTGATGGGGACTCTACCCGCCCAGATAGCACCTGGTCCTTTGCCCAGCGTCCTACTGAGCAGGAGCTGAGGGCCCGGAAGAAGGCAGCTCGTCCAGGGGGTCGAGAACGGGCTCGACTGGCCAATGCTCAGGACCAGGCCCGCTCCAACCGAGGGCTCCTTGCCAGGATCTTTGGAGCCCCACCACCCACAGAGAGCATGGAGGGGCCCTCGGTGGTCAGGGACTCTTGAGGGGCAGGGAGTCCGCTTCACCTCCTAGTCCAGCCCAGAGTTCTGCCTACCTGATAACGACTACTCAGACGGGCATGTTGTATCTCAGACCAGGGGTTACTGGTGAGTGTCCAGACCTAGTTTTGTGGGCCTCCTTCCCTCCAACTCCATACAAGCCGGGCTAAGGCACCTAATTCACACTCAGTGTGATTATGATGCCTGCAGATGCCTGTTTTGTCTTGTTCTTGGCTGCCTGCCTCCTGCCCATTGGGGTCCTCCAAAAACCCCACTTTCTGGGCCCAGGAAAAGCCTTGTATCAAGCTAGAGTGAAAACGGCCAGTCCAAGAGGCCACATACCAACCACAGGTACGGGACAGTGGCAGCAGCCTTGCATTTAGAAAAGATTCACAGGGATGGGGGGTTAATGGGGTGGGACTGGCTGGGGAACCACCTTCCAAATGTATTTATAGAAAGGAAATGTGTGTGGAAGGCGGGGGCAGGTTATGGGATAATTTCCACCTCCTGTGTCCCATTTACTCACCTTCACTCTTTTCTGGTCTCGGAATTCAGTGAACCTGGACCCCTTCCCATCTGCTTAATTAATTTTTAGCCCATTTTATTAGTCAGTCATCCAGTTTAGTGTTTACCAAGTCACTCTGAGCATGTGAGCAAGAGAACAGAAGAACACATGGTACTTGCCATTGAGAGTCTCACAGACCACTAGAAAAGGGGTACTTCAGGAGTAAATGTGCAGAGGTGCTTCCAGCATTATGGTGGATGTGTGGTGACACCATTGGGGAGGTAAGAGAAGCCCTTAGTGTGGAGCTGAGTCCCAATCATGGTTTTCAGAGATGGGGTCATTTTTTACCAAGTTTTCTGAATTGTCCCTGGAAGATGAACAGAAGTCTGGAAGATCCTGGTGAACTACAATCTCACACAAAGCTCCCTGGGTGGACTGTTGGGTTGGAACCACGTCAGAGGTAGCAGCACTGTGACTCTCCCAGGTGCACTCTGTTGGCACTAAGATGGGAGGTCACAGATGACAAGAGCAGCCCCAGAGGTGACAGCCTTGGTGTAAACCACTGAAGACAAAAGCAGTGTCAGCACAGCTGAGAAAGAAGTCTGCATGCAGCCTCACAGAGATTGGACCTCTGGTTAGAATCCAGATGTCATAGCTGGGCAAATACAGTGGTAGAAGATTGAAGTTCAACTAAATTTAACACTGTAATGATAAAAATCTTAGTAATCCAATAATAAAAATGTTTCTTTAACCAAATGAGGGGCATCTGGAAAGATCTTATTACAAATCTCAAAACTAACTGAAGCTTTTAAAATATTCTAATTAAAGTCAGGAATGCATGAAGATACTCCCTATTCATAAACTGTCCAAAAAATCTTGGAGATTCAGAGACAAAGATGAAAACAAAAGCCCAGAGGGGGAAAAACTGACATTTGCAGGTGATATAATTTCAACATAAGTCTCCAGAAAATTGGTGCTACATATTTGAGCATAATACTGTACATAAAAATAAACAGCACCCTGATGCCCCAGATAAAGAAGCCACACATGAAAGACGGCACTGAGGTGGGCAGTGACACAGCGAGGCTCACTGTTGACACCAGCTGTGCAGGCATGGGTGTTCACTGCAATCGTTAATGACATCAGCCCAGATTGTCAACGAGGGCAGGGACTGCTAAGTCAAAGCTATGTAGCAGAATGCTGTACAAGTGTTTAAGAGTTCACGTGAATGGGCAACAGCTTAATTTTTCTAAAGACCCTAGTTTAAGAATTCTATGGAGTAGAATAGTACTGGTATATCAAGCAATAAATGTCTCCATATGATTTTCACAAGTACCTATGCATTCAGCAAAATAAGCCATTCCTGGGAATGCTGACCAGGATGACAGAAGGTGGTATGACGGGAGAGTTGACAAGGAGGTATCAGGTCTGGCAGAAATTTATTGTCATAAAAAAGGGGGTCACAAGGTTAACATAATAAGCTTTAACTTAGATATTTGCCTCATGTCATTTGTACCATCTGTCATTACAGTATTTTACAATGCTAAAACAATTTTTAAAATGACTTATTGCTAGGAATAAAAGACTATTTACCTGGTGCCTAAATGAACGTGAGCTGATTCAGCTGGTTACTGGGAACCCTCGGTCTGTAAGAGGGAAAGATCCTGGTCGTCTGCTATGAACACGGTGGGATCTACCGGAGCACCATCAGTCCACAGAATAAATACAAGGCTGATTACCAGATTCTGCTTTCTGTGTGAAACACCCTGGATTCATCACAAGTGCCTTTAATTCCAGATGTACACAAATTTGTAGTGACGTGATTTTCACGTTACATCGGATGAGGCCTGCAGGAGACAGCACTACTGTCATAGTAGGTCTCGCTCACTAATCAGCATGGGCTGGTTACATGGTAGCTGACTGGCACATCACTTTGGTGGATGTCTATTTACTCCTCTTAGGTCATTCCTGTCACAGCACCAAGGTGCCCAACAGCTGTCCTTTTGAGTTTGCTAGTCATGGCATTTTTCACCTTTCCTGGTTGCATTTTGCCCCTAGGCCCCAAGGAATCACACCAAGTTTTATAACTTTTTCAACCACGCAGTTATTAACTGGATTCCCTGGGTCTTCGACTCTGCCATGCTCATCAAGTTTTTGCTTCCTACAGGACACCTCGAGTCTCTGAACCCTTTTCTAAGTCCTACTGAGCCTGGGACAGAGGCCAAGTTTCTAGCACTCACCCAAGATGGCGGCCACTCCAACCCACGGTAGAGAACATCAGAATCCCACTCAAAATAAAGTTTAGATGGTAACTTCCAGACATGTTGAAACCTAAAAGATATATGTTCCAGCAATCTCACTATGAAAGGTAAAATTAGACACAAATGTACAACTTCCTTCAATGAACTGGTGAAGTTTACAAATTCAAGCAAACCTGTAAGAAATATATTGTACCAGAAAAAAAGCACCACAAATTTCATTATGTGAGGGTGTTTGGGTCCTCTCCAATCTAACATTTAGTGTGTTAAGATTTCTGAAGTTTGCAAGCTTGCTTTGATGAGTCTGTACAATAACCAGAAATCTGACCTTGATAAAATGATTTTGAATCTGGACCTCAACAACTACGCATGGTTAGTGGTGGGGTGTACAGGTCCTTTGCACCTTTACTCAGTTACAGTAACAATGAAACCTACTCTAAATTAGAAGTTAGCTGAATGGATTCTGAGAACTCTAAAGTTCTGCACACTTTTGTGCCTCAGTGGGATACTTATCCTGACACCAACGTCACAGATGACAGAGCAGGGCCTACCACCGCCCCCTGGCCTCAGACCAGAGAGGCTGGAAGAAATGGCTGGGGTTGGGGAATGTGTTCACTAATTACACTGGAAAGGACAGTTTCCCCAGTCACACCTAAAGATCTCTACCCTCTCACCATGGGCGTGTTCTCATGCTGATGCGTTGTTGGTACTAGTACTCCTGCCAGGAAGTGAAGCAGAGATAATCATAGTTGGGCAGAACTGAGCTGCTCTGCAGGCGATATTCTCCCAAGTGTCTCTTTCGGAAACCTGGATGTGTTTAACTTCTGTGAGTAACGAGGGCATGGACTCCACATGGATCATCGATGGAGCACAGGTTACTGAATTTTAGCCCCATATGGTCAGATGAAGCTAGGACTCCTCCCTGTGCTGTTATGTCATGCAGTGGTGTGGAGGGGGCCAGTCTGAAAGGACCCATGGTCCAGAGAAAGCACAGACTACACTCCCTTTGGGTTTCGTTCACTCCCAGCCAGAAGCTCCTAGAATTCTAGAGACGGTCCAATGACACCAGAATGAGGCCCACATGACTATCCACTTTATCCTCTTTTTCCCCAGCTTTATTCAAGTATAACTGAAAAGTAAAATTGTACGATATAGAATGCGTACATCGTGATGAACTGATGATGGACACACACATTGTGAAAGGGTTCCTGAGTACCTGCTCTATTCTAATGCAAGGGTAGGGGGAACATTTCTTTCTTAGTACAGTAGAGACAAACGGGAGTTTTGCAGAACAAATGTTTATTTAAGAATTAAGGGCAACAAAAACATTGAAGCATAGGAATACACTGAATACAAGTGTCTCATTTGGTCTGAAATCTCGAAAAGTGACCCTAACTACTTACCTGAGGTCGATCTAGGTTGGCACTGTTTCAAGAGAACCTCCAGCCATCCCAGAAGTTGCCTTCCAGTGCTGGTTACAGGCTCCCAGGTGGTCCTCCCCAGCCTCAGGCTGTGCTACGTGAACAGTACCAACACCTCTTCCCCGTGGTTAAAAGACCTTGGACCTGTTTCAAACCCACTAAGTTCTGCTTGGGGGATGGTCCATCCTTAATTTACTTAAAGACTAGATACTGCTAGTTACCAGTGAGATTAGCCACAAGAAGGGTCATTACCCTGCCATGAGGCCAACTCTGTCCCCTTCTGCAGGTTCTAATGACCAGCAAGCAGCCACAGGACTAATACTCGTCGCTGCCATGCCATACGCCCATACTATTTTAGTGTTACAGTGATCAAACATACACTAGCGACAGACACCAAAGAAAAACAAATATATCTCATGTGTTTTACCACACTGGGCAACTATTCATGGCATAAGACCTATTTATGGACATAATACTAAAACATACCAGGGTGAATAACCTTCCAGGACCTGTTTGCTAAAAGAAAAAAACCCTGGAACCAGATTCCTTCCTATCACTATGAGCTGCCCCATGACTGTAAGATTATCAAGGTCATCAGCCAGCCCCTAGGGTCAGAGATCAGAGCCGCACACAAAGCAGCTGTTGGCCACCTCTGTGGTTCGGAGGCCAGCGCTCCTGGAGTCCAGGGGTTTGCTCAGATCGACTAGGTTAGTCAGACGCACACTAGCAACAAAATATTTATTCACCAGTCTAGAGTCCCAAATACTGCAGGGATCTTAACTACTTTTACTACGTGTCTTTTGAGGGGGAAAATCCCCTCAGAACTGTTCATTTATAGATCCCTGGATTATAGTACTTCTAGAGAATGTTGAATATAATAGTCACTCTGTTACATTGGAGATAAGTGCTAATCCCTAAACCTCTGATAAATCTGGCTACTACTTTTCCCTTCTAGCATTTAGAATCCTACATTCCAAGCCAAATAAATACCTTATATTGTAGTGATTGCAATCCTTTCCCTGGGAATAAAAAGTAGTCTCTCCTTTCTTGGCAGAACTGAAATAAATGAAAGGTATATCATTATGGGACTGAATTAAACAGCAGGATAATGGAGAGAAAAGAACACTGGCTTTGGAGGCAGGAATCTCAAAACCAGAAGCATGGCTCCTGCACTAACAAAGCATCACCAGGTGTCACCTGCCTGCACAGGCCTAAAGTCCTCGCAGCCCTCCCTTCGCCATTCTGCACGGAGCCGCTAAGGAGATGTCCGCACCGGAAGGGGTGGCACAGGAAGCCACAGAGATGTGGATACTAGCAACACCATAACTGCTCCTCGAACTGGCATTTCTGAGTCGAAAAGAGGTGAATCTCTATAGCAAACATGTAAAACACCGGTGATACTCAGACATTTCGGGAAAGGAAACCCCAAGTAAAACGACGCCAAGTGTCCCGCCTGTGTGTGTAGTTGGCCCTGCGAAGGGGAAGCTTCTGGGAGTCCTGACCCAGGAGAGCAGCCCCCCACCTGCCTAGTTGTTTCCACTTCCAGCAAGTTCCCCAAGCGACTGTCAAAACCAGTCCCCAATCTGGCCAAGAATTTTTCAAAGAACAGTAACCACCAGAAGGCAAAGTCAGTCTTCTCCTGTCCCCCACAGTAACACATGCCACACCGTCTGTCACAGGGCACAGTCCTTTCCTTTATTGGATTTCCACATTTTAAAAAGAGAAAGTAAAGCGATCATAATGAAGTGGTTCAGATAAAAGAAAAGGATCTTTACCTGAGTTTCCCATCAGGCCGCTCTGACCTGCCCGAGCTCCTGCCACGGTGAGCCTCGGGCATCGAAGAGCCGTGCAGGTCCCGACTCCACGAAAGTCACCTCTACACAGGGGCCCGCTAACGGGGAGCACGGCTATTCTCACACCTACTGCATGTACACGACCCCCGACTTGTGCTCGCACTGGAGCACGACTCTCTGCAGAGCAGGTTCTTTGGGGCCCAGAGGTGGAGGTTGCTAGTGAGGGTTTTTTCTGACTCAGGGTATTTATGGGGCTTTTCACATGTGTGAGTTCCCTGGTGTGTCAACCAAAGTTGCTGATCGCTGACAGCTCTTCTCCCTCAGACTTCATAAGGACTCTTCTTAGATCCGTTTTGTTGTTGTTGATGCAAACCCAAGAAGGCTCTCCATCTAATGCTTTTGCCACACTCCAGACAAATACCTAAACTGTCACCAATATGGCTTTTTTGATGGTTAGGAAAGTCACAGTTCTGTTGGAAGCTTTCACTGTACTTGCTGGGGTTTCTCCTGAGTGTGAGCTCTCTGACACCAGCAAGCTGTGTACATAAGCAGGTGGGCTGTGCACACCAAGGGCATTGTGCAAACGCCCCTGGAGGGAGAGATGTGAGTGTGGCTAGGAGGCTCTCTCCCTCCCGGCATCTGCAAGGTTTCCCACTGGTACGAGTCCTCCTGTGAGTGACCAGGTCGGAGCTCAGACTACAGGTTTTCCAAGCCTCGGGGCCTTTGAAGGTTTCTCGTTGGAGTGACTGGTAGGATTCTGTTAGGGCAGCTCTCTGGGCAAACCACTTCCCAGCTTCCTACATTCGCAGGTTCTCTGGTCCCCACTGAAGTCTGAGCTCTTAGAAAAATCTAAGCTTTGCCTAGAGTTCCTTATTTTAATGGGTTCTCTGACTCATAAATGTTTATGGTGTTATAACTTCTTGTCTGGCCAAGACGTTTGTGAGGCTTCTGGTGTGTGGGGAGGGCTGAGCTCAAGCCCTTTCTCCCCTGAGTTACAGATACAGGGCTTCTCGCCACCGGGGACCATCTGATGCTGCAGGAGGGCCGAACTCTGGCAGAAGCCTTTGTCACACACACTGTACGGATAACGCAGCTCCTCTGTCTGAGTCCTCATTTTTGGCTGTGCAACAAAGCCCATGCCCAGGAGGAAGCCACTCTCACAGGCAGACCACTGATGGGGCTTCTCTTCCATGTGAATTCTTTGATGCACAATAAGGTCTGAGCCACAGCTGAAACTCTTCTCATATTCAAGGCATTTAAAAGTGTGCGTGTGAGTTGCCTGGTGCCTGATTAGGTTGGCACTGCGAGTGAAACTTCTCATACATTCCAAGCACTTGTAGGGCTTCTCCCCTGTGTGGACCCTCTGGTGGACAATGAGGTCTGACTTCTGGCCGAAGCACTTCTCGCAGGCGCCGCACTTGTAGGGCTTCTCCCCGGTGTGGACTCTTTTATGAACAATGAAGGCTGAACGGTGCCGGTAACTCTTCTCACACTTATTACATTTGTAGGGCCTTTCGCCAGTGTGAGTTCTCTGGTGGCTAATGAGATCCGATTTCCCACTAAAAGCTTTTTCACATTCCAGACACTTAAATGGTTTCTCGCCGGTGTGAGTTCTTCGGTGCCGAATGAGGTTCGTACTTCGACTGAAGCACTTATCACACTCACTGCACAGATACGGTTTCTCGCCAGTGTGGCTTCGCTGGTGGACAAGCAGATCAGAGCTCTGTCCAAAATTCTTGCCACAAATGTCACACGTATAAAATTTTTTACCTGCGTGTGTTCTCTGGTGTCCTGAAAGGGCTAAGTGGTGCCAGAAGCTCTTCTCACATTTGCTACATTTATAGGGTTTCTCATAATTGTGGATCCTCTGGTGTGAAACGAGATCTGAGCGTTGGATGAAGGTTTTCTCACACATATCACATCGATAAGGTTTCTCTCCACTGTGGGTTCTCTCACACATAATAAGAGCTAAGTTTTCGCAGAAGCTTTGCTCACGTTCAAGGCACTGGTATACGTGATCATCTATATGAGTGATCTCATGCACATGAATAAAGATCTTCTGGCCCTTCTGAGGGCGCGCACGACACACTGTCCTGCTCTGAGCTCTCTGATCACGTCTCTCTTCTGAAGTGTACATCTCTGTGGCTCCCTCCTAGGGCGCTTCCCGCTGGCCGCCTTGGCCTGTCATTTTCTCCACTGTCATTTTCCTGATAAGAACTTGAAAGATACACCTGTTTTAGGCCTTTGAGTCATGAGCTGTGCATCTCTACAGGTTTCCAGCATCATATACACTAATTCCTTACTCGGTATTTCCAACACTGTGAGACAAAGAAGAAGTATTATTTATATTCCTGTAACTGAGAAAGAATGCTCAGAGTTAAAATCACTGTAGAACAGACAGAAGCTCTGCATCAGCCTGTAAGTGTCCCAGGTGTTGCAGGGGCTGAGACCAGTTAGTTTTCCTCTTTGCCAATATAAAACCAATCAGCAATACGAGCGCAAAGTACTATGGACAATTATTCCTTTTGTGACCTGGGTGATCTCAAACCCAGGTTCTCCCTCTTCCCCCCTTGCTCTGGCCCAGGGGTGCAGGCCCCGCTTTCCCTGCCCCTTTGCTGCTCCGCTTTTCTCCACAGCACTCACTGCCCAGTACAGCACACACGAAACTCACTGACGTGCTGTCTGTGGCTAGAATAGGCACGATGTCTGTTCTGATTGCTGCTCTTTCCTTAGTATGCAGAGCAGGCATACGGTTGGTGCCTAATAAGCAGCTTACTGCTGTTCTACTTGGATCCTCAGCTGGTAAAGGACAGGGCTGAATGCCACATGGTGGGAGCTGGTCTGATGGGATGTGGTTTAGAAGAGATAAGTAAGGTGCATTTCAAAAGACTGAGGAAGCTGGAGCTCACCTGGAATGTAAATGGAGGGGGAGCAGCATTCACTTCCTGGTCCTGAGACTTTGATTTCCCAACGAAGATGGCATTCTGTAGAACACAAGGACAAGAAAAGGGTAGACAGTCATAAACGGCAGGACTCAGCACTAAGTCTTTTCACTCAAAGAACCTAAAGTGGGTACAGTTTCCTTAAAAAGAGCTGCAAGGTTTTCTTATACAAGCCCTTATGTTCAATCCTGAAGACAATGCCCACAGTCCTGTCACTCCACAGTCCTGTCCTGTCACTCCCACAGTCCAGTCATGCCTCTTGGGAGAAAAAGGACACAAAGAGTCTATAAAACACCCTTGGGAATGTGACAGCATCGCAGGAAAGAGCCCCTACCTACCTTCACTGACATGCCGAGGCGCCACCTTCCCCAGGAGCCCAGGCTGCCCTGGCCTGAATTACCTCGGGGAGGACCGTGTCCTCGAGGACAAGGACGACACCACCCCCCACCTTCTCGGCCAGACATGCCATCCTCACCATTTTGGCTATTCACAGTCTCTATCTGAACCACATATCAGGATGCAGTCGACTGTGGGCATTCGGAACCTGACAGCCAGACCTGTCCCGGATTCCTTCCCCCCCGCAGCTCTAACCTGCCCGTTCAGGGTCATCAGACATTCAGGTCCTTCCACCACCCTCCTGCCACTGAGGAGCCGGAGGCAGCACGGGATACTCAGATGCAGACAGCAGCGGGCATGCACACGGAGTCCACAGCCGCCAGGACTCAACACAACGTGTTCACGGTTCCGGTTCCCACAGAACACGAGCCTGAGCCCTGCATGGACCGCACGGGGCAGGGCCGGGGACCGGCAGGGGCACGCAGACCACGGAAGCACATCCCGACCTGCAGCGAGCTCACTACGTTGCGTCCTTTCTTTATCCCTGGGCAGAACTCAGTACAGGTGGAACCGCGGAAGTCCGAGAGATTAAAATGTAAGTCACCTGGCATTTTTCACAACGCCATGGGCTTCCTGCCGAGGACTTAAAACCGACTTCAGTTGGTGCACAGAAAGCAGAGCTGCGCGGCAGCGCTAAATCTCACTGTCAAAAGGAGAAAACCCACTCTAAGCAGGAAAACACTTTAAAAGAGTTCTGATCAAAGGATACAAGGAGGACACTCAGCGCGCACGTGGGACAGAAGAGGCGGCCCTGGAGTGACAACTGCTCGCAAAGAGGAGAGTGGAAAGAGAGGGGAGGAACCCTGCGAGCGCCCAGCCGAGGAAGCAAGGAGCAGAGGGGAATGTCAGGTCCTTCAAAATGAAGACAAGTTTTTAAATGCACAGTCTATCTCTCCTGTATCTTCTAAAAATACCACCCAGTTTTAAACCAGAAGCAAAACTTGACCACAGTGGCAAAGCAGTAACATGCTGCTGCATGAGCGACCTTGTAAAACATTTTATGTTCTCATAAAATCAAAATAACTCAACCAAAACTGGGAGAAGAGGGAGAAGACAAAGCCAAATAACCTCACTGATTACTGCATTAATGAGAAAATCAGATAATTAAAGGATCAATAAGAAAATGGGATTAAAGGCATTTTAAAAGGTAATTGCGGGGGTTGGGGGGGTGGAAGAAGGTACAAGGGGAATAAATGGAATGAAATAAATGTAATGAAAAAAATACCTTAAAAAAGGTCTAAGTACAAAGGTAGGCATAATAACAAAAATCAAGCATTGTAAAAAATTTTAAATGAAAGAGCAATGAAAACACATTGGACTAATGTTACACAAACAATACAGCAGTGATGAGATCAATCACATCAATAAATGTGAATGAGTTTAACTCACTTATGAAAAGTGATTTTTAACATGGCTCACAAGCAAGACCAAATGAGCTAAATATAAGACACCTAAAGCTAAACGACTCAGAAAGGTTAAAAAGAAAGGGATGGAAGGAACACCAGGCAAACAGAACAATAAAAGTAGTGCTTCTAGTCACAACATCAAGCAAAGTGGAATGCAAGCCAAAATTAAACATGATAAAGGACACTTTTTAAACTGTGAAAGCCAATAAATACAGTAAGCTTACAACAGTTTTGATTATCTATGTACCAAGTTACACAACAGTCACCCGTTTACAGCAAAACCTAGAAGATGCCAAGAAACATACATAAAAAATTAGTAAGAAAAAATACTACTGTCAGTAAAAAGACAAAGGGGAGCAAAAGTAGGTAATGATGCAGAAAGCCTAAATAATGTAACCAGAAAGTGAATCTTATGGGTATCTGTTGAAACTTATACCTTCATTATAAGGAATAAACTTTCTTTTCAAGCACAAATGAAAAA
Organism: Sturnira hondurensis; assembly: GCF_014824575.4. NCBI lineage: Eukaryota > Metazoa > Chordata > Mammalia > Chiroptera > Phyllostomidae > Sturnira > Sturnira hondurensis. The sequence continues at coordinate 599,891 of NW_028094224.1, read as the reverse complement.
GTCACATATTAACCTATATATAGGTTATCAAGGAAGTATCAGTAAGTTCCATAAAGTGACATAAACAACACTCTGCAGTAAAACTAGAAATGTCTCAAATATCAAATAACAAATGACCACCCCCAGGAGGAAAAATAAAATATTATAACAACTCTTCAGTGAATGAGCAAATGGAAAATTAAAATGAATTTCTAAATGTCAATACTTGACTATTACATATTATAATCTATAAAATAAATTTAAAGCAGTGATCAAAGGAATAGTTATAGTCTTAAATAATTTTTATCAATAAAAGTAAAATAATTACATGAAAAACTAAACTCTCAGATCAAAAAGCTAAGAAAAAGTAAATCAAAACAAAGGAAGAAAATCAACATAAAAATATAAATCAATGAACTGCATAGAAAAACAATGAACCTAACTATAAATCAAAATCCTACTTATTTTGATAAACCTAAATAAATAAAGTACTAGCTCACATCATAACGGGGGGTGGGGGGGAACGGAGAAATCACACATTTACAAAGTAAGAAAGGATGAGGAATAAATACCCACCAAAACAGAAAAGCAACAAACCAACCCATATATACATGAGACCACTCTGTAGACTTCTACAAAAAATAAGTGTGATAACCCATGAAATAAAACTGTTTCCTTAGGAAACACAATTTACCCAAATCGACCCCAATAGAGTCAGGAAGTTTTAAAACAGCAATACGCACAGAATAAACAGAAAAAGTTACTAAGGAACTATCCTACAAAAACACTAAACCTAGACTGTTTCAGAAGAGAATTCTAACAAACTTACAAAGATGCTTCATACCTGTTTTCTGGACCACTAAAAATAAAGAAAAACTTCTAATTCTTTTGTGAAAAAAAGTTTAACACTGATAACTACATCTGATGAAGAGAGCATAAAAATCCTACAGTCCAGCATCAATGTGAAAATTACTAACAAAAGTCCAACATCACATCCTTACACAAACTGAGGCATACTTTTTGGTACTTTTTATATTGTGGCATATAATATATATTATTATACAAAATGTAGCATACTCTTTTACACTATTGCTTTTTAAAACTTGCCATTTATCCTAGAAATCACTCCACATCAGCTTGTAAAGATTTTCTTCATTCTTTCACAGCTGCATAATACCCCATTATGTGTGGGTATATCGAGTTTATTCAACTGTTTTCTTGCATTTTTCTTTCCTTTTTCAACCACTTTCTTACATATGAGCATTTCAGTTGTTTTAAAAATTTCCAAGTTACAAACATTGCTACAATGTGTAACTTTATGCATGTGTATTATCATATCGTTGCAGGTGATCTTCAGAGTCAATTTCTACAAAAGGGATTGTTGAGTCAGATGTAAAGTGCATTTCTATGTATATAGAGAGAAACAAGTAAACAGAGTCATAGAGCAAGCAGAGTGAAGTGTTAACATTTAGAAACTATGGGCAAAGGATATGTGGGCATTCTTTGTACTATTTTACAACATTTTTGTAAGTCTCAAGTTATTTCAAAATTAAAAGGCACTTAATTTTTTTAAAAAGCATGGTAGCGAGAGTTGGCATGCTGTGCTAGTTGAATTAAATGTTCAAGCTCTGAAATTAGATTTTGGTTCAAGTTCCCCATATGCTGCTTTGTAGCTGTGAGAACTTGGGTGGTGACTTAAGGTTCTTCGGCTTCCATTTTCCCTTTGATCCAGTCGGTGGGCTACCATTCCGGACCTCACAGAGCTGCTGTGAGAACGAGGCGGTGTCAGAGGGCTGGGCTCAACATCTGAGTCTCAGCGGGGGCTCAGTGAATGTCAGGTTCTATTTGCCCAATCCAACTCTATGTGCACAAAACCCCTCATATCCACTGAGCACACCATCTGTGCCTGTCTCTTGCACAAAGTCTCATTCAAAATCTATATAAAATAATTAATAAATAATAAAATAACTCAGCAAGTTAATGATTAATATGAAGACTGTGCAAAAACTACAAAAGCAGTTGTGGAGAAATGTTTGGAGGGAAAGAAAGAATCCAGAATCGCAACTATCTATAAAGACATGCAGGCATCTAGACAAATAGCTAATACAAGATGGTGGGTTTATGGGAGTTTTGCCTTTGAAAATGTCTATTACCATTAAGGCCAAAAGGAGAAAGGAACATAGACTACAAATAAAGGATACTGAGCCTGAAAATAACCTGGTAAATGAACCAGAGTATTTCCTAAAATTATCAGCTCAGGGTATTACATTTGTCCTAAGTAGCCAAAAACTGTGGGGCACAAAGAAGAAAAAAAACTGTAAATAAGGAAATAATTTTTATGCATATATAAGTCTTTTAGATGTCAGCTCCTGGTAAATTTACAGTCTAGTTGATAAAACTCTAAGTAGACCATAACACTTCCCTAGTTCAAAATATTTTAACTGTCTCCCATCACTAAGAATAAACACAAAATTTTCACAGCTCTATGTAATGTGGCACCTCCACCTCTCTCTAGCTCCACAGGCCACCCAAGAACCTCTGCACTTCTTCCTTCAGCCTAGAACGTTCTTCCCCTAGGTAACTGATTCAAGCGTCTGCCTAAAAATTACTTCCTCGAAAAGAGGCACATGGGGACTTTCCCTAACATAGCACATCCCCTCATCCCACTTTATGTCTCTGCAGAGCACTCGTTACCCAACTTTGTGGTACAAGTTTTATGCTTGTTCATTGGTTTCTCTGCGACTAGAATAAAACTTTCATTTGGGTTTGGACTTAGCCTTTTGTTGCAAAAGAATACATTAGTTGAATGAATGATAAATATGAATGAATAAATGCCAGACCCCCCCCCCCCAAAAAAAAAGATCCATCATCATCCTTGGAGCCCCAGCCGCAAGGCAACTGGCTAGGCTAGTAGCCCTGGCTGGTCCATCTGGAAAACCTACATGTATCCTTCCAGTCTTAGATTCCGGGAACCCTCCTCCAGGAAGATACCGGTTCTCTCTTCCATGGCTAGGTCAGAGGCAGGCAATAAAAGCCCAAGCACACAGGCTGAGTAGAGAACTTCAAAGCTCAAGTAATCCTTACAGTTAAAGGCTATATGGGGCAAGCAAAGAAAGCCTGTAAAGCATTATCTAAAAAATAGATGACTCTTACCCTAGGTTAAGGATTGTCTTACTTATTTTTCATTGATTACATGGATTGCCTCATTTAATCTTCCTAAAGCCTCTGTGCAGTTGGTGTTAATACCAATGTTTGCACCTTACCGATAAAAAGCCTGATGCTTAGGGCAGTTAAAATATTACTCAGCCAGTAGAGCCAGGATTTAAAGCGCCATCTTCTGACTCCTGAGCCTGCCTAAACCTTGGGCATACTGCCTTTTGAGGGGCTGCAAATCAATCAAGAAGCAATTACTACAAGCCTATTGTGAATAAGCATGTTGGAATGGAACGTAAAAATACACTTAAATTGGTAGAATAGGACTCGGTTTTATCACTCTGCTATCTCACAAGCTAAAAGAGGATCATTCCCCTTTTCCAGGGACCTTCTAGTCCTACCTGTCCTCCGCCTCCGCGAAACCTACCACTTTCATATAAAACACACAGCCTGATGTGCCCCTGGCCATAACAACAGAGACCTAAGGCTGTCTTCCTTTCGGTTCCAAAAGGTCTCTAATCCGTAACTATTCACAACACACAATTCTTCCCTCTCCTAGAGGGAAAAAAAACCCCAGCAATAATGTAGAAATTTGTAATTTTTGTGAAATTTATATTTTTTCTGAAGCTGAACGTCTAAATATTGGTCCCATTTTCTCCCCACTCCAATCAGCATCTTTCAGACATATCTTACCTTTTCCCACCTCTGCTTGCATTCTGTTTCTGCTGCAAAGAAGTACCCGCCACTGGAAGCCACAGTTTCTTCCCATTTCAAGACAAAATTATCAAGAATCTTTCTGGATAATAACTAACCTCATAATAAAGCCCCAAGTCCTCTTTTGCTAATTGATTTTTGTTTGTATTATGTCAACCTCTAAGGTCAAGGACCCATTCTTCTAGCATTGTTAAGTGTATACAACAAAGTTACATATAATGCAGGTCCAAAAAATGGCTATGGAGTGATTAAAGCAACCGGATTCTCCTGCAAGATTCAAATGCAACACAACTAATGTCTACAGTAAAGACGGGGGTGGGAGGGCTCCATTCAAGGCCCTCGGGTTTCTTCCCCGAGACGAAAGGCACAGGTCACTTAGAAAACTGCCCGGCAGTGTTCACTGCTACCATCTGCAGGAACCACTACGCTCTCTTTTCTCAACTTTTCATTGACCGCCTTTCAGTCCGGGGTCGGAGGTCCCAGAGCCGCGGGGACGCGCGGAGCAGGGCGGCTCCCAGGGTCTAGGCCGCGGGGATCCAGTCCTCCGCGGCCCGACCCGACCCGGCAGGCCCAGCCGCCGAGGCCCGCGGCCCGCTCGCCCCGCGGCCACCGCACTTCCGGTTACTCGCGGACATTCGGTCCAGGCTTCCCGGCGGCGGCAGGCTCCACGGTCGTGGGCCGAATGGCCCACCCTCGGGCAAGGAGGGAAAGCAAACCTGGGGCCGACGAGAGCCAGGAGCAGCTCCCTCTGTGCGCCGGGTCAGGGAGCTGAGGCCAGGCCGTCCTGGGCGCCTCCACGCTGACCAGGCCGGCTACCCCAACCTTCTCAGCTGGGCCGGAGGCGGCGGCGTAGCCCCGCCCACGGGTCACGTGGTCACCCGCCCGCGGCGACAGCGCGCCCCGCCCACGCCTCTGCACCAATGGGGCCGCACCTCGGGAAGGGGCGGGGCCCGGGCGCGTGCGCCCAGGAGTCCTGGGCAGTGGTGGACGGAGCCAGCGCTGTGCTGCGGCCTTGCTCAAGTTGCGGAGGGCCCGGATGTGAAGTTCGCGGTTTGCCTTGCTGTTTCCGAATCCTGCTCTTTCTTCAAGGCTGTGAGACCGGGACTGGACGCAGGAGTGGAGTCGCGCGGATGGATACCGCCAACCTTGAGAAAAACAACCGAAGGACCAGGGAGAAGTGGAGGATCCCAAAATATTGGATAAGACGAGAGTCTCAACATCCAGCCGTTAGTAAATGCTGTTCTTGCTAAATATTAAAACGCACACCAGGATTTTGTGAGTGCAACTGTAACTGGATGAGCTTGACCGGAACACAGCCAGGTAAGTGTAGCCGACTGTGAAGAAGAAATCAACGTGCAATGAACCAAAGAGTGTGCACGAGCCATGGCTGAGCCTCCCTGCTGGGAGATGGAGCTGGGGGTGAATCCCAATCCCTTTACCTGCTTGCAAGTCAATAAAACCTCTTTGTGACAGCCACGTCTCCTTTCTGAATACAGCACCCCGAGCTGCGCGCCCCCTGAGTGGGCATCGAACCTCAGACGGGGGCTCCTCTGTGGGGCTCGGTCGGTCCGCACCCAGCTCGCTCTGGGGTCTCCACCTGACAGGACGGGACTCGCCCTGGGCGTGCCCCCCAGCGCTGGCCGCGGCTGTGCGGTACCGACCGGCCTCCGCAGTGAAGTCCGGTGGCTACCACAACCTCTTTGCTCAGACAGTTCAAGAGGAGGCGGGTGAGTTGGCCCCAGCGGCCTCAGTAATTGGTGTTTCTATCCCCGTTTGGGGCATAGGGTTGTCAGAAGAGTAGTTTCATTTCTGGAGCGCATGTAGGTTCTGAGACTTCACAGGGAAAAGCAAACACAAAGCAAACCCTTTGTCAGGATGCCCACTGAAGGTATTCCCGAAGGGGATTTTCAGGGGGATTGAAGGTAGAGAGACCTGAGACAGCCCAGGGCCCTGTCTGGTTCCGGATTTCTGGAGGTCACCCTGGGGGCCTGTTCCAGGCCTTTTTGCAGAGGCAGGAGCCTTTGCGTTCGAAGACCTCTTAAGGGAGCAAGAACAGAATTCACTGATGCATGGTGTACCAAACACATAAGGTTTAGCTCAATCAACGCAGCATGTTTTTAATGTAAAACCCTTCAATAGGACTGTGAGCTGGTCGCTAGTCAATGCTGGGTTGTCTGAGAAGTTGGAAATACTGCTTAAGAAAAATGGGAAATCAACCTTCAGTTCTGAATTTCAGATCCATCCTGAAACACTGGACACTTTTTGAACATGAGCCTTTAACAAAGAAACAAGAAATTTTCTTTTGCAATGTCACATGGACCCAACGTGCTTTAGGGAACCAGCAACATTGACCAAAGATAAAAACCTTTACTGTTAAAAGCCAAGGAAGAGGCTGATGAAGACATATTCCTCAGCCTAATAATTAGATCTGGTAGCTGGCAGATGAGTCAGTTCCCAGTCCTGACCCTCAGTCATGGGCCCCAATGACTGAGTAGACAGGGCTGCCTTGGTATTCTGGGAGCCTACTGCTGAAGGGTATGGTGGGTCACCCCACTAGAATTATTCCACAAGAGGTCAATGAGAGCCCTTTCGCCTTCGTAGAAGGGTTGAATGAATGCTTAAGACAATACACTATACTAGGCCCTGAGGACGCAGGGAGTAACACTGTCCTGAACACCTACTTCATATCCCCAAGTGCTGCAGACATCCGTAGAAAGTTACAGAGGTATTAGTGGGTCCTACAGCTCCCACCTCCTAACAGCCAGGGGTGACCTTTAGGGTTTTTAACAACAGGGATGTGGCAGAAGAAAGGAGGAAGAAGAAAAGATAAAAAGGCGTTTTCTGGCCATCTCCCTCCAGGCGTCAGGCAGCCTGGGGAGGAGAGGAGGAAGACCACCTTGGGTGAGTAACCCTGGCCCCCACCGTGGGACCAGTCAAAGGTGTCCAGCAAATCTGGAGTCTAACCAATGTACGTTTTGCAAACAAGGGGGGCACTGGAAGAGAGAGGGCCCGGACACTCTGAGAAAGAAGGAAAGGGGAGCTCCTGATTCTTTGCAGTGGCCCCAGGTGGAAGGGGAGGACTGAGGGGGCTGGGGCACCGCCCTCTTGCCTCCGACAGAAAATGTTTCAATCTGCCATGAGGAACTTCAGCTGACTCTGGATGCAGAAGCTGTTACATGCTGGAGCCACTAACTCTGTTTTCACTGCCTGGAAGGGGCCCCTTTCCAAGACAGAATATGGTATGAAAGGGGTGTCAGGGAAGCCAGACACAGAAATTGGTTGAGCTTCTGACATGTGACGTAGGACTAAAACAGCTGCCATACTCTGTCCTCTGTGCACCTGAGTGACCTGTTCCCTTCTTAGGAAAGGGCCTATTAAGTCAGTTGGGGGCTGCCATCTATTTAGGTCAAAAAAAGTTGAAGTACTAATTCCCAAGGACAAAAAATAGAGTTCATGGCCCTACTTCACCCAAAGATCAGGGATCTATTCCCCCAGAGATTCTCAATCAGGTTAATCCAGCTGTTTGGGCACAAGAAAAAGTCGGAAGGTTAAAATATGCTCGACCTGTTAAAATAGTGCCACTCCCAGAAATTTTTGCCTTTGAAGGGGAAGATTCTGACACCCATCAAAAGTCCCAGTATTGCTGAACTGTGCTACCACGCAGTTTTAAAAGCTCCCCAACCCTCTTCAGGGACCTCCAACTCAAAAATAAAGCTGTTCCACAATATGTGGATGACATTCTAATTGCCAGTCCTGGTAAAGAACTTCAGACAGGAGTACCAGCAGAAAAGGGATGCAGAGTATCCCAGAAAAGAGTCCAGATATCCAAACCAGAAGTACCTGGGTTTTCCTATTTCCCAAGGACAGAGAACCCTACATCCCTAGTAGGAGGCAGGGATACCCAGTCTAGCTCCACCACAATTGAGAGGTTTTCTCTGGATGACAGGACTCATGATCCGAATCACTAATTTTGGTCTTACAGTCAAGTCCCTGTATGATAAACTGAAACGAGACCACGATAAGTCTACAGTGAGACAAAGGGTGCAGGAATGCTTCTGAGAAACCAAAGATCAAGGGAAAGGAAGCTCCTACCCTGGGCTTACCTGATTTGGAGAAGCCATTTGAATTGCATTGTGTGTGCCTGAGACTCCAGGAATTGCCCCAGGGGTTCATCTGTGGAGCCTCTAAGTCAGGCTATTACCTTTGTTTCTTAAAGTAACTAGACACAGACGCTGCCTGAGGGCAGTGGTTGCAACTTGCCCGTTAACCACAGAAGCAGGAAAAGTTAACAATTAAACAGTCTCTAGCTATGTGGACCTCTCATCAGGTAGTGTAGTGAGGTTCCTGAAAGCAAAGGAGATAATTGGCTAACAGGAGGAGAATGATTCAAAAGAACAACCTTAGGAGTGAGCCATCGGCCAACTCAGAAGAAACACGGTTCACCGGTGGGAGCAATTTTACAGACAGGGGAGTCAGGAGGGCAGGGTATGCAGTGACATTTTGTTCACTACCATTGAAGCAAGAGCCCCCCTCCCCCTGGACTTCTGCTCAAAAGCTGAACTCACAGTATTGGCCAGAGCCCTGGAATTAGGAGAAAATTAAATTGTAACTGTATCTCTTTAAAATACAAGACAGAGCTTCCTGCATATATCACTCTCAAGAGAGACCACTGAGTGAGAACAAGGGACCAGGTTCACAGGACTCTGGTGAAGCCTTGTCTGTCCTTAAGCTGCTTTTCAGAGGATAAGTGATGTCCAACAAGTCTGCTCTTACTTCTCATGGTTTTTTATATCCTGTCTCTTTACACATTCTTTTTCTCAGGAGTCCCACAACCTAGGGTACCCGAGACTTTGATAAGTCAGGCAGCCAGCGAATTGCACTGTACCTCAAAGACCCATTCTGTCCACGTTCAGCAGGAAGCATTTATACAAGTATGACCCTGTCCCCATTCCCTCAAGAATGAGGAGTGGAAAACCTCAGGGGTGGGGGGATTGTTAGACAGGAGAAGGGTCTAAAGGTCTAGGCAGTTCTTACTAAATGCCATGCTTGCTAAATGTTAAAATGTACAACTGTATTTTGCAGATACAACTGTAATCGAATGAGCTTGACCAGAGCCCAACCAAGGTTAGCCAGCTGCACAGAAGAAATCAGCAGGCAATTGACACAATGGCGTAGATAAGCCATGACTAAGCCTCCCTTTGAAGAGGCAGAGGTTTAGGTATGAATCCAGTTTCCTTTACCTGCTGCAAGTAAATAGAACTATGTAATGACAACCATGTCTCATTCTTGAATAGAGCACCCTGAGACGCCATCCCCATGGGTTCAGTAGTGAAAGCACAGCAGAAGCACTCAGTCACGGAAGGTGTGTCCAGCGAGAGGGATAACAGGCTATAGGAGGCTTGTGGGGGCCTTGTGTGGGTGGAGACCACTACAGTGAAGGATGCGGCTGCTCCCCTATCAAGAGGTTTCCCAGTCTTCTATGGTTATGTTTCCGGGCTGGAGTCAACTATGTTTGAGTTGCAGCAGAAATGAGATTTCCTTCAGAGTGAAACATATACAGATACTTTCCATGCTCAGGTGTTACGTGAAACAACATTTTTAAAAAGCCCTCTGACGTCAAAGGGAAAGGTTGAGTACCAACCACACAGAGGTCAAAAGCCTGGGCCAGGTGACCGAGAATTTGGATTGTAAGCAAAGCACTGGGCTTAGGGAGTGCGTGGTGATAGCATCACCGGCTCTTCCACAGCCACATTCCAAGGTTCACTAATCACAGGTCTACTGCTGGGATTCTTCCCCAGAGGAGAGGCTTAGTTTCATGTTTGTTTTCAGTGAAAACTTCCAAGTAAAGCCAAAATACTCTATCCATGGTCTTCTTAATATCTGAGATAATAGATTTTAGTAACTTCACTTTTGAGTATGTGGTATGTTCCAGGTACTGTTCATGTATTACCTCATTAACTATTCATGTGCTCTCTTGTAAGACAGTAATAGTTAAGACAGTAATACACTATTCATGTATTACCTCATAAACTTATAACAGACATTCTACAAGATGTGTATTATCATTTTTATCTTAGCAGAAACTGGTGCACAGAGAGACTCAGTAACTTGTCCAAGGCCCTGTATTTAGTCATGGGAAGCTGAAATATGAACAGTCTGATATCAGAGCCTGTGCTTGGAGCATTGCATTTGTATGCTACCTCAGTTATGCTTTTGTGCTGCTATCTAGCATCCTTTTATTTCAACTTGAAGGACTCCCTTTAGCATGTCTTGTAAGACAGTATAAGGAACTCTCTTGGCTTTTGCTTATCTGACAAGGTCTTTATTTTTCCTTGATATGTGGAGAACAGTTCTTCCAGATCAAATATTCTTAGTTGGCTACTTCTTCTTGCAGCACTTTGAATGTATCATCTCACTCCCTTTGGCCTGTAATGTTTCTGCTGAGAAACCCACTGCTAATCTTATGAAACCCACCTCCCTCATCATCATCATGAGTCACTTTTCTCTTGTTGCTTTCAAGATTCTCTTTTGTTTTTGACTTTTGACAGTTTAATTATAATGAGTCTTGTTGTGGGCTGGGTTCATCCTAATGGAAGTCCTTTGAATACCCATTTCCTTCCTCAGTTTTGGCTAGCCACATTTTATCAAATAAGCTCTCTGCCCCTTCCTCCCCACATTCTCCCTCTGAGACTCCTATAATGTGTATTTTATTCTGTTGTTGCTGTCTCAAGCCCCTTACATTTTTTTCTTTTTGTTTCTCTAACTTGGTAATTTCAAATGTCTTCACAGTCACTAGTTCTCTGTTGTTCTCTTAGAGCTCATTGAGCTATTTAAAAATGATTATTTTGAATTACACCTGTTTCTTTATATTAGGTTTCTGGATATGATTTTTTTCTTTCATTGGGTCATATTTCCATGTTTCTTCATATGCCTTATTTTTTGCTGAAATTTGGGCATTTGAAAAAATTGCTTCTTCCAGTCTTCATAGAGTGGCTTTGACCTTCACCAGTCAGCCTGGCTGGAGGTTCCGAATGCCTCTCAGAGGTGTGTCTTCTCTGAACTTGTTCACGCATAATAATTTCCCAGAGAGGTTTTCAGGCGGATACCCACGCCCCCAATCCACAACAACATCAAAACCCTCATGATCTCTTGCTCCCTCTGGTGTTTATCGCTGTTGCTGCAGGCTTCTTGGTGCAGCCGAGCTCTTTATTCTCATTGGCGCCCCCGGCATAGAAGTGTGAGGGCTCCCCGTCAGCGCTGCTGGTCAGGGGAGACAGAACCCAGTTCCCTGGCAATGTCCCGCCCCCCATCCCCCTCCCGGCTTCCATGGCTTATCCATTTCAATGCAGCTGTTCTTGGCTATCTCCTTACCTGGGATACTGCGACTTCACTGGTTTCTGGAGTTCTCATAAAGGATGTGGGGGCCCTATACTGATGCTGAATTTGGGTTTCTGTTAGGGAACGAGGTCTGTGGCTTCCCATTCAGCCGCCTGCCTTGCTGAGGTCACTCCGCGCTAGCACAGGGGAGAGGCTGAGGGAGAGAGTTTGGGGAGGGGGGTGGGTAACTTGCTTCTTATCTGTCAATGAAGCTGTTTGTTCATTAAATAACAGACTATTCCTCTGAAAGCTGAACGTGCTACCGCCACGCTCCCCACTCCCTTCACTGCCGAATGACTACCCACGGTAGACACTTCCTCGTTTAGTTTATGCATTTTCTCCTCTGCTTCCAAATGGGATGTAGTTCCAGGACGGAGGTACATTTTTGCACTTTACTCACTCTCTAAGCACTGCACCCAGAACAGCGCCTTAACGAGGTGTATGCTCCAGCAATATTTGTTGTATGATGAAAGAATGAATGATCTTACCCTTGGTCCACCCGTTCAGTGTGATTGGGCGACCTTCAGAACGTTAAGTCGAAAGTGCAATTCCCAGCTTCTTCCACCAGAGGGAGAGCAAGAGCCCAAACAGGTGCAGCTGGTGGTTTCTGGTAAATCGTGTTTCTTCCCCAAGCATGTGAACCAAAGCCCTGGGAAGTGCAAGAAAGCTCAAAAGTGACTTCCCCGTTCGGGGGATATGGCGTTACTGCTGAACATTTGCCGGTTTTCCTTTGAGTTGCCTACGGACTGAGCGTAACCAAAAACATGCCCTCTCTGAGGCTCGAACTCAGGACCTTCAGATTATGAGACTGACGCGCTGCCTACTGCGCTAAGAGGGCACCTTATAGCCGTCCTTTACATATTAAGTAAAATAGTAAAATTACGTTCCAAGCGCCATTGTGTCATCAGTTTCCAGATGTAACAGCGCAATAGAAGCTATTTGAAAAATCACTCCGCAGAAGACGGTGCTGCGCCCAAAGGACTCCACGGAGGCACGGCGGAGTCCACGCCTTTCCCGTTTCTCCCAACGAGAAGACCCTTTGGGCTGTGGGACCAGGGACAAGTGTGCTATTTTCTGCTGCTCTTGTGTTCCAAAGATGTGGTTTTTCCTGCCCATATAGATCTCAGTCGATCTTTCGCCGCCCATGGTCTCCTTTGTTGAAAAAAAATGCAGAAGGTGCCCAGCTAATATTAGTTCACTGACCGGCTCAGTAAATGAATAAATGAGCAAAAAAATCGTCTTCAAAATTGTCTCCGGTCTGCATTTCTCTGTCTTACTCTATATCTTGTATAATAACCTTTAATCTCATATATAACAATATGTTGAGTTTCTTACAGCCACCACATTTATTTTTAATACATTCTAACGATCTCTGATTTCTAATCGATGTGTTTAGATTATGGACACTTAATGTTATTTTTGATACGTTTGCATATAGAATTACTAATTAAAAATTTATTAACGATTTGTTTCCTTTGCTTTTTATTCTTCTTTGCTCCGCTTCCTATCTTCTTGGACTTATTTCAACATTGTTAGGAGGTGGTCTACTGATTATACCATATACATACTTAACATTTCACAGTATACTTAGAATCAATAAATTATTGTTCAAGTTGAATATAAAAGCCTCCCCACCCTTTAGTTCCTTTACTATAACTCCCTTACGTTATGTATATAATAGATACAATGAAAACTAATGTTATGATTTTCACTTTCAATTATCAAACATACTTTAAAGAAGTCCAAAAAAGGAAGAATAGTCTATCATATTTACCCAGATATTTCCTGTCTCTGCTCTTGTTTCTCCATTCACAAATTCTAAGTTACCTTCAGGTTGATTTTCCTTGTCTCACCAGCATACTAACTCTTTTCTCGTCCTTCTCCTACTGCTAGCAATGGATGTTCTCAGTTTACCTTCAAATGAGAAAGTATTTCTTTCACCTTGGTGTCTGAAGGATATTTATTGCTATTCTTAGCATTCTGGTGCAGGTCTTTTCTTCGAGAATTTAATGAATTCCACGTCATTTCTGAAGGCCCTAATGGTTTCTGATGAGAAATCCACAGTGATTCAGACAGCAATTTTTCATTTTTGTCTTGCTGCTTTCAAGGATTTTTTCCCTTTTGTTTGCAACAGTTTAATTGTTATATGTCTGAGTGTGGGTTTATTTGTGTTTATCCTACCTGAGATTTGCTGATCTTCTTGAATCTAGTTTAGCTCTTTTGCCAAATTTGGGAAGTTTTTAGCCATTGATAATTAAATGGTCTCCCCACCTTCGAGGTCCTCTTTCTTTTCTCCAATGCTGTGAATATAAGATCTTTGTTATTTTTCTATTTGTCCCTGGGGCCCTGCCCCTCTTGGGCAGGACACTTTTCTCTCTATCATTTATATTGGGAGTTACCAGGATTCTCTCTCCATATTCACCTACTTCTTCTGTAGGCGAAGTCATGTCTTTCAGCTATTGAGACAATCCAGTGAGGTGTTATTGTTTATAATTTTGGTAATACATTTAGTTCCAGAGTTTTGATTTGGACTGATGTCTTCCCATTATTTGCTAAGCCTTTCTAACATTCCCTTCATTTCAAAGCATTCTTGCCCCTAATTCTAGGAACATTTGATAATTATTGCTTGAAAGTATTTATCCAACAGGTGGGTCATCTCAGTGTCTATTAAATTCTTTTTTTTTTTAGTGAATTAAGATTCTCTTTATCCTTCATATGCTGAATAATTTTGGATTATAACCTGGCCATTTTTCTATTATAAGACTTTGTGTCTAGTTCAAACATGGTGAAGAATTTTCCAGTTTTGTTTTTGCTGGCACTTAATAGCCTTGTGTTCAAGTTCCAAGTTGCAGCCAACATTCTGTGTGGTGGTTTCAAAGGCCATTCCATGTCCAAAGCCTGTTTGAATGGATAGTATCTGGAGTGTGTGTAACCCAGTGGCCAGTGTAGACTTGGGCAAGAGACAGCGCTTGCTCCATTTCTCAGTCTGTCGTTTAGGATCCGAGGCCCTTATTCACAGCTGGCAGGGCATCCAGGCGCTTATCAATAACGTCACGTGTTGCTTCCCCACTGTTTGTCTCTGGCCAACTGGAAGAAGGCGGTGGGTGATTTGTCCTGGATTCTGGAAGGAAAAGGGTAGCACCTGTCTCCATTCAGTCTCAAACCAAGGATGTCCGGTGTGTTGGGCAAGGACGATGACCACTGCACCACAAAACCCAGTCTGCATCTTATATCTGAATGTGTTCTCAGTTCTTGCTAAGGTGTGTCATACAGAGGTTACGTATCCACACTGCATGGGAGAACAGCAACCTACAAATACTACAGGCAAGAGCCATATGGAGTAAGAGGTGGGGCGGTATCAGGATGAGGGATAGCACAGGGACATTTTGTGTACCAAGGAGGAGTGAACACAGGCAGAAAGGAGCAGGCACGGATGTAGCGATTCCTGTGTTGACAAATATCCCTGTTCGGTTGGAGTGGGGTATGTGTGAGTGTGCACATGTGTGTGTGTAACAACATGGAGGGGGATAGTGATTGACAAGCCTGGACAACACATGCAGATACACTGGGCAGAGCATTGTAGGGACTGAAGAATCTTTGGTAACACTCCAGGCAGATGACTTGTGTAACCAAAGTAATATTTTAGGAAAACTTTTAAATTCTAAGGTGTCAAAGTTAGAAAAGGGGAAACTAGGATTGGGGAGAAAGGAAAAGGAGTTATCAAGGTATTAATGGGTTCAGGTTTATCCTGTTAGCTCCTGAGATGCGCTGTAGTATCAGCCTTCCCGCATCTCCAGCGCCCAGTGCACTGCATTGGAATACACCCTTCTATCCCCTAGAGTGGATGAAGAAGTACAGGCATGAGAAGAAAGGTTCTGGAGAACGCGTGCAGGAAGGAGCCACAGCGCTGGTGAAGACGCTGGGTATAGAGCACTGAGAGGGAAGGAACAATCAAAGGCACTTAGAAGCCTTGAACCGAGGTGCAGACACAGAAGAGATTTTTGAATAAACGTCTCATGAACGGAAGAACAAATTCACTCATTTATAAACATTTCTTATTTAAAAAAGAAGAATGGCTAGTGAGGAGAAAAACAGACGATGAGACCGTACAATAGGTTAAAGGGAAAGCTCGCATTTTTAATTTACAAAAAAAAACCGTTTTCCATATCTGACTTTGCCCCTTAAGCCTATGTCACCTGAGAAAACAGGGTCAGCTCCTTCAGTTCCACTTATTTCTGCCGAGAGCTGAGACCCAGTTTATCACGCGCTGGGTTTCCTTCATCTGGGCGGATTGTAACCAAAACACGTGCCCTCTCTGAGGCTCGAACTCAGGACCTTCAGATTATGAGACTGACGCGCTGCCTACTGCGCTAAGAGGGCAGCTGCAAGACGCAAGCACATTTCAAGTGAAACAGTAAATCCCGCTTTCCAAGCGCACTTTTGTGTCACTATCAGTTTCCGGCTTTTAAAGAACACATTGGATCCTACTGGAAATCACTCCATTTGAGCCGGTGTAGTTCCCTTTCCTTTTCCTCTGGCAGCGTTAGGACGTCTCTTTAACCTTTAACAGTTTGTGATACGCCTGAATATGGCTTTCTCTGGGTGTGCCCTGCTTAAGATTTGCTGAGCTTCTTGAATCTGCGCTATGCGTTTTTCACTTCCCACGACTGTGTGGAAGTTGCATGGAGAAAAATAGCAGCTTTGTATACTTGACCCTTGCGGGATCAGAGCCCCTCCGGAGAAACAGGAAGGGTCCTCTGTCGGCCTTGCGTGCAGGCCAAAACGCGAAAAGCGGCCCAAGGGATTCTGCGTTGAGAACGTCCGGCATTTTCTTCACTGGGACAGGAGATTTGAGGGCGCCGCCTAGGGACCCGAGGCCGCGGCAGCAAAAGTGGAGAATGTGGGCATCGATCCCACTACCTCTCGCATGCTAAGCGAGCGCTCTACCATTTGAGCTAATTCCCCGGCTGTTGCAGCCGGCTTTCCTCCTACTTTTTTCTTTTATAGCAGATGTGCAGGTCTGCACTGTTCCCTTTCTGGTGCCTCGGGACACAAGGACACGGAACTGGAACTAAGAACGCATGCTCCCCAGGACGGAGGGGTCAGAGCGCGGTCACCTCCTTTGCTGGGGAAGGAGGACCGGTGAGGAGGAGAAAGTCTTCGAGGACAAACTGGCGCCGTCAGCACTTCACTTTTCACGTCTTCTGGGACTGAAGACATCCTGTCCCCGCTGGACAGACCCGCCCAGAACAGCTAAGGGGGCACAGCTATCGCAAGATGATACATGTCCCTTAAAAAAACCCAAAAAACTGAGACTATCACTTGTTCCTTGCAGGTGGGTCTGCCTGGAAGGAGGCTGTGGGGCAGCTTCTGGTAGGTTCTGGAGGTACAAAAACAAAACAAAAACTGTAACCTACCAGCTGTTTCCACTTGGTCTTGAAATAGGACCTCTCACGTGTGAGGCCAGTGGAAAAGCCTCTACACTACAGGACCCTTGAGTCCTTTTTTGCTTATATCTAACATATGCATTGAGTCCTACTAGGTATAACAGGTAGAACTCACCATCCACACCACATGAAAGTCAGTAAAAACCACAAAAGTGTTCTAGACAAAAATCATGGCGATTAAGATTCAAGATCACGTTAGAGTAAAGGAATAAGTTGGTACTGACGGAGCAGGTTAGGAGGGACGAGGGTGAGAGGTTCAGTCATGGGTGGAGGAATCCCTCCAGGAGGAAACATACCTGTTTCACTGGATCGTGGGGCCTGAGAATGCATCTACACCCACCATCAAACACACATGGAGGGAGGAAGTGGTGATAGGAAAGCCTTGACCCTTGGAGGTATGACCAGAAAAACATTCTAGACACTTAAAACTCATGAAAAAACTCTAGGCAGACAACTTAATAGGATCAATTTTACATTTTACAAACCAAAAAAAAAAGCTTTAGCTTTGAATGTCAACAACCTTGGGAATGGGAACTGAAATTGGAGAGAAAGGAAAATGAGTTATGAAGGGACTAAAGTACTGAGGTTTACTCACATTTATCCTGCCAGCCCCTGAGGCAAACAGCATGAGTCTTTCTCCAGTTTCTGCCTCTGCTCCACTGTCTGGCACAGAATATCTGCCTGTATACATTACTGGGTGAATCAAGGGACAGGTGACAGAGAGCAGAGACAGGCTCTAGAGAGGCTGTGAAGAGAGAATCCACAGTGCTTGTCGAAGCATTGTGTGTGCTGATTTGAGAGAGAAGTCTTAAATATCAACAGGCATACACACCCACAGACCAGAACAGAAACCAAAATACACTTCAGCATATTATTTTTTCAGAATTTAAAAATATTTTTCCACTTCTTTCTGGTGTCTATGGCTTCTGGTTGGAAATCCCCAAACATGCAAACTGTAGTTTCCCTTTCTTTTTTCCTCTAGCAGCTTTCAGGATTTCTTCTTTTCTTCTCTTTTCTTCTTTCTTCTCTTCTTTTCTCTTCTCTCTCTCTCTCTCTCTCTCTCATTTTCAGACCTTTGATTGTGATGCACCTGGATGTGGCTTTCTTTGGGTGTGCCCTGCTTGAGGTTTGCAAAGCTTCTTGAATCTGGTTGTACGTTTTTCATTTTCCAGCACAGTGTCGAATTCAGGGCCAAGTTGCATGGAGAAAAATAGCAATTTAGTATACCGCAGCTTTGCGGGATCAGAGCTCCTCCGGGGAAACAGAAAGCAAATTTTAAACTGGTAGATCTATATATACCGGCTTAGGGTCTTGTGTTGGCCATGACCATAGGTCAAAGCCCGAAAAACAGCCCCAAGGGGCGGCAAAACTGGAGAATGAGGGCATCGATCCCACTACCTCTCGCATGCTAAGCGAGCGCTCTACCACTTGAGCTAATTCCCCGGCTGCCGTGGGCCGTTTTCTCTCGCATTTTTCTTTTATAGCAGATGTGCGGGTCCCCATTACTACGGCAGCTCAGGGTACAAGGGCGGGGGACCGGGACTAAGAGCACACGCCCCCCCTCCGCCCCCGCCCCCAACCCACCCACCCGGACGCCCGGCTCAGAGCGCGGTGGTCTCCCCAGACTCAGCTGGGGAAGGTGGAGAACAAAGTCCCCATGAGAAAGCTCTAGCGCTGCCAAGCCTTCCTGTCACTTGTGATGGACACAAGATCAGATCGTCCCGGCCACCGGGTGAGGGCCTCATTGGTGCGTTTCCTCGCTCGTGGCGTTTTAAAGCCGGTGGGATCCGCGCGCGCGCGCCCGCTCGGCCGAGCTTCTCTCTGGCGCGCGTCCCGACAACGTGGGTCCGCCTGCGCACTCGGACCGCTGAGCCCTGGAGAGCATCCCGCAGGGCCCGCGGAGGTCCCAAGTCTGCCGCACGTTTGCATGGAGGAGCAGTGGAGTGCTTTGCACAGCGATGGTATTCCCATCTCTGAACACAGCTGTGAGACTCACAGTGGCTGTTTATGGTCTCAGCGGCTGTGGCTGGGCCTGTGTCCCCAAGTCTCCAGCCTATGACGTCACACAGCAGGACAGGGGTGGGAGAACATGCAACTGGCTTAAAGTGGCTTAGTTATCACACCGAGCAAGTGCAGGGTGTGGGGAGGCTAATGTCCGGATAATGCGGTGGCTCCATGACGTCACCAAGATCCAGATTTTATTTTGAGTCTTTGCATTTGGTCATTCTCAACATACAGACTTCATACTCCAGCTGGTTCCTCTGCAGGACCCCAAACTCTGAGTCTGGAGATAAAGTCTAGAAGAAAAACAAATAGGCCTTTTCTTGTATCCGGTGTTGAGGATAACTTCTGCTACATGCTTCCCTCACATTGGCTAGACGTGTATCACATACTCTCATTGCATCCAATTACTGCCAGGAGTGGGACCCAACTGATGAGACCCATTGCCTCTCTGCTCCTGGAGCCAAGGATGAGGCTCAGCCCCACCAAAGCCAAGGCAGTGCACAGGAGGTGTGTGACCCACATCCCCTTCCTGCTGGAAAGGGGAAGGGGGAGCCATGGTGTTGGTGGCTGCCGGTGTCATGGGCTCCGTGTTAGCTGCTACACCGGGCTCCATCCCCATATTGGAAATAAAAGGAAATAAGTATTTTTAACCACTTTTGAAAGCCAAGAGATCTCTCCGTTGCTTACATTAACCCACATTAGGCAGTGGCCAGATTTCCAGATCTAACCATCATAGAACTCATTTGACCTATTGCTTATATTCAGTACATGACATTAATTGCAGGTGATTATATATTGACCTGTAAATCAGAATTGCTGAAGTGTGGCTACGAATGACGCCATACATCACAGATCTTTATGACCACACAAATTCTGACTCTGGAGTCAGGGGCCGACGTGTGCATCACAGTGCAGAGACCTGAAGCTCCACCCAAAACAGCTGCCTCCGTGCACCTGTCCAGGACAGGGCAGGAGTCCCGTTCCTTACTCTGGAAAGCAGTGATTTATGCTACCTCAGTTTGCCTATGACACATACAACTGTCATTTGTTCCCAGGCTTACTTTTGCAGCTTTTTGAATAACCATTGATTTTTAATTTATTTCATCATCATAATCTGTTTATCTCCAGCAGGACCATTGTTAACATTTTCTGCCTTAACACCTGCCCTCCATTCCTGCCATTGATCACAGAGCAGAAACCTGATATGGAAAGAAGGAGCAGGTTGCCAGAGACCCAGGGGAAAGTCTCGACTCTACCCCTTACTAGACGCGTGAATTTGGACGAATCAATTTTGAGTCACTCTGTTACCTTTTCTGCTAAACAGGGATGATACTCCCTTTGCAGGTCTGTGGTGAGACTAGAGGACATAATGCAGGCAGAGCCCTGGCGTACATTTACGTGTCAGTAAAGTGTGGCCACTGTCCGCACAATGTCCAACTCCTTCCCAATCCCCTAAAGCTTTGCCTCAGTAACTCTAAGAGTATTTATTAGGTATCCATTTACCAAGCAAAGTGTGAAACCCAAAAAACTCAAAGGGAAATAAGGGCCACAGGATTCAGGATGGGCAGGACTCGCAGTTACCACAGGTGTGGGCAGAACTGGGGGAGAGCACCACCTGGGGGGGAGGAGTGCGCACCAGCAGCCTGGGGGGGGGGGCTGCAGCAACTCACTGTGGGGCTCTGATATGCTGACGGTACTGTGTTTTCCTCCTTTCTTATCCTTCCAACTCTATACATACTTTTTTCACATGTATGACATGAATCACAATTAAAAATATTAAAACATTTTGAAAGGTAGGTTGGTGTCAACTTGTAAAGAACTTTATTTATCAAGAAATCTATCCTAAAGAAAAGAACAGGGCAAGTGGATTTTGAAGGGGAATGTTCTCAGCTCTGGGTGCTAAGCAGCTGGAGTGGGCAGCACGGCCGAGAGACTGCAGTGGAGAGGAAGCGCACTCAGAAGCCCCCTAGTCTGGCAGCGGTGAGAAGGGCCTGGCTGGCCTGTGGGTGTGAGGAGGGCTCCCACGGGGGAGCAGAGGTCTGCCTGACATGGAAGGGACAGGCTTTGATGGCTCTCGAGGGTGATGAGCAGGGGAATTTAGAATAGTGCTTGCATCCATGGAGCAGGGATTCCATTCGCCTTCACTGAACAGTAAAAGAACAGTACCCCAAGGAAAGAGCTCTGGGTGCCCCCCCAGTATCTTGTGTAGCCCCCAGTCTATCAGAGTGTCCTGTGAGTCCACGGATGGCCCCCGTGCTTGTCCAATAGGTTCACTCTTTGTTACAGTTTAAGGTAGTTTGGATGAGGGGTTGGTACCTGATATGACAGGGAAAAGATTCCACTCATAGAATTATCAGAGGGCAGAGAATTTGTATCAAAACAGCCTCCACAGACAGAGAAAGAGCTTTGTTACTGCTAGAAAATGACTTCCAGGTTACAAAACACACATGAGAGGGTGGGGTGGGCCTTGGTCATCTTCAAGGTGAGGAGACTTCCATTCCAAGTCCCCAAGACTCAAAGCAGACTCACCACTCCCCACCCCCAACGACGTCTTCTCTCTTGTGAAAACCCAAGTTCCTGGAACCCTAATCCTCACGTGAACGATGGTGAGCAGCAGGCCAACCCTCCCCAGTCCTACAGGGTAATTAAACAAGAGAGGGTGTGTAGTTGTGAAGGCTCGAGTTACAGGCTGGACGTGTGTTTCTGCTGTTAGCCCCCTCACTGCCGAGGCTCTGCTAGCTGTCGCCCCCTGGTGTCCTCTCTGTGACTGTCACTGGGCTCCCATTGGCCGCGGCTGTTTGCCTGGGTTTCACTTGGATGGGCTGTGGTAGCACACACTGAAGCCAACAGTGGTGGGAGCTGAAGAAGCAGAGAATTCCTGAGGGAAAAACGATGACATTGAAGATGATAATGACTCAACCCTCGATGTTTGTTAAGAAATTCATGGTTTCTAAACAGGCTGAGCACAAGAGTGTGGAGTCCCCCCTTTTCTCTGCCCCACCCACCCTTTTCCCTACGACGGTCCGTTCTACAAATTCTCGGACATGCTTCTTCCTGAATGTGCAGGAGAAATGCACTCTACTTTTATAGGAAGGCAAAATTCTAACGTAGAGTAGGAGGAGCTGAGACATGCCGATGAGGTGTCTTTGTACCAAATCCATCCCCAGAAACAAACAGTACTGGATGGAGACAGTTGGAACCCATGGGCATGACTGTTCTGGATCCAGGAACTCACACAGCCCCAGAACACTCACCACAGAAGAAGAACAGTGTGATGCTGAATGAAAGGATGAAGGACGGGTACAGAAAGGTGATTTTCGCTTCCTTGAATATGTCAGTTACTTTCAAACTATGCAGAGAGTGCAGCAGTAACGCAAGGAACACACAGACACCTGTCACTCAGGAAAAAAAAGTGGGCGGGCAAAGACCAGTCTGGTTAGTTCAGAGTACGGCCTTGGGCTCATTCCCAAGAACTTAAGTTGTCATTTCAGTTCTTCTGCTCCGTTTCTTTCTCTTGTCATTGCTTTATTTTTTACCTTAGCAGTCCTTGAACAGTTTCTAAGGAGCAACTGTGTCCAATGGAATGTCACCCTAGCCCAGAACCAGGACAATTGAGGGAACCCTCTTCCTCCCACCGCTCACCTATGATGAAGAAGGTGATGGTGAAGATGAAGTACTGTTTCCGGGTATCAGGAAGGGAATGAGGGAAGGCCAGGAGTACGATGTTCAGGAAGAAGGAGAGAACAAGGGCGCTGATCATGAAAATTCGACCAAATATGAAGCAGTCTGAATTGGGGAGGGAGAGGGGAGAAAGGCCAGCAGCTCCCTCTAGGGCCCCCTCCTTCCTGGGTCTGAATCCACAGAGTACTAAGGAAGCAGTGTGGAGGGGACCAAAAGGCCTAGGACAGCGATTCTCGTGGGGCTGGTATTTAGTGGGACTGGTAACCGCAGAGCCGCCCGATCCCCTGGCTCATCCTGAAATGAGCCAGTGTGACCGAGGGGAGTATAACTGCTTGGTCCATGTGAGCTGGGGCAGAAAAGGAGGCCAGCAATTCCCAGAAGGGGCAGGGTTGGAGCAGGGCCTTCCCTTTCCAGGCCAGGACTTACTTGGTTTGGATGGAGGAACCCAACACGTGACCTCGCCACTGCAGATTGCGAAGAGAGCGCTGAAGAGGGCTCGGCTGGGGCCCTGGATCTCTATCTTCACCCAGGTGGGCAGGCTGAAGGCCCACCACAAAAGGGCAGAGCCCGTGAATGCGCAGGTGAGAATGACAATGCGGTACGGTCTAGTTACCCCACATTTCACACAAAAGGGTGCTGACTAGGAAAAAGGGAAATGTGTTACTTTCCCTTGGTTCCTTCAGGCTTTCTCCCCATTCTTAGACACCCGCCATATAAGCCCAACCCTCTCGTCTTTTCTCACACTCAGCTAGCAGGCTCTCCCTCCTCGTTCCCTAACCAAATACCCTTCCGTCCACAGGCTGACCCGGGTCCCCTACCCGCTAGGGCTGAGATTTTTCTCTTTGGTCTTTGCATCTCGTCTGAAACACTCCTCACACACAATCATCCATGGCCTATATTGTTACTACACTTTTCCCCCTTGTCCTGTCCCACCACCGAGGGATCCCTTGTAGGGATTAGACATCCCTACAAGACAAGAGCCCTGACTCCTCCCCCATTTAGCACAGTCTTTACACATGGGAGAAGCTCAGGGAATAACAGGAAGGGGGGAAATCATAGCACATTCCAAGTACATTCCTCGGTGATATCAAGATAAGTAAAAATTTTGGACACGCTTGCAGCCTCTGCACACCTCCTCCTCGTCCCTCCCCTCAGACCCCTCCTCCTACTGTTCATGACCCCAGCTAACCTTGTGTCTTATTTCTTTTTTGATCCTTTCTGTTTCAGCGTCCATCTTTTGACCCCCTGTTTTCTGTGTCGCCTTCTCACATGGAGGCCCATCCTGGCCTCCTCTTCAACAGTAGAATGTTGTGGTCCTTTCCTGTTCCATTGGCAGGAATGTTTAGTGACATCATAAGTATGTGAACTCTGCCTCCCAACAAAAATGCGAGATCCCACCCTGTTGCCCCTGTTTTTAAAAATGTGTCCTGTCCCAGCCCCTTCACCTAGCAATGCCTTTGTTTTGCTTGGCACATGTGTGCTTCAAAAGTTATGGCTTGCGTCCTTAGCTGTAACAAATAAACTAATAAAAATAATGAGAAAGCCCTGGCTGGTGTGATCCGGTGGACTGAGTGCTGGCCTGCTACCCTAAGGGTTGATGGTTTGATTCCCAGTCTGGGCACATGCCTGGGTTGCAGACCAGGTCCCCAGTAGGGGGCCTGTGAAAGGCAACTGATTGATGTATGTCTCACATATCAACATTTCTCTCCCTCTTTCTCCTTCCCTTCCTCTCTAAAAATGGATTTTAAAAAATCTTTTTAAAAAATGAGAAAAAAAGCAGCAGGTGGCTAAGACTCTTTGTTTAGAAGTTTCTTAAATGTAAACTGTGGAACTGTTTGTCTATTCTAGTCACTAATGTATTCTGAGCACCTACAACATTGTCTGGCATACCACAGCATTACATTATGGAATTTACATTCCATAAATATTTGTGGAATGAATGATCCAGGAACAAAAGGCTCATCCTTGGAACAAAGAGTTGGCCTACCTCTCACTTTTCCTCAACTGACCATTTGTGTTGGGTATATACTATTTCCGGGACTGACGGGGATGCTGGAGTGGGCAACAGTAATGCATTCCCAGCATGATGTGTTCACGTGTTGATGGCTTGTACTATTGAAAGTGGATAGCATGGTAATGCCATTGGCCAGAGAGAGAAGAAATATTTATGGCAGGAAATCAGAAGTAACTCAACAAGGTAAAGACTGCTTTTTAAAAAAAGATTTTATTTATTTTTAGATATAGAGGAAAGGAAGGGATAAAGAGAGGGAGAGACATATCTAATTAATGAGAGAAACATCAACCGGTTGCCACTTGCACACACCTGGACCGGGGACTGAACCCATAACCCAGGCATGTGCCCTGATGGGGAATCAAACCAGCAACCTTTCACTTTGTGGTACCATGTCCAACCAACTAAGCCACACCAATCAGGGCTAAAGATTACTTTTTACAATTGTGTGCACGTGGAAACCCAGCCAGGAGACTTAGGAAGAGTAGAAATTTCAAGGCAATATGTTTAAGGCTCATGATTGGTGGGAGCCCCATATTTTCTCCTGAGCTTTGACCCGGGAAACAAAGTAGATGGGCAAATAGATTCTTGCTGAGGTCAAAAAAGGAATAAAGGGAAACTATAAATGCTTTTACAAGCAAATCGTTCACTATGAACATTGGTCACTTACTCTCAATCCACACATTAAAAACTTAATTAATTACTCCACATTCACTTTAAGGCACATGCCCCCTTAAACTGAGAAAACTGTTCTTTGTAGAAAATGGCTTGGAGCCCTGGCAGGGCTGCTCAATTGGTTGGAGCCTCGTCCAGTATCCAAAAAAAGGCTGATGGTTTGAATCCAGGTGCAGAGCACATAACTTCAATCCCCAGTCGAGTGCGTACAGGAATGTTTCTCTATCATGTGACTCTCATCTGAAAAAAAGAATCACGCACTTCTAACCGATTAAGTCAGAATCATTAGGGGTGGTTCGAGGTGTGTGTTTTCAAAAATTTGCTATTATTTTTTAAAAGCTCCCAGGTTATCCTAATGTGCAGACAGGAATGAGAAACACTGGACTCTGAGGGACCTGCCTGCCCATTGGATTCGGATGTCTCAAACCCAACCTCCAGGGCTAGCGGGAAGGAACAAGAATAAGATGTAAACTAACAACAGAGAGGGTGGGAGGGAAAGGGCTGGCCGGCCCTTGAATGCCTGTGAGTCTGGACAGCGGCCAGCACGCATTAGGGGCGCCCTGCCCAGAACAGCATTTCCCGCCCCCCGGCTGCAGGTAGAAACAGGGCTGAGCCCCGAGAACAGACACGCGACCTCGTCCCTCTTCCCCGGTCCTCGGGGAATTTGGCACCTCCTACCGTTGGGGAGAGGACAGGGGAGGTCCCGTCCATTCTACCCTCTGTCCCCTTTGTCCCTCAGCCTCCAGCAGTACTTTGTCGCGGATCCAGGGTCACACGTCCCAACCCGAACCCCTGACAGCACAGACACGTCAACTTCCGGGGACGGGGGCGGGGAGCGCGGCCCGTCGCGGGGTGGTGGTGGTGCGCGAGTGAGTCGCCCACTTCCGATTCCCCCGGCGCTAGAGCCCCTGACAACAGGGTTCCGGGGCCGCGCAGCCCCAAGGGGCTGGCCCGCCGCTCCTCTCCAAGGGTCCTCCCTGGACGCCGGACGCAGCGGGGGTCTTCCGGTCGCCCTGAAAGTGTCCACCCTTTCCCACGCGCACAGCATCCTCTGTACCTGCAGGAGGAGTGGCCAGTGGGGTCCCTAGCTGGACCCAGCCCACCTTCGGGCGGGAGACGCAGCCCCAGGGCTCCGGGATGGCGGGGGACACTGGAAATAATGCGTGGGCCGAGTAATGAGTAACCGGAAGAGGGGGCGAGCGCTCCAGTGGCGCAATCGATCCGCACGCGGTATTTATGTGGTAGTAAGTGTGCGAATAATGTTGAGGTCTGTTGAGGTCGGGAGTTCGAACCTCACCTGCAGTATCTTTTCCCAACCGGCGAGCGCATCCCTTTCCCCGGTGCTTTCCTGTGTACTCAGAATTCCTCTTTAAATGTGCATTTCATTAGTAGGACTACCTGGGCTTAAGCTTTGCTTTTTGAAAAATTAATTACCGACTTTAAAAAATGTAGTATTTGTATTTTCTTCTTGTGTTCATTCCCATAATTTACATTCTCTGGGGTATTTTTCATTTCATCTAAATTGTCTACTTTGTTAGCATGACATAGTGTCATAGTGTCCATAGTATTCCTCTATGATGTTTTCAGTTTCTGCAAGATCAGTAATGCTTTTCTCTTTCTTTCCTGATTTTTCATCTTCGGTTTTTTTCTTGTTCAGTCTAGCTAAACTTTTGTTCATGTTGCTGGCTTTTCAAAAGACCTATCTCTTCATTTCATTGGTTTTCTTTATTGTTTTTTTGTTTGTTTGTTTTCCATTTCATTGATTCTACTTTAATCTTTATTCCTTTCTTGTACTGGCTTCCTTGTACAGCCTTCCTTGTACAGCCTTGTACAGCCGGTGTAGTTTGCTTATCTTTTTCTAGTTTTAAGATAAGAGTTTAGGTTATTTGTTTGAGGTCTTTCTTCACTAATATAGATGTTTACAGACATAAGTTTCCGTGTAAGTACTGCTTTAATGAAATGCTGTAATTTTGATGTATTATGGGTTTTTTACTCAATTAAAAGTACTTTTAAAAGAAAAAAAACAAGAAATTCTTCTACATTTTCTTCGAATTTCTTTTATATGAGTACCCATGGATTGCTCATTCCTTCCATTTCCTTCATTATTGACTTCTAATTTAATTTTATTATGATCAGAGAACATATTTTGAATTTTAATCTCAAGACTTTTAAATAATATAGAGTCTATTCTAGAGAACAATCCATGTATTCTGGAAAAGAATCTGTATTGCTGTTACATCTTTTCCACCGGCATGGGAGGAATGTTCTCTAGATGTCAGGTCAAGTTGATTGATGTCGTTCAAGTCTTCTTTATATTTGCTGATTTTCTATCTCATTGTTGTATTATTTATTGACAGTGGAGTACTGAAGTCTCTACTTATTACTGTTGAATTGCCTATTTCTTCTTTTAATCTTTAAATGTTTGCTTTGTGTATTTTGGGGCTCTGCGGTTAGCTACATATATTATAATTGTTAGATTTTCCTAATGAACTTTTTGTCCTTATAAAAATGCCCTTCTTAACCTTTAGTTGTGGGTTTGTTTGTTTTTTGTCTCATAATCTATTTTGTTTGATACTCATAGCCATCCATGTTTCTAATGGTTATGCCTTGAAAGGTATATTTTCCCATTATTTTATTAACATATTTGTGCCTTTGAATATAAAGTGTATCTCTGGCAGACACGTGAAAAGATGCTCAAGATTACTAATCATCAGAGAAATGCAAAATAAAACCACAATGAGATATCACCTCACACTTGTCAGAATTACTATCATCGATAAATCAACAAACAACAAATGTCAGCGAGGGTGTAGAGAAAAGGAATTCCTTGTGCATTGTTGATAGAAATGTAAATGGGTGTGGCCACTATGGAAAAAGAGTATGAGGTTCCTCAAACAATTAAAACTGGAGCTGCCTTGTGACCCAGAGGTCCACTTCTGAGTATATATTCAGAGAAGTTCCCAAGACTAATTTAAAAGAATATATGCACCCCTATGTTTATTGCAGTGCTATTAATAATAGCCAAGCTACAGAAGCAACCCAAGTGCCCATCAATAGACAAGTGGGTAAAAAGTACATATCTGGTACATATGTGCAAGAGAATATTACTCGGCCATAAAAAAAGAATGAAATCTTACCATTTGGGACACTACAGATGGACCTGGAGGGTATTATGCTAAGTTAAATAAGTCAGACAAAGACAAATACCATCTGATTTTTCTTATATGTGCAATCTGAAGAGAAAAGCAACATATAAACAGACCCGTAGTACAGAGATCAAATGGATAATTATCAAGAGGGGAGGAGGGTTGGAAAAAGGTGAAGGGATTAAGAACTACAAATTGGTAGTCACAAAGGAGTTCCAGGGATGTAAAGTACACATGGGGAATATAGTCAATAATATTGTAATAACTGTATATTGTGCCTGGTGGATACTTGAAATATCAGGGCAATCACTGTGCTGTACATCTGAAACTAATACAACATAATAATGAATATAAACTGTAATTTTAAAATAAATTTTTAAAAAAGAAAACCCCTCCTCATTTTTTAATTCATTTTCTTGGTGATTGAACAAACATGCAGTTTTTTAAAATGCCATTCACAAATCATGGAGTCTTATCTGGGTTGGTGAACTCTGTGCTTAATCTCGACTAGGTTATTTAATAAAAACCCAATCAGGATATTTGAGAGGTGTATGGAAGGTTGTGAGTGGAAGGTGCTCACTGGCCAGTTTCTCACACACTTTCTGCAGCAGGATGACTCTTACGCGGGTACTCGGCATTCTAGGACCAGAAGGGTGTTTGCACCTGTCTGCAGAGCCGCTCAGAGAACTTACTGAGCGCCGGCTCTGTGCAAGGAACAACGCCCTCTCATCCTCAGAAAAATAGCAGCAGCCACTGCTCACTCAAAAGTTGCTGGGTAACTCTGGAAAGGTCTGGGCTTTGCTCTGAAGGATTTACATGTATGAACTTGCTTAATGATAATTAAATTTAATCATGCTTGTAGTATTGCAATCCCCATTTGCTTATGAGAAGACTTCAAAGGGAGTTGTAGTCACAGATTTCAGGGATTTCTCAGCCAAAAGAGGAAAACTTGGACGCACGTGGAGGCCTTTGTGTCGGAAGCGTGTTTCCTCTGTATTTTTCTGTCTGCTGTACCATGTCCACTGGCCTCCACATCCTCTCTGGCCTGTCCATTGATACCCACGACTTTAATTTATTAGGCCAATGAGCACCTGTCTTCCCCTGAGATTCCACTAGAGGAATTGTTTGAGTATGTCGTGGATTTTATGTCTTCCTTTATGTCAGGACCTATTTAAAGAAGATACTACTTCCTCCATTTGAATATGTCCAGAATCCAGATATAGAAGGGATTTGACCCTATAGTCGATGTTTAACTATTTGCTGGAATGATTAACTGCCACGAGGCAATTAGAAGACTGGAGGGAAAGTACATTCTGCTCAGCTTCACAAAGTATGAGATGCTTGAGCTAGAGTTGGGCAGATCCAAAGTCTTTCTCCCAGGATTGAGTGTTGCAGCTGTGCAAAGAGGGTGACGTTAGGACAGAGGGGGCAGGTTGCAGGTGTAGGCAAGCGACTCTCACACGGTTTCCTGCAGCTGGGTTAAGTGCAGGTAACCAGTCCGGCAGAGTTCTCCTGGGTGGGGAGGAGACTGCACCCTCTTCTTGTTCTCAACGGGGACTCAAGAGGCCGCATCACACAGGAAGTGGCTGCCCCTTTGCAGTGGGAAGGGTCTAACACCTAGGCTTGCAGGTATCTGGAGGGAGACTAGAGGCTCTCATCCAGGAACTGCTTCACCTGGAACCTGATGGAGGACAAGTCAGACAGCTGAGGCTTGTCATGAGGGGAGACAATGATTTGGGCAG
Organism: Sturnira hondurensis; assembly: GCF_014824575.4. Classification (NCBI taxonomy): domain Eukaryota; kingdom Metazoa; phylum Chordata; class Mammalia; order Chiroptera; family Phyllostomidae; genus Sturnira; species Sturnira hondurensis. Next base: position 569,962 of record NW_028094224.1, on the reverse strand, counting down.
GTGGACCAACCTGAATGAGGACTTGGAAGGACTATTGTCCTAGGAAGGACTAGATATAATCTAGTATGTGATAAAAGTAGTATTTCAGATCATTGAGGAAAGGGTTTCAATAAAGGTTTTGGAATCAATTATATTGTTATTTTGAAAAAGATAAAATGAGGTGTATCCCTCACACCATACACAAGAATTAACATGGTGCTATAAATGTACCTTTGGGGGCTCCGCCCTCCCTGTTGCCTCCAGAAAACACACCGTTCAAGACTCACCTTAAACTTTACCTTCTTGTTCCAGGCATTTATGACTCAGCCTGATTAATCAGAGTTAATCCCGATCCCTCTCCCCTCCGAAAATGGAAGGGAAGTTGGGCAACCCTTCCCCTGGGTACCACCCAAGAAGCACACTAGTATTTAGAACTCACGGTCCCGCGGACGCGGGCGACGCGGGGGGCGAGCCCACCGGGGAAGGATCCCTCGGTGCGCCCCCTGGAGCCGCGAGGGGCTTTGCCCCGCGGACCCGGGCGTCGCGTTTCCAGACGAGTTTACTCGCCGTGCGTCAGGAGTCGGGGTGCTCCTGGCCCCGGGGTCACGGAGGGGACGCTGAACCTCTGTTGCCCCCCTGGGCCGGGGCGCCAGAACGCCGGGAAGGAGCGGAGGCCACGCATAGGTGATTCCATCGCTTCCCGGCCGCTCCTTGTCCGTTATGTGGAGGAGAGGAAGCCGTCTCCACGCCCCCACGTGCCCGGACGTTTCCCGGGCGGGTCCCGAGGTCCCTGTCTGAGCAGCCTGCGGGTTCCCGGGAATAAACTCAAGAATGGCACTCCCGAGGGCTTAGGGCCACGGGGACGAGGTGGCCGAGTGGTTAAGGCGATGGACTGCTAATCCATTGTGTTCTGCACGCGTGGGTTCGAGTCCCACCCTCGTCGAGGGCGTGGGTTTTTGGTGTGTAAACCTCCACTTTCCCTTTCAAGCGTTTACTCTGGGGAAGGCTGACCCTTGTTGGGTCACTATGACCTGTGCGTTTCCCTGCTTCCTGCCTCTGCACGTGATTATTCCTGCACCTTCTCGGCTCCAGAGAGACCAGAAGCAACCCAGTGTTTCCCTTTTTTTTAAAGGAAAAAGCGCTCTCCGGGAGGCACGGGTGTGTGGTGACACTCCTGCACCCTGTTTGCTCTCACCGTCCTGTCCTCTTCCTTTTCTCCTTCATCCCGAATGCCCCAAAGAACCCGGAAAACTGCCATTCCCTGAAGCATTTTCTCAGTCTGTTGGAACCTTGCCTCCAGGCGTGTCTTCTGTTTAGCTGAAATAAACTTACAAAGTTTTCTCCAGGTCTGGACATTCTTGCATCCACAAGACCGTGAATAGAAAAAGAGAATTGGAATTTTGGAAGGGAGTTTCCGATTACTGGAATAAAAGAAAAACAAGACTAGCCAAAGGTGAACTCAATCGTCCCCACGCAGGAGACCACAAGGCCTCCTACACGGCAGCACCCACGTACCACCCTTGCGTGTCGGCTGTTCTAAGCACAGGGGTAGAAAGGAAGCCACGTCCGCCCTTGTGGAGAGAAGTGCTTAGGGGCCGGTGTTTTCCTCGTGGGAGGAATGGAAATCCAGAAAGCAGCACGGTGGGGGCGGAGATTTGTAGCGTCCTGTCAGTCGCCACCCTGAATGTCTTCCCTAGTGAAAGGGTCCTGAGTTCAAGACTCACAGAAAATCTCTTCTGGTGACACAGTATTTCAATGGCCTTATTTGATATATATTTAAAAAATAGTGTGCCTATAATCATTAATGGAATACATTGGAAAACCCCCCAACAAATCCGAGTTTGAACAATATTGAACATTTTTGTTGGGGAGAGAAAACTGGGAGTTCAACCAGATGGAGCACTCGGAGTGGTGGGAATGGATAGCGATTTGTTTTTGATCTTTGGGATCATCCACCTAAGGAAGTAAATAAAATTCTTTGAGTCTCCCTCTTGGCAACAGCGGAGCCAAGGAATATTCACTTATTTATTCAGAGATTTTTCTGAAGAAGAGGAAGGAGGAGGAGGAGGAAGAGAATATAAAAGGAGGAGGGAGGATGAGAAAAAGTCCAGGTGTCAGCGGATTCATATTCTCGTGGGGAGGGGGGTACAGTTAAGATAAGCAAGTGACCCAGTAAAATATAGAGCGTGTCCGTTTCTGATTCATACTGTAAAGAAAAGGGACAAAGAATGGGAGGGTGACTTCATTATAAGATGGCAATCTAAGAAAACCTCACTGCCAAGGGGAGTGCCTGGGGTTAGGACCTGGATGCCCCGCCTCACGGAGCCTCGGGCGCCCATTCCAGGAAGGGGACAGGACTTTGGCCTCCCTACTGTCGTCCAGACTGGTTCAGCCCCTGAGGGCTCCTCAAAGAGCCCCAAGTGGGCCCTTTCTCTCACGGATGAGCACCACCTTTCAGGGGAGGTGCAGCCATTGTGGGGTCCCCAGTAGGACCAGGCTACCCACCAGGGATCACTAGCTCGGGGGCACCTGCCAAGAACTCTCAGCCACTCTCACTAGTGGAAAAAGGTTCCGAGCTGACTAATGAGAAAAGCGACAGAACTGTGAAAGGAACACATGGCCATTGGCTGTGAGTTAACAGAGGTAACGGGGACCCACGTGTGTATTTGTGTTCATATGAAGAAATTCCAGAGGGGGCATAATAAAAAAAAGGAATAAAGAAACTCCAGAGGGATGCACAGGAAACTAATGAACGTGTTTATTTGTTATCGTTGGGGAAATTGTGCAGTTGAGAACTGTCGAGAATAAGATTGTTCATTGTATTCTTTATATGAGCTATTATTAAACCCCAGCAATAGACTACGTAACAGAAACCCTAACGCAAAGCCAAATTTTGGCTGTATTCCCATAAAGGGCCACCAGATGGCGATAGCGTTCCTCCTCCTGGAGAGGAGGGAGGGGTCTGTGGCTGGGATTGTCTCCCCGTGCAGAAGGCCTCTTACTCCCTTAGTTTATTTAGACTAGAAATTTCTGCCAGCACTTGATTCTTCTCAGTATTACCCTTTGTTAAACAAAGGAGAAAATACGTTAGTTAATTGGGCCGACCTTTTCATAAAACTTTTTTGGGTGGATAGGGGGGCAGAGATTATGTACACAGAATAACCTACCTCCGAGGGCCCAGCACGCAAGCTTCAACACTGGCCAACATTTCACTTACTGTTTCACTATCCTGCCTACTTTGGGCAGGACGGGGGACAGTGTAAAAAAATCACAAACATGTTATTTCAACCATGGCTACTTTTACGAATGTCCAACATACACAGACCTAAACAAAATACAAGTTTTTCACACCTAAGAAAATTTAAAAATGATTTGTAACATCATGCAATATGTAGTCCTTTAAAAAAAATTCTCAAACGCCTCAAAAACACAACAGTGTTGCCTGAATTAGGATTCCATTAGATCTACCTTAGTTGCTATGTATCTTAAATATACTTTAATTCATAACATTTAACCCAAACCTCCAAGCAGAGTTTACTCTTTGGAAAAGGAGTTGAGAAACTATAATCTACATGATGAGAATCCTCTCTTCATGAATTCATTGCTTGTAGGCCTTTCCTGTGAAAAGTGTTAGGGAAAAAATGTGTACTAAGATCATACTGATATTTTCCATTCAAATTTAAATCAAAAGACTCAGGGTGATGAACACACAATATACAGGTGATGTATTATAGAATTTTTAGCCCTGAAATGTATAATTTTGTTAGCCGGTGTAACCCAAGACACTTTTTTAAAATTTTAAGTCAGAGGTCTGTTGACATGAGAAAGACCCAAACCTGCAGAGAACTTTTTAGCTTATTTGAGGTAGACTGATGACATACACAGGGAAGCAAGACCTTGTATGCTTAAGGCACAGCGGTTTCGCAGTTTCTTTTTACACATTTTAAATTAAGGTGGGGACATGAGATTACCTGATCGTAGGAGAAAGCAAGGCAGGAACTGCATTATAAGCTGGTTAAGGTTCTTTGAACAATAGTGGGGGGATTGCCTGAGGCGTGGAGGTGCTGGGTGGAGGAGGGCAAAGGGGATGTCAGGACAACTGTAGTAGCACAAGCAATAAAATATACTTTTAAAGATTATTTGTTCTCTTGAGGGTGATTACCTTAGGAGGAACCTGAAAAGAGACATTTTAAAGGTGTGTTAACCTATATGCATAGAACCAATGGACAAAGATTAAGGCAAAAATAAGTATTTTACTAAAGGATTACGGGCCTGGGGCCTGACTACCCAGCATAATGTGACCAACTTGGAAATTACGTTCATGTCACCATGTAAGGTAGGCTTTCTGTAGAACCTCTTTTTGCCTGTGGTTTTTCTCTAGAAATTGAAACCATATCCTTTGACTAGCTAAATTTGCCATTTATTGTCTAATTTTTCATTTCAAATGTTGCTTCTGATATATTTCCTTCAGTACCCTTCACTACTAAAGGAACTTTAAAACAGAAAATGGATTTTTACCCCAGATGACTCTGGGATAAATGCTTTGAAGCTTTTTTTGGGGGGGGCCTTCATTAATCCCTAAGTATTGGTGTTTTGACTTGCAGTGTTCAACATACGAAAATACAGCAAAAGGAAAGCAGTATTCCTAATTAACGTCAGGCACTGGTATTTCTCAGGCTGGAAGTTATATCCTTCAGTAACTTCCTCTCCAGCAAAAAAATTCAAGAGGAAAGAAAACTACTGCCGAATGCGACGCAACGCTAAAGAAAAGGAAATGACAAGCAGGATACCAGACAGTGCTTATCAAGCGGCGAGCCGGGTCCCTCCAACACCCCAAAGTGCGGCTTCCCGGAGGGCGGGGCCCCCGCGGGCGCAGAGCGCAGGCGCGCGTGTCCGCCCGGGCGAATTCAAACTGCCCGTGCACCTCGGCCCCGGCTGGGTCCAACCTTATTCCATTTCGGTGACTCGGGCGTAGTGGAATTTGCTTGGAGTCTAACATTTCCTGTTCTTCCCTTAGCCTTGAGAAAGGGTGGCAGAGCCCAATTAAATGTAAGCTCCTAAAAGGTACTGGAAAGCTAAAGGAGTTCTTACACAAAGGCGTTCTAGACATCTGAAAGGATCTTGTAACTGTTCTGTGGTTAGTTGATCTCGAGCTTACCTTAACCGAGCCACTTCTCAAAGGAATGTTGCCCGACTTCGCAGACTAAACGACTTACGAGGCGCAGCACCGGAGGCCAACCCAGCAGCAGCTCTCTCTGAGAACATAGGTGGCTCTGAAAAGAGCCTTTGGACTAATAGGTGCCTGCAGCAGGCACTACTTGGCGCTGGTGTACTTGGTGACGGCCTTGGTGCCCTCGGACACCGCGTGCTTGGCCAGCTCCCCGGGCAGCAGCAGGCGCACGGCCGTCTGGATCTCCCGGGACGTGATGGTCGAGCGCTTGTTGTAATGCGCCAGGCGCGACGCCTCGCCCGCGATGCGCTCGAAAATGTCGTTGACGAAGGAGTTCATGATGCCCATGGCCTTGGACGAGATGCCCGTGTCCGGGTGCACCTGCTTGAGCACCTTGTACACGTACACCGAGTAGCTCTCCTTGCGGCTGCGCTTGCGCTTCTTGCCGTCCTTCTTCTGGGCCTTGGTCACGGCCTTCTTGGAGCCCTTCTTCGGGGCGGGCGCGGATTTGGCCGGCTCGGGCATGGTCGGGAGAACAGCCAAAGAAATTGAAAAACAAGCGCAAGGCTGCGAGAGTCCTCTGGGTTCACAGTCTCTTAAGGAAGTGATGAGCAAAGTCGCGTCTGACTGGCACAACTTCATAAACGTCACGTGAATATTGTCCAGTCAAAACAAGGGCATTTCAGAACGAGGGTCCTATTGGCTTAGGTGAAAAGGCTGTAACTTTTCGCCAATGACAGAGATTCACTTTCGAGCCCTGGAACGACTATAAATAAGGCATCCCTGAGTCTTTTAACTCACTCTACCCTCAGGGTGATCTCTTACTCATTATGTCTGGACGCGGAAAGCAGGGAGGCAAGGCGCGCGCCAAGGCCAAGACGCGCTCGTCGCGGGCCGGGCTGCAGTTCCCCGTGGGCCGCGTGCACCGCCTGCTCCGCAAGGGCAACTACGCCGAGCGCGTGGGCGCCGGCGCGCCCGTGTACCTGGCGGCCGTGCTGGAGTACCTGACGGCCGAGATCCTGGAGCTGGCGGGCAACGCGGCGCGCGACAACAAGAAGACGCGCATCATCCCGCGCCACCTGCAGCTGGCCATCCGCAACGACGAGGAGCTCAACAAGCTGCTGGGCAAGGTGACCATCGCGCAGGGCGGCGTGCTGCCCAACATCCAGGCCGTGTTGCTGCCCAAGAAGACCGAGAGCCATCACAAGGCCAAGGGCAAGTGAGCTGGAAGATTTGGGTCTTTTTTAACTTTAACCAAAGGCTCTTTTCAGAGCCATCCACATTTTCACTAAAAGGGCTTGCCTGTATCGTGTTGTAGCTTCTACTTTAAAGTGACTTCTAATACAGTTCACACGTCAGACAGACGTGACATAGAGACACTATGTAAGTGTCTCTAACTGCACATTTGAAAGTTAAGTACATGTCACCATCACAGTAAAACGGACACATACTGTGTATCAAGTGAGCAAGATGATCAATGCCTGAGGCCCTCAGGGTTAAAAGTGAAGTGCTTAACTATTTCCTGGTACAGGTTAGCATTTGTTTTTATTGGGTGAGAAAATGGAAAATGAGGCATGGATGAAACATCTCCCGCTTGAAAGCAAAACATTGAAAAAGTTGCATGAAGAAGTAGGCATTTATGTGCATCTTGTATAGATTTGTTAAATCTTTGCTTCTCATCCTAATATAAATTCTAAAGTGAAAAATGCTGGCAAAAAATATATAACGATGACAGACACTGAAATGGCCCCTCAATTTTTTTTAACAAATAAGTTTTAAGTCGTGATCAGTACTCTGAGGAAAACTAAATCAGGTCCAGGGGCTAGAGGAGCAGAGGGCTGGGAGTGTTTTCTTTTGCGTCACTGTTAATTTAACTTACTGGAGCTCCCAGTAACAATCTACTGACAGTACTAAACAACAGAAACACTTTCCCCTCGCAGTTCTGGAGTCCAGAAGTCTGAGATCACAAAGCTACCCGGGCTCGTTCATTCAGCAGGGTCGGCCAGCCTGGTGTCTCTGGAGCACACTGGAAGAAGAGTTATCTTGGGCCACACATTAAATACACAAACACTAACGAAAACTGATGAGGGGGAAAAAGGCTTTAAGTAAATTTGTGATTTTGTGTTAGGCCGCTTCATAGTCATCCTGGACCGCATGCATCCCATGTGCTGCCAGTTAGACTCCCATGTTCTAGAGCCTTTAAGGGGAACAACTGAAGGTGACTGACTCACAGTTGCAGGTGGTTGCCTGAAGTCTCAGTGTTCCTTGGCCTGCAACACACCCGCAACTTCCACGTCCTTCACAACCTCCTTGCCTGTGAGCCTGTCCTCGCCTCTTACAGGATGACAGCTGTCTTCGGATTCAGGGCCAGTTCTAAATCCAAGATGTTTCGTTCTCGAGATCCCGACCGTCACGTGTGTGGAATGTCCAGCAGTCTCCAGGCTGAGAATGCAGGGGTGAAAAGTGAGTTCGGAGACCGGTAGAGGTCCGATAAGGAGGAACTTTAGGATCCTGAAAGGTTTTATATGTCCTGCTGAGTTTTCCAAATCATTCTAGGTGTCCATTCTGTAAGTTCTGAAGAGAGAAATGGCATAACCTGACTTAGGTTTCTTTGAAAATTCACTAAGGCAACTGCCTCTATGGTGAATACAAACTGTAGAAGGATATAAATCACACTCTCCAGTGATCTTTGAGACACAACCGTGGCTTGATTTCATTGGTGGCAGCAGACAATGGGTAGGTATAGGACGTATTTTGCAATTGTAACTGATAAAGCTTACTCCAATATTTTATGTGCAGTGTAAGAGAGGAGAAAATTGTTTCTCCTGTGCCATTCTGAGTTTTTGGCTGAGAGTCCATGATAAAGACGGAGTAACAAGAGAAAACCAGAATTTTATCAACTTGTATATAGCAATACATATGTCACAGATACTCAGGAACAAAGGCTAAACTCCCCAACATGGCCCAAGCCATTTCTACTTTATTTACCTTTTTCAGTTAGAGACAAAAGACAGGGTCGGGTGGGCAGAGGCAGGACAGTCAGGAGAGGCTACCTAGGAGAAGGTAGGTTTTGTCGTACAGACTAAGTAGATGCCTTCTCCACTGGTGAGCCTTGAGATTCAGAGTTGGCACGCTCGTGCTGGTACAGGGAGGAAGATTTCCATTATAAACCTCAATGTCCTTGACAAAAAAGGATCTTCCACGTTTTTCAAAGACTTCTTTTTGTCTGTTGTTTCTCATAACCAGCTGAAAGTGATCCTTACACCATAGAGGTGTAATTAGGGGTGGTGTATTCTGCTCCCTTTAAACCAAAAAATAATGTCAAGATACAAGAAAAAGACCTTGATTATAACTGTTTATCTTGATATATTAATTTTAGTATATTATGAAAGAGCCTGAATAGCATCATATTTTTATAAAATAATGTTTATAGAAGAATAAATCCTTTGGCTATTAATTTCAGAAACAAGAGAGTCTTACAAACTTATCCATCCTTTGCTAATCTTATTACAGTTTCATACAGGCAAGGTGGCTACTGCACGGTGGGAAATTTACTGATTTTTAAGGTACAGAAGGGTCTGGAAATATATTCCAGCTAACTGAACTTGAAGAAATATAGTAAAAAATGTATACTTTTTTCTCCTCATTTGAATTTTCTATATGTTCACTAGTAAAAAATGAATTGCTCTTGTTGCAAGTTTTTTAAATTTTTCAAATTATGTATTTTCTGGAAAATAGTCTACTGAGATATACATAGATTGGTAGTATTCCTTTTCAAGTTACCGGGACACAGTATTGCAAAGATAAATTTACCCAAACCAATGGATAAATTTACTAAGAGAATTTATTTGTTGCAAGGGCATAAAATTATTTTTAATGTTTCAAAAAAAGAAGTGTGATAACAGAAATTTCGGGGGAAAAATTTGAGGTAGGAATTCATTGTCAAATACCAAAATAGTTTTCGACATTAGAAATAATTATAATACTTCAGCAATAGACACAGACCAATCAGCAGAACAACAAAAACTCAAGAATTAATTGTGTGAAATATTCAATATGATAAATTAAGTTCCTCAAATCAGTAGGAAAATATTAGATGTTGTATTGATTAACCAGATTATTTTTTAAGTTAATTCTCTGTATCTGGATTGTTGGAATTAGTTTTGAAGTGGATCTACTCATTATTAATAAGACACACTAGGAGCTGCTGTCGAAAATAAAAATTAGTGCCTTCAGTGGAACAGAATTTAATGATACATCTGCAAGATCCTAATATTCTCTGCTGTATTATTCTGTCTTGGTCGATCTCTGTGCAGTGAGAATATGGAGTATATTTCTCCTATATATTAGGGAGAGAAAAGTTCTAAAGTTGTGGCTTCCTGCAAACTTGTATAGAGAAATTACATACATATATGAAGAGATAAAAAAAATTTACTATATTTCTTCACTATTTTTGTGTATCTTCTACAATGTTAAGGTTTCGTTGTTTAATTTGGAGGAAGCGCAAGGCACATTAAATAAGAAAGGAGGGAGAAAAACATCCTGGGTATTGAGGATTCAAAATTATTGAAAAGAAAGAGCAGAAAAGAAAGAAACTACTATAATAGGTTTTCTGCTTTTAGGCCCCTTTCTGCCACCAAGAACAACTTCCTGCCACGGCTCTTTCAGTTCTCACTCTGGTCCGCCCGGGTTCCCTATAAGAAGGAGTTGCTGACGCTCCCGGGGTATTACTGCTTGCTAGTGTGTTCAGAATGTCTGGTAGAGGCAAAGGCGGGAAGGGCCTCGGCAAAGGCGGCGCCAAACGTCACCGCAAGGTGCTGCGTGACAACATCCAGGGCATCACCAAGCCCGCCATCCGGCGCCTGGCCCGCCGCGGCGGCGTCAAGCGCATCTCCGGGCTCATCTACGAGGAGACCCGCGGGGTGCTCAAGGTCTTCCTGGAGAACGTGATCCGGGACGCCGTCACCTACACGGAGCACGCCAAGCGCAAGACGGTCACGGCCATGGACGTGGTCTACGCGCTCAAGCGCCAGGGTCGCACCCTCTACGGCTTCGGGGGTTAAGTCCCTGTTTTCATCACCATAACTTCGTTCCCACCAAAGGCCCTTTTCAGGGCCGCCCACCCCTCGGGAAGAGCTTTGCGCTGATGGTTACTGGGTTTGCGGGGTTATGAGACCTGGATAACAAAAGCAAACTCTCAAAACCAGAGCGAAAGGGATTGTAAGAGGAGCCACGGGTTGCGTTTGTCTAGAGTTTCCTGGAGACTGCAATGAACCCTTCATTTTGCTAAATGGGAGTCTTAGAAAGTTACTGAGCAAGTCCATAGATTGCAATTGTTTCCCGTCCGCCTAGGAACCCAGCGTAGGTTAAAATATGACGTAGTACAAAACGCTGGGCCTCGATTCAGTGTTTGTTCAGGAGGACCATAGGAAGCCTTTACCTCTCCCTCTGCTCCCTAAACCGGTTTTGGGTTTACATGTAACTAAGAGGGAGTTACTGCTTTCCAGTCTCAGGCCAGCCCCTCCCTACTCCCGAGGCCCGCGGTCTGTAAATTCCAGTGGACTGAACCAAGGGGTCTGTGTTCTAACTCCTTCGAGCTCCATGAAATGGAGTTCCATGCCCTGGTCACGGCCTCTTCGACCCCTCCTCCCCAGTTCCTTCCTCTTAAGTCTGCTTACCTTGAATGAAGTTTTGATTTAGCTCTTTATTGTTGACCGTTTCAACAACACAATATGGTTATAAAATGTTTGTCTGAAATCAGACTGGACCCAGAAACTTGCTTTTATAGCAAAGCCAAAGGCCCTTTTCAGGCCAAGTTTTCATCGAAAAAACAAGTGTGAGCACGGGCAAACACCTACACCCATGTTAGTTCTTGAGTGCAGTTTACGAAGTTAACTCCGGTGCTGGAAATGTGGGCGGGGACAATATTCAGTGATCTGGGCCAGGATTGTTGGAGGTGAGGGTGGGGCCTTTGTGACCTTTGTCTGTCCCCCTCCCGGTTTCTGGCTCTGGATTGGAACTGCCCTAAGCCTGACTAACCCACGAAGCTCTCATTGGTCCTTTAAATCTGGGGTACCTAACCTTCGAGCTAGGGACTGGACCGGGCCGCACAGCAGGAGGCGAGCGACGGAAGTTTCCTCTCGTTCCCCATTGCTCACATGACCGCCTGAGCTCCACCTCCCTCCCTGACGTGGGAAATTTTCTTCCTGAAACCAGTCCTCGGTGCCAAAAAGGTTCATGACAGTTGCTTTAAATGTCTGCCAGGGTGAGGGATCTGAGCAAAGGAAAGATGTCATGTTGCACTAGACCCAGTCCAATTACTTGGCCGTTTTTAACTCTCCAAGGTTTGAGGTATAAGACATGTTTCTCCGACCTGGCAGCACCATTTTAAAGTAGCTCCCTTTACACTGTTTACCAACTGCAATAACACCTGGTCTAAAGTCTTGATCATAAGTGGTTTTTAGTTCAGTACAAAGTGAAAGTACTTTGGTAAAAGTACATTTTAAACACTTAAATGTCAGGAGTACACAACATGCTAATGAAGTCAACACTCAAATATGGCTACACCTTTGTGTCTCTTCTCAACAGCATTAGCTGTCAGTTTCCGTGGTCTGGATTCACAAGTGTCCTTACTCTGGTGCTCGCGGTTGACCCTTTCCAACTTCAGATGCGTACTCCTGAACACACAGTACCCCTTTCCTTAAAAACTTTTATTTAAGTGAAAATACTTCTGTGCTCCTATTCGTGCAACATTTCATTTACACACTTATACTTCACCCCCAATTTTAAGTATGTGTCCACAGCTCTGATACTAACGACTGAGTGGCTCTGAAAAGAGCCTTTGGGTTAAAAGGTGCCTACAAAAGGCACTTACTTGGCGCTGGTGTACTTGGTGACGGCCTTGGTGCCCTCGGACACCGCGTGCTTGGCCAGCTCCCCGGGCAGCAGCAGGCGCACGGCCGTCTGGATCTCCCGGGACGTGATGGTCGAGCGCTTGTTGTAATGCGCCAGGCGCGACGCCTCGCCCGCGATGCGCTCGAAGATGTCGTTGACGAAGGAGTTCATGATGCCCATGGCCTTGGACGAGATGCCCGTGTCCGGGTGCACCTGCTTGAGCACCTTGTACACGTACACCGAGTAGCTCTCCTTGCGGCTGCGCTTGCGCTTCTTGCCGTCCTTCTTCTGGGCCTTGGTCACGGCCTTCTTGGAGCCCTTCTTCGGGGCGGGCGCGGACTTGGCTGGTTCAGGCATGTTGGAAATAAAACCTGAAGACACGAAGTAGAAAACAGCAAAGTGGTAGAAGGCTGTGACGTGCCCTACTTATATACAACTTGACATGCAAATAAAGTGATAAAATCCTTTCTCTGATTGGTGGATAATCGGAACGTAAACCCTTCCCTTAGTCCAATCAAAGCGCAAGAATCCCAAGTGTATGTTTTCACTGGTCAAGGTGAAACTGGGAACTTGACCAATAACATACCTTTTTTTTCGCTCCCAAGATCGTTTATAAAATGTGCCGTCCCTGTACTTTCACTTTTACACTTAATTGTGGGGAAAATCCTCAGGTGAGAATGTCAGGACGCGGAAAGCAGGGCGGCAAGGCGCGCGCCAAGGCCAAGACACGCTCGTCGCGGGCCGGGCTGCAGTTCCCCGTGGGCCGCGTACACCGCCTGCTCCGCAAGGGCAACTACGCGGAGCGCGTGGGCGCCGGCGCGCCCGTGTACCTGGCGGCCGTGCTGGAGTACCTGACGGCCGAGATCCTGGAGCTGGCGGGCAACGCGGCGCGCGACAACAAGAAGACGCGCATCATCCCGCGCCACCTGCAGCTGGCCATCCGCAACGACGAGGAGCTCAACAAGCTGCTGGGCAAGGTGACCATCGCGCAGGGCGGCGTGCTGCCCAACATCCAGGCCGTGCTGCTGCCCAAGAAGACCGAGAGCCACCACAAGGCCAAGGNGCAAATAAAGTGATAAAATCCTTTCTCTGATTGGTGGATAATCGGAACGTAAAACCTTCCCTTAGTCCAATCAAAGCGCAAGAATCCCAAGTGTATGTTTTCACTGGTCAAGGTGAAACTGGGAACTTGACCAATAACATACCTTTTTTTTCGCTCCCAAGATCGTTTATAAAATATGCCGTCCCTGTACTTTCACTTTTACACTTAATTGTGGGGAAAATCCTCAGGTGAGAATGTCAGGACGCGGAAAGCAGGGCGGCAAGGCGCGCGCCAAGGCCAAGACACGCTCGTCGCGGGCCGGGCTGCAGTTCCCCGTGGGCCGCGTACACCGCCTGCTCCGCAAGGGCAACTACGCGGAGCGCGTCGGCGCCGGCGCGCCCGTGTACCTGGCGGCCGTGCTGGAGTACCTGACTGCCGAGATCCTGGAGCTGGCGGGCAACGCGGCGCGCGACAACAAGAAGACGCGCATCATCCCGCGCCACCTGCAGCTGGCCATCCGCAACGACGAGGAGCTCAACAAGCTGCTGGGCAAGGTGACCATCGCGCAGGGCGGCGTGCTGCCCAACATCCAGGCCGTGCTGCTGCCCAAGAAGACCGAGAGCCACCACAAAGCTAAGTAAGGAGGGACCAGGTTGAGAACTCTAGGAACAAAGGCTCTTTTCAGAGCCACTCACACTGTCATAGAGAGCTGGTACACACAACTTGCTGTATTCTTCTAGCAGTCACTTCCACTTTACTTAGGGTTTAGTTCCAACTGGAACTAGATTTCGGTTTATTGATTTAACATGTCAGAAGTTGCACACTCTAATGCTGTTGGTAAATTTGCGGTCTATTCCTTTGGAAAACGTGTATTTATTTCTTGAGTTCACAGCAGCTCAGATTACAACAGGGAATGCATGGTAGAAAACAGCCTCCATGCCAGCCCGGGGTGGGGGAGACACGGGTAAACGGGTGCTGTCGGGTGATGGGTGTGTGGTGAAGACAATAACAGGGAGTGAGCTACAGAGCACAATGGTGCTATTTTAGATTCAGAGTAAGTGGAGATAAACTGGGAAGTGAGTAGAGAAAAGGCCGTGGCAGGTAGACCTGGTGGCACGCTGATCCTATGGTGGTTAGTACTGTGTTGGGGCCAGGGCAACCTTGGTTGGAATCTGAGTTAAGGCAGGAGCTCGAGGTTGTACGTGTACCTTCCCACCTTTCTCAGCTGCAGTGCAGACTCAAAACCCATGAGAGGTTGAATGGATTTGTAATCTCAACCAAGAGAGGCAAGTGCACATCTCATGCTGCCTTACCACCCCCTTAGGCCCACCAAAGAAAGTGCCCGGTACTTTTGTTTTGTTTGTTTTTCTCTTTCTCTTCAATGGTTCTCTTCCTAACTCTACTCAGGTCCAGTTGGTATTGGCTAGGAGTCCTGAAGAAGAAACCGAGGTAATAAAAACAAAAATGGAAAACTTCCTTTTGAACACAAGAAAATGAGTTCAAATGCAGGTCCAGGTTTCCTGTGCCATCTTTCCCGGCCGATTGACCATGAGTCTGGCACTTCCAAGTATTGTGGGCAGGCAAGTGCTCAGAAACTGTCAACTGATAATCTGCAGAAAAAATTGGAGGAACCCTTGGCGGGGGAATTGTGGCTCAGAGGAATAGCTCCTATCTCTAACCTCTTCCGTTTGCACAGCAGAGTTACAGAGCGGGCAAGGCGGGTGTGGAGGAGAGCTGACCTGAGAAGGGGAGGTGACTGGAGACAAGGAAGTCCCCAGAGGAGCTTCCACGGGCCCACTTCTCCACAGCACCACACTGGGACACAAAAATGACACATCTCCCCTGGACTTGTGGATTGTGGGAGCTCAAAAACTACTGTCTTCTGTCTCCTTTCTCATGTTGTGAGCAGCTCATTAAAACTTTCAGCATGATGACATCTTCTTCGATTTCTCAAATCTTCCCTTAGGGCTAAGTTAGCCTCATCCTTTCCCGTCTGTCTACCTGAGGCAAACTCTAAAAGTCACTCAGAGGAGACTTAAGAGGTTTTGTAACTGAGCTGAAATGTCTTCATTTGGAGGTCATCCCCCCAGCCACCCAGTTTTAAGGCTGCTTCCTAGTCTTCTTCACTGTATCACATCTGCCTCGACTTCCCCTTTCTGAATGCTATTTCGACTCCATTTTTGCATTCATGAGGATGGGTACCTGTCTGCCTGGACCCAGAGGAACCAGCTCCTGACACTGTGCAGCTCTGGGTGAGCATCAGTAGCATGTCTGTGGAAAATTGAGCAGGGGCGGTTATGAAATTAAATTGGACCTTTGCCATGAGTGCATGAATATTGACTGGTCTGGGAGCTTCCTACACAACCGACCTTCTTAGTCTTGAAGTTGAGGCCCAGGAACAGAAACGCCTATGGTCAGGCCTGAAAAAGCACGGTCCCCTGAGAGGAACAAGCACAAGCGACCCTGATGAGAGCAGAGAGAAATGCCGACTTGTTGATTCTTCCTGAGTTTGTTGTGTATAGAAGTGAGGATGGGGAGGACACACTGCGTAAAGGTTTTCATAGGTTTCTCTTGCTTTTACTAAGGAACCGCAGCCATCAAGGGCAACAAATACCACCACGCACTCAAGGCCAGAGGCCTGTTTCCTGATGTTAGGAGAATAACCCTGGATGGAGTCTTCTTCCTGATAGGTGGGGGGCTGGAGTTGGACTTTCTAAGAGGCCACGCTGGTCTGCAGCTCCCAATCGGTCCCACCCACACATTTCTCCGCTGAGGGTCCTCCCTTCTCCACCCAGTTCCCGGATTTTAGGAATTCCTGTGGACTTGGCATTTTTGAAGTGCGAGGACGGGCCTCTCAGAGGTGTGTCCAGCTCAGGCTCACCTAAAACTTATTTTTCTCTAACTTTCACGAAGTCTGGAGAAGCAGAAATTACAGCAGTGTTCTTGGTGACAAGCCGATGCTCTGTTGCGAGTCAGCGTGTGTACAGGCAGTGGATGGGGGATGGAAAGAAAATTCAACTGTTGTTAGTTCTACTGGGGATCAAACCGAGGACTTTCTGTGTGCAAAGCGGATGTGCTAACCACTGCACTAGAGAACCACCCCCCTAGGAGGTCCACGTTGATAATTAAGTACATAAAAAAATGTTTATGTTCGATTCAAAGATGATTTTGGAATGTGTGGTTTTTGTTTTTGGTGTTAAATTACATTTCCCGTGCATCTTCCTAGCAAGTAGAGTCATTGTAAACACACAGGAAAAGGTGATCTAAAACCATATTCTTCATCCTTGGAACACTTCTGTGTCCCTCCATTCATTCCAAGATTATTTATTTTGAGCGTCCACCACCCCACGTGCCCGGTACATGTCGAGGTGCTGCAGACAGAGCAGTGACGCATTTAGAACCCTGGTAGACATGCACCTTACACTGTGGGGTCTACACCATCTGTCACAGTCAGTAGGTTCTGGATAAATGGATCTTTATAAATGGAAGAGCACTGCTCTTATGACCTCCTTTTACTTACAACTGGGTCAGAACCAGCCGCTGGGGACTGGTCACTGAGTTATGCTTAGGGTATTTGTGCTCAAAATGAGAGGCAAATGTTTTGCATTGGAGGAGGTCGGAGGATGCCACCCCCAAATACTTATGCTTCTGACATATTAATTACTTTGAATTAAAGGCACTTGAAAACAATGGATGCAAAACGAGGGAGGGCATTGTGGCCCTTATTTTTCTTTCTAAAAGCAGGAGATAAAATTCCCATGTGAAAAGTATGTTTCTACACCAGGAGGAAGAAACGTTTTTATCACCAGAGACAGGAAGTTGAGACTCAGAAATCTGGAACTCTGCCCCACCCCTGCCCCCGCCAAAAAAAAAAACCACACTTATTATACTAACCTCATCTTCCTAGTTGCTTTTCTACTAACTGCCCTAGCCCCAACCCCTTTGTCTTGTCAAGTGTTCATGTTTGTCCAGCCTGGTGTGTAAGTGTTGATTCTCAGAGACTTTTTTGTGCAGGCTCTCATGTGCATGTAAAAATTATTTAATAAAATGTGTGTTTTCCCTATTAATCTATGTCATATCTTTTTAATTCCTAGACTCAGAGAAAGACCCTAAGAGAGTGGAGGAAGGGGTTTCCCTCCCTTCCACAGTCTCTCTCCCACTCTCCATCCCTGTGACACAGCATTCGTCTGACAAGTATGCAAACTCCGGGCTCTGCCCTCCAGAGCCTTTGTGAGTGTTGGAAGCCTTTCCATAGCCTAGTTGCTGGTGAGGCCACCGGGCTAAGGAGGTTGTCTGGGGGGGCCACTGATCCTAGCAGCTCCTCTGTGCTGTCCAAGGCCCTCTCAATTTCATTCCTTAAAATCAAATTACGGTAGACTTAGACACTGATAGACCGAGGGCGATTATACCAAATCGATGGTGAGCTTGGATTGTGGTAGAAAGAGTCAGCCATGCACCTATGAAATACTGCCTACTAGTGTTTTCTTCCCAGGCTTCGGTAAGGTGCAGGATTATCAAAGAGAGAAAAATAATCAAATAGCCTGAGTGCAAAACACAAATTCATTGGTTTTATGGCACCAATGAGAGTGGTCTCCAGTTCTTATTGAAAAAAATGAATTAGAAGATTAGATCAAGCAAGGATCAAATCCATGCAGATATAATTATAAACTTTAAGTTCAAAGCGTTGCCACTCACTTGTCGAAGCAGCATAGAACAACTCTTATCTCAGGTACTTTTCTTGTAAGAACCAAAGTACTTGTTTACAGTTTGGAGAGCCTAGGATTGACTTCACAGGTCCCTGAAACACTGGCCCAGGCTTACAAGAACGTGAACAGAAACCCATTTTATTCAACGCAGAATCATATGGACTGTGAGGAGGCTAAGATAAAGAAGTGTGGGGTGCTACGTGAGCACCCATGCACCCTGGAGACCCTTACTAAAGCAAAATTTGGGGGCACTAGAAGACATGACTCCAACCGATTGTCGCATAAGAACCGTACACTTGTCTGGGTATCCAGGTTGATCAATGTTTCAAATGAAAAGGAAAATTATACATTTTTGAGACAAAATTTATAACTGCGTAACAGAGAAAGACCCTTTAAGCATAGCCTCAAAAAGTACAACTCATAGGGGAGGAAAAAGACAAATCCTTAAGAAAATCAAGTTCCTACAATTAACCACGGGACCGTGTATTGCAAGTAGAAACTATGAGAGGTATGCACAGGGCAACGTAGATGGATTTTAAAGTCACAATGCTTTTTTAAAGGCATGAGAATATATACTATACCATTTACATAAATGTGTAATATATGCACACACACAAAAAGTCAACTTTGTTAAAAAATGCAGGTGATCAAAACGATGCACGATAAACAAGTTAGAAACATTGCTTATGAGGAGTGGGGACAGCGGGAATGCATAAGTCCAAACTCCCCGCTCAGTTTCACAGTCTCTGAGGACAGGAACCAAGTCAGTTCGAGAGCAGAACAGCACAGAGCCCCGCAGCGTTTCCTCCTGCGGCCCCGTGAGGAGCCGCAGATCGCCAAGGCCCGGGCTGTCCTTGAAGGAGGGGCCTGACGGCGCCTGGTCTGGACGAGATGCCAGTCTTCTCCGAATCCGTGTGTCCTCAGCTTTGCTTCCTTCCTCACGCAGGTTACATGAAACAGGAATGTGACAGTCTTGCCACGTGCAGTGAAGTAGCTCAGAAGGTAGCACCGTGGGCTCTGTCACCTGGCGACAGCGGAACTGGTTCTGGCATTGCTCGTACGCTTGGGGTATGGAGACCAAGTTTTTAACACTTGCTTTCTTTACCTTCCTCTAGAATACAAATTCGATAGGAGAAGGCTTTGTGTGTTTGTTCTCTGTTCTACCGCCAATACCTAGAAAAGTACCTGAAATACAATAATGACTCAACATTTGTGGACAGAAATATTTACGTAAATAATAAACAAATTTAAAATGTGATGCAATATCCATTATTTCCTCTAGAGGGCAACAGTCACCAGGAAATAGGAATTTCATTCATTTGAATTTAAGATCATTTTTAAAATACTGCGATACAGAATGCATTTATTTTTAATGTTGATGTTTCTGCTTTAGAAATTCAAAAACAGGATGTGTTCTCTGTCAGAAAATCAAATAGGTCTGGCAAATTACTACATTTCACAGAAAAAGTTACAAATATGATACAAGTGAAGGTCTACCTGAAAGAGGGCCCTGTGGCTTAGCTGGTCAAAGCGCCTGTCTAGTAAACAGGAGATCCTGGGTTCGAATCCCAGCGGGGCCTTCTCTTTTTGGTTTTGTATTTTCAACTGGATACATGCCATTAAATAGAGAGGCATAAAGAAATTTACACAGCTGATTGAGCCTATACTGAATTATTCTTTCAATGATACAGTGTCTCCTGCCAGATAATTGTATCACAATATCAGGGATTGGCATGAAGGGAAAATGAATATGGCTTCTGTAGTTGATAGAAAAGGATGAGTTTCAAAGGCAAGGGAAGTAAAGGCAAAAAGAATTGAATGGGACTGTGTCAAATTAAAAACCTTCTGCACAGCAAAAGGAACTTCAAAAATATATAAAGAACTCATATAACTCAGCAACAACATAACAAACAATCCAATTTTTAAAAAATGGGCAGAGGAACATCTTTTCCGAGAAGATATACAGGTGGCCAACAAATATATAAAAACATGCTCAACTTCATTAGCTATTAGGAAAATGCAAATCAAAACCAAAATGAGATACCACCTCACACCTGTTAGAATAGTTATTATCAATAAGATAAGAAATAACTGTTGGGGAGAATGTGGAGAAAAGGGACCCTCATTCACTGTTAGTGGGAATGTACAGCCACTATGGAAAACAGTATAGGGAGTTCTTTAAGAATTGAGAATAGAATTACCATATCCCCCAGCAAACCCTCTTCTGGCTATCTATCAAAACACACAACACACATTTATTTGTAAAGGTGTATGTGCCCTAATGTTCATTGCAGTATTATTCACAGTGTCCAAGACGTGGATGAATAAGATGCACTGGCTGTTAGCACGTTTTGCACGCCGCAGGAACAACCAAAATTCCTTGTTAGAGGCGTTATGTCTGTTCTATACGTCTGACTTTCATCAGCTCTTTCGTTTTTGAAAATTATGAGCAATAAATTAATTACAACCACCCACTTTGAGTCTTTTGTCATAAAGAGTTAGTTTGTTACTTTCAAGCTTCCCTGAGAGCGCGTGCAGTAAGCAAAGGACTGAACGCGTCACAGAAAAGACGCCCGCCCAGCTGCTGCTGGGCACAGGCTCCTGGTGGCCTGGCCTGTGGGGCCCTTCAGTACTTGAGCTCGCTGAGTACATCATCGAACATACAACGGAGTACTAAGTACCCCTTATCAATATTTTGAGTTTTCCCCAGCGTTGCCTTCGAGCTGGTCCCTGTTCCTCGCCTGGAGGAGGCAGCACCCGCCACGCAGAGGGAAATTTTGGGTTTCTTGAGCGCCCACGTGTCCCTGGCAGAGACTTTACGTGGGTCATTGTGTAATCAAGACAAGAAGTAAAATTGTCCTGGGAGCCGAAGGGACACGAGCGAGGAGACCAGCAGGTGGCGGAGACAGTGCTATCCGTGCCCATCGCTCACCCCCTCGTGTCACTCAAACCTCAAACGACCGGGGAAACTGTCAGATGTCACCGCTGGTCTGAGCTCCGGACTGGGGTCCAGAAACGGAACACAGAACTCCGTCCCGGGAGTTCGCGAGGCTGGAATCTGCGGCCCTCACACAGCAGGTACCACCGAGCCAGAGGAGCAGGGAAGGAAGAGCCTCCTCCAAGTCCATCACGAGTCTTCCCTCAAGCTTTGCAGAGCCGTGCGAGGAGTCCTTTCTTGCGGTATCTCTCATAGACTAAACAAAACGAAACCAACACACAGAAATAAGCTGACAAATCAAAACGTTCTGTGCCAGTAAACCGAATTATGATCGGATATAAACAGTGACCACAGTAGAGTGGACATGGAAAAGCACAGCTGGCCCGTACGGGGATCGAACCCGCGACCTTGGCGTTATTAGCACCACGCTCTAACCAACTGAGCTAACCGGCCGCCTGGTTTAGTACAGCTTCCCTTAGCCTTTCTAAACATTTGTAAGCCTAAGGTCATGACATTGTTCTTTCGCCAAAACTTGAGAAATGTGTATAAAGAATCTGAAATCCCTAGATTTCCGAAATCGAGGGCAGTTCAGGAAAAACCTTGTTTCCGCCCGGTTTCGAACCGGGGACCTTTCGCGTGTGAGGCGAACGTGATAACCACTACACTACGGAAACCGTTGCCTTGAGCTGGTGCCCTTCCCATGTGGGAAGGAGGAGAGTGCATGTGAGGCCCCGACCTACTTTTGTTCTAGATGCAGCCACCAACTTCTTCAATATTGGTAAATGGTTTCCATAAAATAAGTTACATGTTTATTAACTTCTATTCTGGCTTAAAACAAAGCTTTTCTTGAGTATCAGGCTAAACTTTCAGTCATGTGGTTTTTATCGTTTTGCTGCTACTCTTTCCTGTCATTGGTTTGTGTGTGTGTGTGTGTGTGTGTGTGCCTTAACAACGCACCCCTTTTTACTTTGTTAGTGTGGGTCGTTGGGTAGGGAGACATAAAAAGCGTGACTTTCATGTGCTGTTAGTATAAGTAGGTCTGTCTGTCAATGGGCTGGGTGCCCAGAATAGTGTGGGAGGCAATGAACAGGAAGCCGTCATTCAGGTTCAGACTAAAAGCCTAGAGGACTCCAGTTTAACCTTACTAAACTTAACCTTCCGTCAACCCAAGTAGAGGTGGGAGGTGAACACTGGCTCACTTGATAGCAGTGTGGGGGGAGATGGATCTTTCACGCAAGAGGGCCAGGAGAGTGCCGCTCAAGATAAGTATTTATAATGAATTGGTCAAGGCCAAGCGTGGGCCAGCTGTGAGTACAAAACCCCTGGGATGGACATCTTCCAAAGGAGATTGAAATATGTGCTGAATATCACAGGACAGACTGGGCAGGGCGGGAGGCCAGAGGACGCCTCCTTCATAGTCCAGGCCCACAGTGGGGAGGGTGCACCCCTAAACAAAAGATATTTTACTGTTAAGGGAGTGGCAGCATGTACCATTGCATCGGGGGGACAGGAAACTCATGGCAACTGGAGAAAGTATAAAAGAATAAAATTGCCCACTCTGGAGGAGTGTCAGAAGCTTTATCGGGCCCAGGTAATTAGAGAATGCTAACTTCCTGGGAAGGGCCAGATGACTGAGAAAGCCCCACCTCGACACCTGGGTGCATGCACCGAGACTGAGGCTGGACTGTAGCAGAAGACCCTGGCACAACCCCCCTGCATGAGCACCAAACCCAAGCCACAGGTCTACCCCTGGGGAAAGGCAGCAGGCCACAGAGAGGCCCTCTCTGAAACGCATCCAGGCAGGCGAGGCCTAAGTCCAGGGTAGAGCAAAAACACTAGAAAGCACTCCAGCAAACCAAATCCCACCCTAAACCCAAAGGAAAGCCAGAGGAATTTGAAGGCAGATAGGCATAAAAAAAATCCGTAACAACAATAAGCACAAAAATATTCTGACCCCTGCTTAAAATGTCTCAGCCTCACATGTTAATAGCCTACAAAAAGGGACATGCCCATTTCCGGGCATAAACACTACCTACCTCACCCTCTACAGTCCTACACACTATATCTGATGGCAAACAAAAAGTCATCAGACAAGAAAAAACAATGTATTGTCAAGAGAAATAACAATGGAATGAGATTCAGATGTGCCCCAAATGCTGGAACTATCAGGAAATCTAAAATACCCATGATTAATATTTTAAAGGCTCTAGTGGAAAAGACGGACCACACATGTAAACGTGAGATATTTCAGAACACTGTTGGAAACTAAAAATCAAATTGATATGCTAAAAACTTAAAACACACATACTAACAGAGATTAAAAATGCTTTTAAAGATTTGATTTACTTAATTATTTATTCATTTATTCACTCACTCATTCATTCCTTCATTTAAAGCGAAGGAGAGGGAAGGAGAACGAGAGGCGGTTTCATATGTGTGCCAACAAGGACCTAGGCATGTGCCCTGGCCAGGACTGGAACTAGGGAGCTTTCATTTTGCAGGATGATGCCCAACCAGCTGAGCCACGTCTGTCAAGAATTTCTTTAATACGCTAGTAGACTCCACAGAACTGAGGAAAGAAGTGAGGAACCTGAAAGTAGGTGATTAGATGCTATCCAAGATGAAATGCCAAGAAAAAAAAGAGATGGAAAATAAAAATAGCATTGAAGAGTTATGGATTAATGTCGAATGCTCTAATATATTTATAGTCGGAATCCCAGAAGGTGAAGAAAGAAAAGAACAGAAGAAATTTGAAGATCCAATGAGAAAGCTCACAAAGTAATGAAATACATCAAACCACAGCTCCAAATAGGTCAGAGAACCACAAGCAATACATATAAGAGAGAAGAAAAAACCCTATTTACATCATATTTAAACTGCTGACCCCCCCCCAAAAAAAGAGAGAGTGGTAATATTGAAGGCACCCAAAGACACAATACATGTTACGTATAGCTGGGAAAAAAAGATAAAAAGAACAGAAGACTTCTCATCAGAAGTTAGGTATGCCAGAAGACAATGGAATGACATTTTAAAGTGCTGAGAGACCAAGTTAAAACAAAACAAAACTTTTAACCTGCAAGTCTTTACCAAACAAAAAATATTTTTCAAAAGTGAAGGAAAAAAGATATTTTCAGACAAAAAAAAACACCCACAAACAAACCCTGAAGAGTATATTACTAGTGGATCTGTAAATAGAACATATTATAAGAAGTTCTTTAGGAAGAAGAAATATGAGCCCAGAGAGATACAAAGGAATCCAGAAATGGTTACAATGTAGGTGCAAATAAGAAAACTTCCCAATTTTAATCATACTTAGAATAATTGATTGCATAAAGCAAAAGTAGTAGAAACATGCTGTACAGTAACAGTGTACACATGAAAGCAAAATGTATGACAACAATAAAACAAAATACAGGAGGGAGTAAGCTCACGCTACACAGGAACAGAGTGATATTATTTGAAAGCAGATTGAGTAATTGTAGCTGTGTATAGAGAATCCCAGGGAATTCACTAAAGATTGTTGTAAAAAGACAAATAGTTGAGATAAAATCTGATCCTGCAAAATGCTCATATATTTCAAAGAGAGGAAGAAAGACTTAAGAAACAAAGAGCAAAAGGAAAACAGACAACAACTAAGATCGATTTCAATACAAACGTGTAATTATATTATACATAAGTTACCCAAAGCCAACAATTTTAAACAGGTAGATTGGAAAAACTAAGTTAGTGGTCTAAATTACACACTGGATTGTGTTTTAGGTTTGTCCAGGTAATTATCTTTAGGTAAAGTAATAACTCCTAAAAGGGACCTACCGGGAGTGGGGTTCGAACCCACGCGGATATACATCCATCGGATCTTAAGTCCAACGCCTTAACCACTCGGCCATCCCGGTGGCAAGCCTGGGGCTCCTTCTTAAGTGTTACCAAGTTAGCACTATTCGATTTGCTGGCTCCTGGAAGAGTACGAGGGAGAAACTTGTGAGGCCATTTGACCCTTAAGGAGCGGGAAGTATTCGGCGCCCTGCACCCGCCCCCAACTCCACCCCGCAAGGTGGTCAAAAGAAAGTGAGGCCAACCTGCCCCGGGAAGATGGCTTTTCAGTGATGCCCGCTCTCCACAGCGGCTGGGGCTCTGGGAGGCTGCGCTGCAGGACCCGGCTCACCCCAGGGGCAGGAGAGCTTGCGGGGCTCTCCGTCTTTGAGGGCGGACGTGCTCAGCAAGGAAAGATGAGGACTAACCCCAACAGTAAGAGTACCTGTGGGTGATCGCTGTAGACTTCTTTCAAAATATTCATTTACACCAAAGTCAAGAGGTCTTTGGATGGAAATGAAAATTTCCGTGTTTGTCTTGGAACAGTCGACTCTCCGCTGCCCATCACATTCACGTTAAATCTAACTTCCTACTGTGGAGGGTCTCCCTGAGCCCTGTACCCCCTACATTGTCATTTTACTTGCTGCCAGCGGGACAAATTTCCACGAGAAAAAAGAAGGAAGAAAAGCGAGCTCTGGTTCACACACACCCACTCGGTGGCCGGGTCCAGGTTCACCCGGGGCAGGACTCTGCTCTCCGTTCTTCGGCCCTTCAACCTCCTCCCGTTTAAGTCTCGCTGCTTAAACGTATTTCCCGACCAGGAAGACCCGAGAGGACGCCGCTGGGCTGTACGAAATCCCTGTGACTTCCCTAGCTGTCATCCCAGGCAGCTACAACTTTCCTGTAACTAAGTCACTATGGACCGACATCATTTCGACCAGCTTGGGGACCCCTCCCTCGTGGCGAGTTTGTGGACAGGACACTTCACTCGGCGCTTTTGGGGGGGGGGGGTTGGAAACTAGTGGAAGGCGGGCGGCTTCAGTCCCGGGGAGGACGGCGCCTCGGGATAGGGGAAGTGCGGTGAACCACGGAGGTCACCTTCCAGCTGTGAGACGCCCCGGCACATAAGACACGCGAGTGTACCCGTCCCGGAGCAGCGACCACAGGAGCAGAGAACGCGACAGGAAAGTGTGGCTCACCCGGCTCCTCCCCCCGGCCAGCCTTCTGCCTCTGTCCTCTGAGCCCGGCTCCTTTAGGGTAATTGCAGTCGCCGAGAGAGGGATCAGAGGAGTGAGCGCAGAACGTACCGCGACATTTCTTGAAATGCAGTTTCCCCGGCGCCTGGGCTCTCCGGCCCGGTGCGCGGCGGTCTCCGGGGCGGCGGGAGCAGCGCGGGCCGCGTGCGTGGCTCAGACGTCGTGGAGGCGGGAGCGCGTTCAAAGTTCATTCTAACTTATCCTGAGATGCGGAGATCAGTTGCAGCGCCGTTTCCGTAGTGTAGTGGTTATCACGTTCGCCTAACACGCGAAAGGTCCCCGGTTCGAAACCGGGCGGAAACAGCCCACGGGCCAACCTTTTCATGCTTTTGTTGCAGGAATTTTCTATCTGGATCTCTGTAGGTCTATTTCCACCACATCTGGAATTTTCGCTGTTCATTTACAGCCCTGGACTTTACGTTACAAGGATTGTGTAAGGATTGTATAACAAGATCTCGGCTAGCTGAACAAGCAATCTTCTACCTTGTCCATCCGGGTAGAGCCGATGCCGCCTGGGCGCAGGGCCGGCCTTAGATGGAGGCCGGCCTTAGATGGACCTGACAGAGAGCGAGCAGCCCAGAGACAGGGGTGTGGCTGATGTGTGCAGGGGGGTCAAGAAGCCACTGTAATTGCGCAGGATGGGCCGAGCAGGCAGAGGTAGAGAGAATGAAGGGGGCAGAGCACATGGAGGCTTGTGAGGTCACTGTTTCTGGTCTTTGCTCTGATAAAACGAGACGTTGGATCTTAAGCAGTGAAGAGAATCTACATGATTTAGGGCCCACCACACATAACAAATTATTTCTAGCTGAACTGATGCACAAAAGTCAAAATAAAATTGTCTTTTTATTACCCATTCATGCACTCCCTATATTCCAGTGTCGTATTCCCAACTCCACCATCATCCGTGCTGTGATCATGGCCCATCCTCACCCTCTCCTTAACTTCATTTCTGCTTTTCATCCCACCGCTGAACTGAAAGTTAAGCTCTGAGATAAAATTGGTGTTTTTAATATACATTACTTGGATATTGAGAGAGACAGGGAGGGAGGGAGGGAGGAAGGAAGGAAGGAAGGAAGGAAGGAAGGGCTTTGTTTTTAGACTAAAGTAAAATGCTGCGAACATAAACTAATCACACACTTAGGAAAAGATGGATTGCTCTTTAACCATAACAGGTAGCCACCAGAACTGATCTTAAAACAAGTCCATCTATCATTGATATCGTCTTGTGAACTTATGTTTGGAAGACAATCACTTTCTACCCCAGCCTCATGAAAGACAGCCAGGGAGAGATGGACTCAGTTCAATAAACAGCTTTTGAGTGCCAAACAACATCTTTCCCAAATAACCAGGTTCTGTCAGCCACTAAGTCCATGAAAGTCCTGAATTCCAGTACCTCCGGCCCCCGGCCCCCAAACATCAGCCACCGGCTCTCTGGAAGGAACTGTGTTTTACTGACATTGCTCTCTCTTTAAATGAGCTTCGGCTTTAACTTCACCACCCTTTGAAAATGCCCCTTTGCCAAATCTGAAACGTCTAACTGTCGTTTTTGCTGGGATTATATTTGTCACTAATTCTTCACTTCTGAAATTCTTGTATATTCTATACAGTAATGTGGCCTTTACAAGCACATCGTTTTGTCATAAATGCTGAATTTGGTAGGCTTTGGTTCCTTTATATAGGTGTATTAACCAGATTCACAAACAAAATTCCAACTTTTGAAAACACACTCTGACTTGCTCTACAAATACTGTATCGACGAATGCCCCGTTTGTTTAGAACTGTCCTTGGTGCTGAAGATCCAGACGAAGAAAAAAAATCTGTCCCGGTGTACAGAAATTCTGGTGGAGGCCTGCCGATCATTTAATTTTTTTTTTTTAAGAAAGGAAGAAAAGGAAAATATGAATTGTGTCTGACCGTGATTCTTTTAACAACGAGAAGTATCGATTTCAACAGTGCAGAGGAGGAGGAAACCAGGGAGATGAGGAACTAATAGGAAACCGTGGTGCTCACCTGATCAGTGGCCACTGGACACACACCTCACCTCCGGGGCCACCCCTACTCTCTCACCCTCATTCTCTTTACTAAACTTTCTATTTGAAGGCTTTATGCCATTATATCACAAGTTGGGTTTTTGTTTTGGGTTTTTTTCCCCCTTCTTTTGAAGAGAGGGACAAAAAAGGAAAGTGTCACTGCCGAGGATTAAGAAATGGAGTCAACATTTAAACCCCATTTTACATCAGAGAGGCTATTTTCCATGCGTGGAGTAACTGCAGCAAAGTTAAATACTTTAAGGGAGGAAACCCTGGCATCGAACCCGTGATCCCAGCATTTTCACCACCACACTCCTACCCAACTGAGCTAACCGGCCAGCTACTGGATGTTCTGTTAACTTAAGGGAACAAAAAGTTCGCTGACATTCCTGTGTGTTCAGAACTAAGAACATCTTTCTTCTCTTCAAAGGAGACTTTCTCATTTAGGCCATTTTAATGATGACTAGGAGTGGGGGAGAGGACTGTTGCATGATGACGGGAGACTGAGGGACCGAGGAAGAGGTGTCACGGGACAAGAAGAGGAGAAAATCAGCAGCAGAGACAAGAAATTGGATATCCAGGTGCCACATCATCAGTCCTTTAGACACAGACTCTGGCGTCCCTGCCCCGCGTTGATAGCTCCTACAGACGCTTGACCTGTCCTGGGACAAGCGTCTGAGAGAAAAAGGAAACAAAACCACACACACACACACACACACACACACACACGAGTTCCTGAGGAAAGGTTATAAATTGAAAGGCCAGCCCTGGGGACGTGATGAAAACCCCTAGGGCCCTCTCGCGGAGCACTGGGCAGCATGGCTGTGGGCCCTGCCCTGTGGCTGGGCCCTCTGCTCCTGGTTTCCCTCTGGGGGTCCTCGGCTCCAGGTAGGAGGAGCTTGATCAGGCAGGGAGTCCTAAGGTGGCCCAGCTTGACTCTGTCCCCTCCGCGTCCCACAGCTTCTCTTCTTCGGCGCCTTGGTGCACACGTTCGGCGAGTTCAGGAGAGCTCTGTCCTGAGCCTAAGCCTGGACCCGGGGACCACGAACCTCCCTAAAGAGGGGTGGCTGGAGCAGCCACTGGACCCCTTCAACACGTCGGACAGGCGATCCTTCTTACAGGTGAGGCCAGGCAAGGGGGAATCCACTGCCCTCTCCTTTCCTCTCCACTATGCCCCTCAGACTCTGTTCTTCCCTGTCTTCACACGTCTCCCCACGTCTCTGCTCCTCAGTCTCACCCAGTGTTTCTGTCAGTATCCTTTATGGCCTTAGTCCAGCCACCTGTGTCTTAGATGTGCCCGATGCCCCCATCCCCCCAATTCTTTCCTCAATCTCCTACTTTTTCTGTCCCTCCAGTCCTGTCCTTCAATGCTCATTCTCTCTCTTTACTGCCCCTCAGCCCCCCCTTCACCCTGTCCTTCAGATTAAACATTAAACCCAGCACCAGGTCTCAACATGCAGCAGAGGCTTGGAACCAGCCCTGGCTCACAAGAGGCACTCGAAGATATCTACTGAATAAATGGACAGACTTCCCATTTTTCACACCTACTCTGTACAGTCTCCAAAGGTCATCTCACCTAGGTGCTATTCCTTAATCCACCTGCACTCGTTACTTATCCTACAATTATTACTTCAATACATGACAGGTGCCTACCATGTGCTTGCCACTACCCTTGACCCTGGGCATATAAGAGAGAAAAAAGTTGACCAAAACATCTGCTCTTGTAGATCTTACATTCTAGATGTAAGACAAACAGGATGGAAGTGAACACATAAATAAACAAGCCTGTTTCAGATACTAAGTACATAAAGAAAGGCCTAGTAAGTGAGAGAGACTGGGACTAACAGGAAATAAAGAAAAAGTCAGAACATTCACAGTTCTGTTTCTTCTTCCTCATCCCACCTCCTAGCGGTACTGGATTAATGACCAGCACTGGGCCAGCCAGAACGGACCCATATTCCTGCATCTTGGGGGTGAGGGCGGCCTTGGGCCGGGCTCAGTGATAAGAGGTAAGGAGCTAGGGTGGGAAAGACATAGCTAGGAAGCTGGTGGAGGCCAGGAAGGGCAGCTGCATACTGCAGTTCCTCAACACCTGAGGGCTGCAAGGGTTCACACCCATTGCACACCCCCTTCCATACTCTTCACAGGGCACCCTGCAGCCCTGGCCCCAGCCTTCGGGGCCCTGGTGATAGGCCTGGAACACAGATTTTATGGTCTGAGTGTACCTGCTGGGGGCCTGAACATGGCCCAACTCCGATTCTTGTCCAGCCGCCACGCGTAAGTGGGATGTGGGCCTGGGGATATCTTGTGTCTGCCCTCTGATGCTCAAAGTTCACCTTGTGTCTGTGGCTCATGTTTTCCTGTGTTTCAGTGACTCATTCTTTCTCTCCATTTCTGGGTCTCTGTCCCTATCTCTTTCTTTCTCCTACACTGTATTCTTCTCTCATTCTGTCTCACTGTGGCTACTGGTCCAGACCACCAAGTTTCTACCTGGAAGACATAGCCTCCTCACTGGTCTCCATTTCTTCCCTTGACCCCTGCAGTCTGTTCTCCAGATGAAGCCAGAGTGGTCAGTAGAGCACAAAACAGACCACCACCCTCCCTATTTCAACTCCCCCCATCTCTCATCTCACAGTGAGGTCAAATCTTCACAGTGGCCACTAGGCTTCGTGGCACTGGCTCTCAGTTAACTCTCTGACCTCCTCTTTCTCCCTGGGCTCCAGCTGCGCTGCCGCCCTCGCTTCTGCAAGGCGTGGGCTCCCCGCCTCATCTCCTCAGGGCATCCTACTCCTATTAACAACCCCACCGCTCTCCTCTCACCTGCTCCATGGTTCTCCCCACACTTGTCTGTCTCCTGCTTCCTGTCTGTGTCTGTCTAACACGTTGTCCTTTTCTGTCTCACGCTCGTCTCCATCTCTGCATCTCTTTGCCTCTATGTTATTCCCTGTCCCCAGTCTTTTCACAAGGTATATCGGTGTCTTTTTAAAATTGTAAGTGCAAACCGTTTCAGAAAGGTTGGGAAGAAAGAACGCCCAAGACAGAAAAGAAGATGTTAGACAGGTCCCGACATCTTTTCCTGTCTCTCCCTCCCCCCGGTACTCTAACCTATCCAGCTCTGGGCCCCTTCTCCCCGAGAGGAGCTCTCCTCGACTGCCCCCGCCCTCCTGTGTTTGTTGGGTTTCCGCCTAACCTGCTTTGAGACTTTTTCCCTCTCCCCCGTAATCTGGAAGGAAAAAAGGGGTGTCCCCGGGCCCAGCCACGGTCGGAAATGACTGTGTGGGGGAAGTCCTCCGAAACACCCCCTGAGAAAGCAGCCCTGGCTTCTGGGCAGATGCCCCCACCCTGGCCTGCACAGAGCGGGGAATTCTCGGGGACTGCGGGGGTGACCGACAGGCCTCCCCTCCCCCCAGGCTGGCCGACGTGGTCTCCGCCCGCCTCGCGCTCTCCCGCCTCCTCAACGTCTCCGCCTCCAGCCCCTGGGTCTGCTTCGGAGGCTCCTACGCCGGCTCCCTGGCCGCCTGGGCGCGGCTGAAGGTCCCTGGACTCCCCTGGGCGGACCCCGGGGTGGGGTGGGCTCGGGTGAAAGGACCACCCTCCCGGAAGCGCTTTCCAGAGCGGCCTTCACGCGGGTCCGGGGCACGGCGGGCGGGGCGGGTCCGGCCCTCAGCCCGCCTCACCACTTCTCTCCCCCAGTTCCCGCATCTCCTCTTCGCCGCGGTCGCCTCCTCGGCCCCGGTGCGGGCCGTGCTGGATTTCTCCGCGTACAACGAGGTGCGGACGGGCGCGGGCGGGCGCGGGCGGAGCGGGGTCTCGGCGGCCAGGTCCCTGAGGCGCCTCTCCTCCCGCGGTGCGACCACAGGTGGTGTCCAGGAGCCTCACGAGCTCGGCGATCGGCGGGTCCCCGGAAGTAGGAGCGTCCCAGCCCGAGGGGGAGGGGGAGGGGGAGGGGCGGGAGGAGGCCTTCAAGTTGGGGCCAGAGAAGGGGCGCGGCCGCCCGGGGGCGGGGTCTGGGGAGGACGGAACTCGGAGAGAGGGACGGATCGTAGCGGAACGCGGGGGCTGAGCGGGAGTGCGGTCACCCGAAGGGAGGAGCTTCAGCTGGGCGGAGTGAGAAGGGGCGGGGCCCGAAGAGAGACGACCCTATCAGCACGCGAGGCTCAGTGTGGGGCGGGGCCTGAGGGACGATTCCCCCCCGCCCCCAGGAGGCGCCGTTCAGTGCCGGCCTCAGACCACAGAGTTCTAGTCCCGAGGGAGGGTCGGACGCTGGGGAGTCAGACTCTAGGAGGGTGATCCTGGAAGACAGGCGGGGCACAGGCCCAGGTCTCCGCCGATACTGCCTCTTCTCCCCGCAGTGCCACGCGGCGGTATCCACCGCCTTCGCGGAGGTGGGGCGCCGGCTGCGCGTGGGAGGGGCGGCCCGGAAGGCGCTGAGGGCGGAGCTGGGAGCTTGCGCGTCCCTGGACCGCGAGGAAGACCGGGAGGAACTGCTGGAGGCTCTACAGGCTTTGGTGGGAGGTGCAGTGCAGTATGACGGGCAGACGGGGGCGCCGCTGAGCGTGCGACAGCTCTGTGGATTCCTCCTCGAGGGCAAGGGCAATGGCAGCCACCTGGCGCCGTACCGCGGGCTGCGTCGGGCCGTGCAGGTGAGCCACCCTAAGCACGGCGAGAGAGTCTGCCCACCAGGGCCGCAGCTCCACCTCCACTGTGCAATCTTGGGCAGCTGTGAACCTTTCTGAGACTTACTTTCCTCATTTGTCACTTGCCTAAGGTCTTACAGGTAATAAAGTCCCAGTCGTCTACCACCTTAACCTTTAATACACTGGGACCTAGGCCCCTACCCCTCTGATCACAGACTCCCAGGACAACTCAGGAACTCTTCTGACATCTGATCTTTGACTTGTAGGTTGTCCTACACAGCCTGGGCCAGAGGTGTTTAAGCTTTTCTCGAGCAGAGACATTGGCCCAGCTGAAGGTCACAGAACCCCGAGTGTCTGGCGTGGGTGACCGGCAGTGGTTGTACCAGACATGCACTGAGTTTGGCTTCTGTGAGTGCCTGGTTTACTCTCACCTCTGATAACCACCCCGCGCCCCCCCCCCCCAAATGCCTATTGAAGTGATAGGGGATAGGCAACAAGCATTTATTTGAGATCAATAGGAATACCTGAGTGAGAAGCATTCATGCAGAAACCTAAATAGCTTTAAAATTAGCAAACAGAGACAATAGGTATTGGTGAGAAAGGGAGGGAAAATTACATCAAGAGAAGGAAGGCATTTACTTCTATTGGTGCAGATAAGCTAACACAGTGAATTAACATTATACAGAATGTTTTATTTCTCAGTCCAATAGCCATCAGTCTGGTAGTCATAATTTCTGCATTCTTGTTATCTTTGCAAACAGTTCTTTTAGGCACGATGTTGCTTTAGACCCAGGCCAAAGGTTGTTTTCCTCTGTTTTAATATCCAGAGGTTTGAGGTATAAGACATGCAAGGCAGTTCCTCTGTCATGAAAGCTCTGTCTCCATTTTAAAGAGGCTGTTTATATTATTATATATTTTTATGCTTCTCCTTTTTTCAAATCCTCAAGGATATATTTATATATATAAATCATATATATATGATATATGTATATATGATTTTAGTGAGAGGAAAGGAGAGAGAGAAATATTGATTGGTTGTCTCCCATGTGCATCCTGACCCAGGCTTGAACCTGCAATTTTTGGTGTGCAGGACAACGCTCCAACCAAAGCTAGATGACAACTGAGCCATCTAGCTGGGGCACATTTTCCCTATTTCATCAAGATCTTTCTTCAAAAACATTGCTGATCAATTATTGGAAAGCAGCACAGATCAGTTATTAAATCATCATTGGTTCTTAATTGTCAAGTGGCTCATTTTGTGTATATTATGTCATTGTCAGTCTCTTGTCACCAGGAAGGCTCATTCATCATATGTCATGTCCCATGTAGGGGAGAAAGTGGTTTTTTAGGAGTCTGAGCCCACATTTGAGCAACAAGAGTGCCAGAACAGAGGAAGGCTTTACTGTTACGTTTCTTTAAGGGCATAGAAGCATCTTCTGTAGTTTCTGGAGGTTTCTTCCATGAGAATTCTATAGGCTTTGGTGATGATTTCAAAACATCAAGCAATCATTGTCAGAGTATTGCCAGAGTGGTGTCTTTATAACACCAAGCTGTGTAAAACACAAAGACTTATAACAGCAAAACTTTCTATAATAACAAACAAAATGTTAAGTCCCATTTGAAGAATAATTCTAAACCAGGATCAATACCTGGGGGCAGTCAGCTGAAGATATAGGAGGACCATGCAGTGTCAGTGGGAACTGTATCTAATCATTGGGCTTGTGCTTGGATTGTATCTAGTTCTGTCTCTGTTTTGCCAGGTACATCAAGAGGTATTTACAATAGAGCAAACCCAATCTTGTTCAGCTAGGACATGGTTAAGAGCAGTGTTATTGTCTAATACAACTCATGTAAGGAAATTGAAAGATTTTCTGGTTGGCTATTACTGTGGCAGTCACTGCAATACCTGCCCAAGAGAAAATTCTGGTACCTTTACTAGAGCTGATATTGCCAGGTGTTGAACAGTCTTGACTATGTGTGTGATCAGCTGCATGTTTTGACCTGGAAAATAGGTTTAAGAATGACGTCTCATGTTGAATTACCTTTCTAGTCAGAAATCAGAGGGAAAAGGAAGCAATAACTATTATAGTAAATGCTTGATCCCCATATTTTAGGAAGGTATAGATTTCACAGGCCAGGCCTGGAATCTTGGGTGAGTTGTCCACAGCAGGTGTTGCCTGCTTCGTTTCCTAGTAATCCTAAGTTTAAACTCTCTGTTTGAACAGTCCAGTTAGGTGCAAGAAACTTTCTTTAAATTGGAAACACGAATCTAAGAATTAACATCTTTAAATATGGTTACATGAGTATTAGTTAAGAGTACTTGAAATTCCAGACGGACTAGGTAGGAAGGAAAAAAATTGTTTTAATTCTGCTTGCAAAGTTGTAACTTACCAAATTGTTGTAGGTCATAGATAGTTTAGGATAAAAAATTCTAATATCTGAAAAACAAAGATCAAAATCTAGTAATATTTCATATAAAAATCATAGTCATCCTTGTCAGTTCATTTAGCCCCATGTTATTAATTTTGTTGATGTTGATATTTTTGGTAGTAGTTTTCTGATCATTTTTTAGAGTTCTATAAATCTTTATGCAGTTCAGTGTTATGTTTTTAAAGTTGTCTCTTTGAAGATGAAACATATTCATAGGAACATTTTTTTCCAAAGCATCAGCGTAAAACAGTAACTGTCTCTAATGATAACACTTTAAAATGGCCATGGTTGAAGACTGGTGAGGGCTCACATACATACATACATACATACATACAAGTGATGCAACTGACTTAGTTACTCTCCCAATCTTAGCATGACCATACATAAAATTATTTTTATAGATTCCTCCACAAACTTTCTGCAGCTTCCATAAACCTTCTGCAACTTATATATACCTTTCAGTTTTTGTCTTTTTCATATTTTTTATCATTTTACCTTTAGACAAAATTACTTTGCTTTTTCCTTCTTACAAAAAAAAGGTCTTTATATCCTTCCTTATCCAAAAAACATTCTATTTTCTTTCCCCTCAACCAGATGCATCTCCATGCTTCATGTGTACTTCCAGTGCGAGCATATACCCTATTTTTCACATGCAGTTATTTTGTTTATTCTTATTTCTGTCCCGTCACAGCCCCATCATTCTGGGACATCACAATCTGGGGTGTGGGGTTGTCTCTGGCAGGTCTGTGAACTCACTGGTTCCCTCCCTCATTGGGGAGAGCTCTGTAAATGATTATTGAAGGAGACTAGAGAGTTGGATTCATACCCCACACTTACAGATGTCTCCCTCTACAGATGTCACCTGTCAGGGCCCTAGATGTCCTTTCTCCCAGCTCCCAGCACTGCCCTCCCAGCTAGAGCTGTGTGAGAAGGTGTTCGGGCTTTCAACCTCATCTATAGTCCAAGCCGTGACCCAGACCAACTCCTACTACGGTGGCCAGACGCCAGGGGCCACCCAGGTGTTGTTCGTTAATGGTGAGCATGCCATCAAAACCTGACCCTGAAGTCTCCCCCTTGCCCCAACTCAGCACAATATTGTCTTTCTTTTTTTTTTGCCAGGGGATGCAGACCCCTGGCATGTGCTCAGTGTAACACAGGCCTTGGGACCCTCAGTGTCAGCCCTCCTTATCCCTAGTGCCTCTCACTGCTTGGACATGGCACCTGAGAGGCCCTCAGACACCCCTAGCCTCCGCCAAGGACGCCAGGTAAGGAAGAGAAAGTTCTGGGTGATCTACATTTGTATTTGTATTTGCATACAATTTACATGTTCCTGCCCTCACTGGTTCTAGGATCTGACTTTCAAAATTCTCCACACCTCTCCACAGAGCATCTTACAGCAGCTGCAGACCTGGCTCAAGCTGGCCAAAAAGAGCCCTCGTAGGGGTGGGCTCTGAGCCCCACACCCTCACCACTCCTTGCATGGCCCTCTTGGGCCAGGACATATTTGTTCACTGGACAGAAGAAGGCAGCTGGTTTAGAAAGAGGAAATTCCCAGGAATTGGGTTTCAGCCCCTGTTCTGCATAGAACTGACTTGTGTCTGCAACCATCCTCACTCCCAACTAAGCCTGCTCTATTTCAGATAGCATTCTGTAAATATAAGTGGATGACTATTCCCATTGTGAATATTGGTATTTTAAAGTCAAATGTCAGGGAAATGTCACTCTATATGCTGGTGCCCTCCCTCTGCTAATTGGCTCAAATTCTGCTCAGCTCCCTGGCTGGCTGCCTTGTGCATGTCTCTCTCTGGACCTCAGCCTCTGCCCTGTCTGCTTCTCACCGTTTTCCCACTGTGCGCCTCTTCCTTAGTCTTTATTTGTCTCAGTCTCCTCCTGTTGCCCAAACACCTTCATTTCTCTGTGTGTTTCAGTCTGTTTCACTGTTTATTTCTCTCTGTGCCTCTCTTAATGTTTCTCTGTTGCCCTCCTCTTTCTCCTGCTCTGCCCTTGGTTGTTTCCATTACTCAGTTTCTACTTCTCATTTTGGTCTCTGTGTCACATTCTTTCTGTATCTCTGCCTCTGATTCCCTCCCTCAGACGTTCCCTGTACTCCTTCACTGCCTTTTAAATCTTTCTGCCTTCTGAGGATCTCTCTGTTTCTGTCTTATACTCATCCTCACTGCCTCTATTGCTCTTCCCATCACTTAATATTTGTCCTTCTCTGTCTGTCTCTCTTTTAGTCTTACTTCTAAATGTGTCACTCACCAACTTTTCCCAAAATCAAATGTCACTCTCTGACTCTTCCAGCTTCTAACCCTAGGGATTTAGGGCTCTGGTGAAGCCTTCCAGATGGGGATACCTCAGGGTTCTGCGAGGATGGGCCTTAGCCCAAGGGTCCTCTTAGCTGGGCTCAGTTGGGCCACGTGGGCACCAGTTCCCCACCATGAGCAACAGCCAACAGGTCACAAGGTAGAGCTGGGAAGTAGGGCCGACGGAACGGCAAGTCAGGATCATGGAGCTGGCGAGAGAAGCCCTGATATCCGCTCTCCTGCGAGGAAGTCATTCTCTGCCTTTCGTGACTCCAAACCCTGAGGAGCAACTATTTTTTATTTTGGAGCCGAGTCTCAGTGCCTCCATTTATGCATTCACCATGCCCATGTAGTCGGACACACCGTGGGTCCTTGGCACCTGCTGAGGAATGAAAGGATGAGGTCTCATCTCAACTCTGGACTTACCCTGATCTCCGTCTTGCTTGCTGGGTGTATTTTCTCTTGATGACTTTTGCAAACTTCTTTTCCACTTAATATCTGATGGGTGTGTTTGGTGTGGCTGCTTCCTCTTGTCAAGCATTCTCAGAACTTCAGTGCTTGGGGAAAAATTTAACCTCACATCCATCTCACACCAAACCCCCAAACTGATACAAAATGGATCATAGATCTAAATCAAGAAAAAAAATAGAAAACTTCTTTATGACCTAGCAGTAGACAAATATTTCTTAGGGAAAAATAGCATAAAATACATTAAAAGTGACAAACTGAACATTATCAAAAAGCCTGCTCATTAAAAGATATCACTAAGAAATGGAAAGACAAGCAGAATACTGAGGGAAAACATGCGTAATACATATATCTGATGACAGGCTTGGTCCAGATTATTTAAAGAAGTGCCAGAAACCAATAAAAAGGCACCCATAGACACAGACAACCACGTGGTGATGACCAGAAGGAAGCTGGGGTGAAGGCTGGGTGGAAGTGGGCAGGGGGGCCGGGGAAGGGACAAGGACGCCTGTGATAAAGTCAATGACGAATAGTTCTTTTAGAAGACAAGTGAGTAATGAATGGGCAAAGCACTTGCATAAGTACTTCAATTTAAAAAGCACACATATGGCCAATAATCACATGAAAAAAATGCCCAACCTATTTAACCAGTGGAGAGAGGTGAATTAAAACCACAATGAGGCTTCCAGTCAAGATGGCAACATAGGCAGACATGGCTCACCTCTGCATACAACCACATCAAAATTACAACTAAAATATAGAACAGCTATCACTCCAGAACATCAAAAACCAAGTGGAGTGGAAGTCTGACAACTACAGAATTGAAGAAACAACAACATCCATCCAGACTGGTAGGAGGGGTGCAGACACAGAATGGACTGGCCCCACACCCACCTGGATAAAAATTGGGGAGGGATATCTCAGGAGTGAGGAGTCGCAGACCCACACCAGGCCTGTCAGCCCAGGATTGTAATGCCAGGAAGACAAAGTCCCCACAAATTCTGGCTGCAAAAAAAACAGGATTGGGTTGGTGGAGGAGGCTGCTGTAGCCCTAAACAGTTTCTCTTGGGGAACCCACACATGGACTCACTACTCAGACTTGCTCCCTCTGAGCTCCAGCACCAGGGTGGCAGCTTGAGGTGAACCAGGGGTATACAGGGAGAGACTGAAGTGTTTGGCATTGGGATGGGCAGAGGACATTCTCCCTTTGCTGAGCCCTCTCCCCACAGAACTGGTAGGCTGGTACCATATCTGAGACTCCATCAACCTGGCTAACACTGTGTGACCCACCTTGGAGATCCACAGGAGCTCTACTCCACTCGATTTATGGGCCCATCCAAGCTGCTTTTTCATAAGAATGGCTGATCTTTGCCCCTAAATCCTATAAAAATTTGACAGATGGCTTCAGTGAACCCTTGTGGCAACCAGATTAGCATCATGGCTTGGCTTCATCTGGGAATCTCCAAGCCCAGCACAAGTAGCAGCCATCTCAGATTGCTTTATATCTCAGGCAGGGTGCCCTCAGCAAAACACAGGTGAGTTCTGACCTTGGTTTGTATCACCTGGGAAACCCCAAGGCCAATGCATCCAGTGGACACCTACAGACCACGTCGGAGAACCACCACCCTGCCCCTGCACAGCTGATCCTCCACGATGGTGGAGGTTGGCAGTCAGTGTTCATAGCCAGTCCTTGCAGCTGACTGGCCTGGGTAAATCCCTTCCATTGATCTGCCAACAGCAACAAAGATTCAACTACAAAAGGTGGGTGTACTCAGCCCACACAAAGGGTGCACCTTGAGTTCCAAGCCTGGGTCATAAGGAATGCTGTGCCCCTGGAACCTGTAGAACACCTACTACATTAGGCCACACTACCAAGACAGGCAGTCACAGCAGCTCTACCTAATACATAGAAACAAACACAGGAAGACTCCAAAATGAGAAGAAAAAGAAACATGGCCCAACTGAAAGAATAGATCAAAACACCACAAACAGATCTAAACAAAATGGAGATGGCAATCTACCAGATGCAGAGTTCAAAATGCTATTTATAGGGGTGCCCAAGGAACTTAGTGAGGACCTCAACAGCATAAAAAAGACCCAGTCAGAAACAAGGATACATTAAGTGAAATAAAGAACAATTTACAGGTAAACAACAGTAGAATGGATGAAGCCAAGAATCAAATCAATGATTTGGAACATAAGAAAGCAAAACAACCACACAGAACAACAAAAGGAATAAAAAATCTGCCCCCCAAAATGAGGATAGCACAAAGAGCCTCTGGGACAACTCTAAGAGGTCTAACATTCACCTCATATGGGGGGCCAGCGGAGAAGAGATAGAGCAAGAAATTGGAAATCTATCTGGAAATGTAATGAAAGAAAACTTCCCTAATTTGGTGAAGGAAATAGACATGTAAGTCCAAGAAGTGCAGAGAGTCCCAAT
The DNA here is from genome assembly GCF_014824575.4 of Sturnira hondurensis. Classification (NCBI taxonomy): domain Eukaryota; kingdom Metazoa; phylum Chordata; class Mammalia; order Chiroptera; family Phyllostomidae; genus Sturnira; species Sturnira hondurensis. The sequence continues at coordinate 529,853 of NW_028094224.1, read as the reverse complement.
TATGATGGATGCAAAGAGGCCCACTCCAAGACACATCAGTATTAAAAGGCCAAAGGTTAAGCATTAAGAGAGACTCTTAACAGATAGAAAAAAAGTTAGTTACTGGGAGGTTGCCAGATGGGGAGAGAGAGGGGCAGGGGAGAATGGGGGAAGGGGTGAGGGGATTAAAAAGTACAAATAGCTAGTTAGAGAATAACCATGGGAATGTAAAGTACAGTATAGGAAACAGAGTAACAAAAGAACTTATACGCCCTGGTTGGTGTAGCTCAGTGGATTGAGCTCAGGCCTGCAAACCACAGAACGGTGGTTCGATTCCCGGTCAGGGCACATGCCTGAAACCCAGGCCAGTTCCCAACAGGGGACCCACGAGAGGCAACCATACATTGATATTTCTCTCCTCTCCTTCCCTTCCTCTCTTAAAAAAAAAAAAGATAAATAAAATATTTTTTTTAAAAGAAGGGTCAATGGAGAAAATTTATATAAAAAAAGAACTTATACACATGACCCATTGACGTGAACAATGGTGGGGGAATTGCCTGAGGGAATGGGGGGTTCTGGGTGGAGGGGTCACAGGGGGAAAATCAGGACAACTGTAATAGTATAATCAATAAAATACAATTTTTAAAAAACCACAGTGAACTACTACCTTCACCCAATTGAGTTACAACCAAATGAAACAAAAACTCCTAAAAGTTTGAATGGTGAGGATGTGGAACATCCCATCATGGTGAGTGGGAATGTGAAATTATAAAAGCTGTTACTAGGACTCCTACACACAGACACCCCTCACCTGTAATTGGCATTTCCTCTTCCAGACATTATCCTAAAAAATAAAGTTATGTATCAATGAAAAGATGTATACAAAAATATTTGTACTAGGTTTATTCACTATAGCCTACAGCTAAAAGCAATGGAAGTGTCTGTTAGCAATAAATGTAAAAACAAATCATGCTACATTTATAACAATAGAATTTTACTTACCAGTAAAAATAATGAACCACTGGTAAATGCAACATTTGATTAATCTCAACATCATTATCTTGAGCCAAAGAAACTGCACACAAAACAGTACATAGTATATGTTTTGATTTATAAAAGGTCAAGAACAAGCAAACATAAAATAACTTATTTAGTCAATTTTTACTATAATAATGTGTATGCGTTGCCAAACCACAGTTGGCATCCCGCTGCCTGCTGCCACCCTCTAAGGAAAATTCCACAGGCCAGACAAAGCTTTGGTGATAAAGGAAAGGAGACTTTACTCAAAAATTACATCATTTTGGAATAAGAGTTTTCCACATGCATTAGTCACTCAAGCCTATCAATTAAGGCCAAACTCTTTAACACCTGAGTTCTATCATTCCCCTGTTAGTTTTTAATTACCCTTTTTTCTATAAGATTATTTTACAAACTAAAACAACATAAGATACAAAAGCTACACAGTTTTGAAGGAATGGCACGCCTCTGCCTCACAGCTCCTCTCCTCTAGAACGCCCAGAGAATAACATTCTCACCTTCTGGCTAGCCCAACCTGGGCTGCGACCAGAGTTCCTTCTCCCAATCAAAATCCACCCAAAGTACATCCAAATTCAATCCAAATTACCTTTTGTTAGGACGCGAGGGCAGCTGCCACCCCATCATGCAGGGACCCTTGAGAAAGGAGTGAGAGCCGGACTGAGAGCCTGCAACCCAGTGCTCTCCTTGAATTTCACGCCTATGGCCCATAATTCCATGCGCATTCAGTCTCTCTGCCAATCCCGTCACAGGCTGTTTACCGTTGCCTGGGCAACCAGGGAATTGGTCAGATCCCTCTGCATCACACCTGACCTTTGCTACCCCAGGCCTGTCCAAATTTTCAGGGCAGCTGGTATTTTCAGAGTCTAGGACAGGATTGGGCACCTATAAGCTACTCATTAATTTATTTTAAGTGAATATCTAATCAAATTGTTGAAATATGATCATTGTTGACAAAAAAATTGTCATTTATGCTGCCAACTTGATGTCAGAAAAAAAAAAAAAAGGAAGACTCCAGACTTTGCGAATGGGGAAACTGCCTCTCTGTTTTCTGCAACATGGACCAATCCAAGTTTCAGTCTCTAACAGCGGAGTTTTCAATGCGTGTTTTTCACACGTAGACACAGCGTTGTCCTGTCACGAAGGTGTCACCGCGGATCTGAGGGGAGAGCATTTCGCTGTTGAACACCTTCTAAATCCCGGGGGGAAACGCTGCGAAGGGACAGGAGACAGTGACGAGCATCGGTGTGAAGGGGAAAAGGGAAGAAGAGGCGAGCACGTGACCCGGGGAGCAGACGGACGGCAGTCACCGAGCACAGGCGCTCCAGGGCGGCCCGAGGGACCCCGATGGCAGCATGGCTCCTCGAATCCGCACACGTACCCCGTTTGTCACCCTCCCGAGGGTGAGCCGGGCACCGCCCTCGAGGACATTGAAGGTCCCCCGGGGCTCCCTGGAATCGGGGAGGAAGATGGAAATCAGAGCCACGGGGTAACATCGGGTAATTCCTTGAAACCCAGCCCCCAGGAGCCCCAGGCGACCCTGCCTGGTGTTGGAGAAGGAATTTAGACTCTGGTTTTGAGCGACGTTTGATGAGGAGTCATGACGTTTCTATATTTTTATTTTAACAAATAAAATGTCATGAAAGGAAACGCACCGTGAATGAAAATATATTAAAGGAAAAATCATTCAAAACTATCAGTTTCGGGGGCATCCACGAAATGCGTGGGCAATTCTGTCGGCCTTGTGAAAGCGCCTCGGTACAGGTGCTGTCTGCGGCGCAGCGGCTATCGCGCTCGCTCCGAAGGCCCGAAACCAGGTGGGCCCAGTAGTCGCCCAGGGCTTTCTGTATCTGTGTTTCTCCCAAATGTCGGAGCCTTCTGGGGCTCTGACTGGAGGTTTCCCACGTCCTTATTTGCGTTGTCAGTCCCGGGACGACCTGCAAAAAATTTCCAAGAATAAGAACTCAAATCACCGCATATTTGGAAATTAGACCCTCCCCTCTTGCTGTCGCGCTTTAGGAGTTCATGATGTCATCTGGATCCATGACCTTTTACAACATATGTATTAAGAATATCTTCTCCCCGATCCATGGCCAGTGTTTTCTCTCTCTCAGTGGAGTCTTTTGATGAAAAAGGTGTTCAGGTTTTGTGAGGTCCAGAATACCAATCTTTCTTTTACGCGTAGTCGCTTATCTCTGAGGCACGAAGCATTTTCTGATTGTACTTCAATAGGTTTTGCTGTGGGCAGTTTTTCTTTGGGTCTGTGGGCAAGTGGCTTAAAGAAGCCCTTCAGGAAAGACAACCAAATGGCCAGTAAGGAATTGAGGTGTGCCAGGCCTCAATTACAGGTAGGTGGATGAATGGCTGATGGACACGTGACAGACAGATGATGACAGGTGATTGACAGGTTAATGACAGATTGGTAGATGGGTGATAGATAGCAGATGGATAGATAATACAGATGCTGAGGGATATATCAGATTGATTATATTGATAGGAGATAGATAAAACGTAGATAGCTAGGTGACAGATAGACAATAAGTAGGAGATAGAGCAAAAAGGGAGGAAGGACCTGAGACCCACCCCCATCACCAGGCAGAGGATTTCCAGTTTCAGGCACCTAAGCCGAACCTCGACTCCACATCGGGGCTTCGCTGGTGCAAGGACCTGAGCCAGACCTGCCTCTGAAAACCAGAGCTTCTCCACAGCTTCTGACCTGAGCTTGACCCTGTCACCTGACTGAGGCTTTGTGGGTGCTGCAGCCACTAGCGGACAGAAATCGTCAGCTGGGCACTGAAAAGCTCCGCGTCAGTGGGTTCAACGTTTAGATTCACTTAGCCCAGAACAGTCCCGGGGTGGGATTGCAATGCTCTGTGGGTCGGTTTACCTGGGTTTGAGATCGAGACACGTCTGTGGAACAGACACACGGGGGACCCCGCGCCTGGGTATCGCAGGCAGGGTGTCGTGACAGCCAGCGGTTCTTCTTGCACATTTCCAGGGACCGGCACCCATCGCAGCTCCAGGAGCACGCCCAGCAGGTGGTGACCGTGGGCTACTTGTAGGTCCGGAGCCTGACGCTTCCCGGAGTCAGGACCATGGACAGCGCACCCTGGATTTGTGGGCGCGCAGGGGGTGGTCAAGAGAGGGCTTTCTCCGTACCTTGAGTTTGTAATGTGTATTTTGTTCACAGACTTTTTTATTTCCATAGGATACACTATTTCTATTTGCTTGAGTGCAGGCGAAAAAGGGGAGCAATCCCATGGAGGACATACTTCACCATCATGACGATCGGTGTGTCTGCACCTGGTTAGCATCTTATCTTCGCCTTCCCAAAAATCTAGTGAAAGAACTTCTCCAAAGCTTTCTAAATAAATCTTCACATTTCTCTTAGCACTATGTACCTTTTTCGTTGCAAATTTGTGCTGGTTTGCATGGTTACTTGAGTCCTCTGTCTCTTTCACTGGAGGATAACTTATAAGAGGGTAGAAGTAGAGCCCAGTTTTGTTCACCAATGAAACCCTAGTACACACAGCAGATATTAATTTAACAAACATGTTAACTCTTACCAGGGTCCTGCCAGGTGGATGTTATCTCAGTTTTGAGATGAAGCACTTGGAGAAGCTGCATCTCTGAGCCCTGGAGTCTCCCTCCGATCACAAACTGCCGGGAAGCTCTGTTTTTGCTGTGGGTTTTTCTGGAGAAGAATAAGGGGAGGGCGGAGCTTTCCGAGAAGATTTTTTTTTTTTTTTTGCCATTCAACTTGGACACTTCCTGCAAAGATTTGGTTACATGTTTTTAGCTAAGAGCTGAAGTTAAGGTTGGCTTTTTAAAAATAATTATATTTCTTCATTATTGAAGAATATATTTATTCTATATGATATGTGAGTAGGATATATTCATTCTATTATTTTACAACCAATTGGTTCTCCAAAAATCTTTTCTTATCTACCTATTTCTAGACTTTAAAAAATGTTCAACCAGAAAGAACCCTCTTCAACTCTTTTTATATGAAGTTTCCAAGATAGCAATTTTATCCAGTACTCACGCACTATAAAGCATTTCATTTCTCCCATTTTCATTGTAAATTATTTCTAGAACTTGTAAGAGAGCACCGGTTCTAAACAGCACCTGCCTGCTCTCTAGAGATGTCATGGAAATGGGTGGGAATTTTTGATCGTCATCATGAATGGCATTTGGTAACTGAGTCTACAGGTGCTATATCCTGCAATAAGCCAGACAGCCCGCCAACTGTCCTGAGTTCCACTTGACTTTTAAATGCCCTTCTGGACTTTCATGTAAGTGAAAATGCTTTATTTTCCCAAGCCTAAAACTGAGCTCTCTTTACATATAAATACAAACACTTTACATAGATTTAAAGGATACAAAATTGATAAGTTGAGGGACAACTGGTTTTGGTTTTATTTTACTTAGAAAATCATATAATGAAGAGCAGTACTGTTTGCCTTGGAGTCACCAATGAGACACGCCTCTGTCATGATGATTCTGAGTCCAGGCCCCAGCACACACTAGGGCATGTGACAGTGGCAGGCATAGAGTAAGCATTCCATGATATTTATTTATGATTTGTTTTTTCTTTTTCACTCCCTTCACCCATTTCTTCCACCACCCCACTCTCAGCCTCTGACAACCACCAATCTGTGCTCTGTACCTGTGAGCTTGGTTTTGTTGTTGTTGTTTGATTCTAGATATAAGAGAGATCATACTTGGCATTTGCCTTTCTCTAGCTGACTTATCTCACTTAACATAATGCCCTCAAGGTTCACCAATATTGTCACAATTTGCAGGATTTTCTTCTTTCTCAGAGCTGAATAATATTTCCTACCACACGGATATGTGGGATACACCACATCTTCATTTTTCCACTCATCTATGGGTGGACACTTACATTGTTTTCATATCTGGATGGGGTCGTGGCCCAATGAGAAAAATATAATGCTCTTAGACCCACACTTTCTTTCCTTTTTTTGCTTTTTGTCCTTTAAAGCCTCTTTGATTTCAAATGTTCTATAGCCCTCTATGTGATCTTCTCCCCATCATTAGCAGTATGAGATTTAAAAAAAATAAAATCTTAGATTATGGATGTTGCTTTGATGACTTTGAAGACTCATTGCAAGTTAAGCAACAACCAAGATTGTGTCATGGGGTAGCAGCAACAATCTGAGGGAGCATTTTGCAATAATTTAAACAAAATGCACATAAAGATTAATGAAAGAAAGTCAATAAGCCCAGAAGTTAAACCTGCAATCTTCTGATGCACAGTCAGGTGCATTTGCAATTGTGCCATCAGTGCAATTGCATGACAGTGCTTAGCGTGACAGGGACTCTTAAACACAACATTTTAAATGAAGCATCAGAAATCATTGCTATATAAGTAACAAGTATTTTGAACTAAACATCAAAAAAACTTTTAGTAAGTCAAAACCAGTTAGTTCAGTTGGTTAGGACAGGGTTTTAAAAACTCAAGATTGTGAGTTTGATCGCCATACTGGCTGTAGGGTTTGTTTATTTTCTTGATTCCTAACCGATACAAAGGAGAGAATAACATATAATGCACAATGTCCTAAGAGGTTTCAAATCCATCGCTCTTGCTATCCTTTAATTCACTGATGACCCAGTTTAGTTCCTAGAAATTCGACATTTCCCCAGACACCGGATCATTCTCTTCCCTCCAGGAGCAGCGGCTGAGCACAGTCTTCTACCACAGAAGACTGTGGGCAGCTGCGCAGGGCAGAGGGCTCAGAAGTGAGAGCTCTACCTAATGGAAAAAACAACAACAAAGTGGGAAAGCTAGCCGGCAACTTTTTAAGAAGTTTCTTTGATTTTAAATTATCTTTCCAAATAGCAACTAACCTTTTTCGAATCGACAAGAGATACAAGGTAAAAAAGAAGTTCTTAAAAGGTTGTTTTTCCATGTCTCTGAAAACTCGGATTTAACCGACAGTCCTAATGGCCCTGTGAATAAGAGCCACGAAAGGTGGGCCCGTTCAGGACGCTTCCTCTACCTACGTGTCTTTTCCATGAAGACTCTGGTGTAAAAGGCGTTGGCGGGCATGGGGCAGGTGACCGTCCACCGCTTAATTCTAGAGGAGGAAAAGCAGACAGATTTCATACCTTTAAAACTGGGGGAGGGGGGGGCGGGGGTTGAAAGGAAGAACTATGTCATCAAACAGTGTAAGGAAACAAGACAACCTGCGGGTCCCATGGTGTAATGGTTAGCACTCTGGACTCTGAATCCAGCGATCCGAGTTCAAATCTCGGTGGGACCTTTCGGTGCTACTTTTGCCACATTGTCTCTGTATAAGCCACTTTCTTGTTCATAAAAACCCCGGCACTCAAGTGCAGTTCTGATATTCCCACCTCGCCCAGTGTCTGCAATCACCAGCCTAAGGACAGGTTAACGCTTAGTGTGAGCAATTTGTTTCTTGGGGGCGGGGCCTGGAGAAGTCTCAAAAGAAAACGCACACGGCAAGCATCCGAGCTTACTGGAACTAGAAGTTTCTTTATGGAGAAAACCCATAAAATCAGGAGACAGGTGGCCGGCGGGAAGAGCGAGAGGAAATTTGGTGACAGTCGTGGACCGAGAAAAGTGGGGATGGGATTTAAGGAAAGGATTATGTAGGCAACAGTGGCGGAGGCGGAGAGAAGACTGTGGGCACCCGAGACCGCGAGGGGGCGCAGCCTCGAGCTCAGAGATCCCGCGGGGGGGGAGGGGCCGGGCGCGGGGAACCGGCCAGCGGCGGTGGGGGTCGGCGGTCAGCGGTCGGGGGCGCAGCGAACCGAGGTCGCACGAGGGTCCCGGGGTCAGGAGGCGGAGACAGTAGCTGATTAACAGGCGTCTCTCCCCGGAACTGCACGCTGTCCCCATCCCCTGAGCGTAAAAAAAATTCGAAATGGGCTTCTTTGGAATTAAATGGCAAAGTTTTATTCGGGGGTCTTAAGCGAACTACAATTCTGGAAACACTACCAGGAAGTACCCGGACTGTCCCAAAGAAAAAGGAAAGTGGAGCGTTTTTATAGCAAAAAGCACCTTGTTGGGAAGCATCAGTCCTGCATTCATAGCCTCTGGATTGGACGAGGGACCATTGTTTAGTAAATTCTTCAGAGGATTGATTGTCCACAGGATTTATGTTCGTGGGGGCACGGACGCACAACTGAAGAGCTCGAAAGTTTAAGTCCTCGAGTTAATTAAAGGAAGATAACGATGATTCTGCACGTTTCAGCCTATTCCGATTCAAATAATCTAGCTGGCTTGACTGATGTTCAGGGTACTTCCCTGAATATATATTATTCTTCAGTAGAAAGTTAAAAAAAACCCTAAAAACTTGTAATCATCCAAAGACATCGTTATTTGGGTGAAATGCAAGTTTCTAAGTGGGAGAAGACAGAGCAATGTCAAATTCTCACAGTGAAAACAACAAAAAACCTTCTATAACTCAGTAAGAAAAAGAAAGATGAAAAAAAAAAAGATCTTTCATTGGCGGAGGTCATTTTATTTGTTCCTCATACCAACCCTGGGCAGGGACGCAAAGACCAACAACTTGGAAAGAAATATATAACAAGAGTCTGAAGTGGTTTCTCCATATTAACCCAATGATTCCACTTTTAAGTTTTGATCCTTTGGAAACACAGATGTGCATATTTTCATACAGAGATGTTCACCTCAGCATTATTAAAAAATACTTGGAATGTAAAAATAAACTATAATCTTTAGTTCATTGTAACAAATATCTGTAAGCTTAATGCATTTAGTATTTGTGAACATAAAACAGACATGAAGCTCATGGTCCCTGAGTATCTTCCAGTTGTGTAAAATACATGGACTTTTCAGAATTATAGTTTCAAAGAGTATTTGTTGTAATGGGAACAAGTACATTAGTGTAAGGTTAAATGAAAAGTAATATTTTAAAATATGTAATATATCCTATATAAAATAAAATTATCCAGCAAAGTCTTTCTGGGTGCCTTCTATTGAATGGGCAATGCCAACTCATCCCAGCCTAGTTTTTTCTCTTTGATTTTCCAGCACTTTGGCACTATGACATACAGGTGTCAGAGGGTGCAGATGAACTGATCAGAAACCAGCTTAACCAGCAGACTCTTAATAGGGTCCCTGTAACCACCCCCCGTTAGTCATGCCCTTGTGTGATCTCATCCCTTGAGTGCCTAGCACCAGCTGTGACTTTCTTCTAAGGGATGGAATCTGGCGAAGGTGACAGGTGTGTGATTATGGAAACATGACTATGTGACTAAGTTATATGACATAGTATCACCTGTTTATTTTGCTGGAACCAACAGCATGAACACTTAAGAGTCACGGCATGAATACTTAAGAGTCACAGAGACCTGGGTTAGAGTTCCAACCTTGGTGACTTGTCATATGAGGAGAAGAAGCCCAGACTTTGGAGCCATTTGTGTTTAGATCCTGCATCTCACCTTTACTACTTGGGTGGGCTTGGGCCAGTTTCTTAACATCTTTCTGCCTCCGAATAGGCAGGCCTCTCCCAGTCATTTCTACATCATCGACTTATTTTGACAATATTTATTTTATTAACCAATTTAAGATGACTCGTTTTTCTAATTAGGCCTCTTCCAAGGTATCCATAAAGCAAAACAGGAGATAGATATCTTCAGGGAGTTGCTCTTGTTCTTTGTTTCCTTCAGGATGCTAAGAAGTGCTGAACAATGTGTTACAGCTCATTCGCAGACCCGCCACTGGTTCCAGAGCCTTGGTATCGGCCCTTTGCTTTCCCACTCTGTTCTCAGGCCCAAGAGGCTTCCTGCCCGGCCTGCCCCACCTGCCTGGGAGAGACGTGAATGTGGAGGAGTAACTTGAGGTACAAATTAAAAGGAAAAGGAGGTATAAGCTTTGGTTCCCTAACTGAGCATTTCCTGCTGCTACTGGAGGTAACATGGCGTAAGCTGTAGGGAGAAGCAGCATGGTTACACCACCCTACCGCCCCTGCTCTGGCCCTTCTTCTTCCTGACAAGTCCTCCCTTAAAGCCCCAAAGCTTGAAAATTGGCATTTGCAACCATACTGTGGTGCAACCTGACTCATCCCATGAGCTAGGCTCCAGGGTTACATCGCACAGGTAATTCTGGTTCTATCCTCTGAGCACCACTCCTGCAAGCCATTCGTTCCCAAACTCAACTGAAAGCACGCAGGTCCTTTCCGTTAGACGCAGGGAAGAGGAGTCTCTGCACACACGCTGGAGAACAGCGAGTGAAGACGTGGCAAGCAGGCAAGGCCCGCCTGCCTGCTCCCAGCCTGGAGGGATGCTGGCCCAGAGCTCCCCTTTTCTGGATGAGGAGTGACCTGTGGACGTGACAGAACAAGTGTCCACTCACCAATCTCCCGAGGGCTAAACTGGCAGAGAGAAGGACAGGTCTGGAGTACCACCTCTCCTGGAAAACAGTTAAAACAGTTTGGGGGGAGGAAGTGGCACCGCACCCTCAGGGCTGACCGTGGGTCCTCAAGGAAAAGCTGGTTCCAGGTCAAATTACATCAGAACTCCTCCGAGAACCCACTGAGGAACAACACAGAAAGTATGAGGACTCAGCATTCTCGGTAACCGGAGAAAGGGAGCCACTTCTTAGAACCAAATAAAAGCTAAGACTTAGAATCCATTCCTCCTCCCAAAGATGCAAAGGGTGAGGGGTGGGGCTGTGCCCGTTGTCTTCCCAGCATGTCTGTTCCCGGGGGAAAGCTGGAGGCACTGTTCTGACTGAGCTCACACCTGAGGCAGAGAGGAGTGCGCAAGAGGGAGAGTTTCCGTTCAAGTCCAGATCTCCCACCCGTTTTTTTTCTGCTGTCACCACTAGACACCTTGGTGCCCCACTTTCCAGAATTTAGATGGGGGCCCGCAGGTGAACATAAAGCTCTAGCCTTCAATCTGGATACGTTTGCTTTAGAGGATTAGAAGATACTGAGGCTCTTCCGGACAGCACTGAGGTCTGAGTCAGGGTGACGATGAGGGATGCAGGCTATTTCTTGTGGGGATGGTGCCTTCGGGAATGCCCTTGTTCTCTATTTTGGGGGGTTTTGGGTTTTGCACCAATGGAAAATGAAGGGGCTGATGATTTAAAAGACCCTCTCCCAACGGAGCCCTTGGCAGGTGGAGAGGGATTCCCAAAGCTACTGCCTGTCTTAACTGGCCTAGGGACAGGGATGCTCTGAGCTAAGGGGGCCATGGGGGGACCCCCAAGCATAGTCTTCCTTGCAGAAATGCTGACCCTCCCCAAGGCAAAAGGGGTGCTCCGGCTGGTCAGGCCCTGGGTGTTCTGACTCCAGCCTTTTCCAAAGGGTGTGACAGCGTGAGTGGCCCCACTTGGCATTGCTCCAATGGAGAGCACCCCAGACTTAGAGCTCATGTTTGGAACTCCAGACTCCCCACAGTCCATAGGGGTCACTAATCCCCCAAAGGCAAATGGTCGTGGGGCTGTGCTGCCAAACACTGAGCCACGAGCCCCATTCTGGCGGGTCCCAGTGATAACTCCCAAACCAGCGGTGCCAGCTGGGGTGCAGCCTACCTCTGGCTGGGTGCTGGCAGGGGTGTGGAAGGTGGGGAATGAGGGTGTCAACATCCCAAAAGCTGACTGTGTGGGGCTGCTGAGGGCCGGCTGAGCTAGACTTGGGGTGGGGGATGCCACAGCTGACTTTGCAAAAACGGAACTATTGAAGCTTGGGCTAAGGGCTGGTTTTGGGGGGCCTTGCTTTGGCTCACCTGCAGCCCCAAATGCAGGCTGGGGAGTGGCTCCCAGGAATGGGGGGAAAGGTGACTTTGAGCTTGACCTCAAAGGAACTGTGACTACTGAGGTAGGATTGGATTTGCCAGATAACAGTGTGGGCTGGCCTGTGGTTACGAGGGCAGAGGCTGGCAGAGGGCTGCCCTTGCACTTAAAATTGGAAGTGCTTTTACCAGGGGATGTCTGGTCAGCACTGGAAGGAACCTGGCTAAAGATGTTGGCTGTGTTTCCCGCAGGAATGGCGAGATGCTGGGGAGGTGGGACAATGAAGCCTGTGCCTGGGGAGAAGTGGGTGCTGAAGCCACGGGAAGCCCCAAGGGGAAAACTGTGAGAAGTGGAAGGGTCAGAGTAAGAGTCGCCCACAGCACCAGTAACATCCGCTACATCCAAATCCAGAGGTGGCTTGAAAGAAGAGTCTTTGGATGTGCTGCCCGCGGGGGTGGATGTGGCCACAGAGGCAGCCTTGACCAGGTCCTGGCAGAGGTGGGGACAAGCAGGAGGAGCTGGAGGGGAGGCCTGCTTGAAAGAGGGAGCTGTCACAGGCATACTTTTAAGCGGTTCTGTGCTGCCAAAGGTGGGCTTGAAGGTGGGCACTGAGATGCCTGGAGGTGGACATGCCACAGCTGTGACTGAGATCCTGGAAGGTAAGGAGTCCCCAGTCTCACTGGCCGGTGGGGGCCCCCAAATGGGTTTCCATGCGGGGTCAGCAGAAGTTGCAGCAGGAGGGGCAGATGCAGAAAGATGGCGAGCTGGTCTCCTTGCCGTTCCAAACAAAGTCCTCCGTGTAGAGGTCCTGGTGGGTGGGTCTGGGGGCCCGGCAGACCTGTCAGCCTGCCTGGTCGGAGGTGGCCGTGTGGTGACAGTGATGGGTGATGTGGGAGAAGCAGGGGTCATACTGGTGATGGTGGCTGTGGGCTTTTTGTCCCAAGAGGGACCTGGAAGGGGCTGTGATTTTGAGCACAAGGGAAGGGCCAGCAGGCTGGCTGTCTTCAGAGATGAGTGGGCCACACTGATTTCCTCTGCCCTCCACTGTGGGGAGGCCAGTGGGCCTGGAGATGCCCCGTGAAGATTTGTGCCCTGGGTTGGAGCTGTGCCTGCAGAAGGCAGAGTGACAGGTAGGGGAGGCTCTCTGGTGACCTCTGTTGGATCCTGCCTGATTTTGCTGCCCCACTGGAGTCCAGCTTTCATCCCCAAGGCCAGGTCCTCAGCAGTGTCTGCATAACCAAGCCGGAGAGGCGGGCTCAGCGACAGCAGGGCCCCAGGACGAGAGCGCGGATCTGGAATGCCCTCACTTTGCTGCCCAGTGTTGCCAGGTGCTGCTCGGGACTCCTCTGATGCCAGTGGGACTGCAGAGTGACCCTGCCGGCTGGTTTTCTTTTTCACTGGCCACTCGGGCATCTGGAAGGATGAATAGAGAACGTTTCTCTTCCAGGGCTCAGAGGCCTCTCTGGAAGAGCTATAAGAGCTCGTAATTGCATTTCTTTTGGAACAGAGGGGCCCACCTGCCTGTGAGCTGGCCAAGGAGCTCACAGAGGAGGAAGCAGGCCTCCTCCTCAGGCTGTGGTCTGAGTTCCAGGAGCCCAAGCTTCTCTTCAGAGGCCCAAGACTTGGCACAAAGCAAGTGAGGTCTCCACTTCTTGTCAGAGGCTTAAATGCGGACAGGCTGGCGTCTGGACTCCTCCACTTACTGTCCAGTCTTTCAGGGGTTAGGGACACTGTCTTTTCCAACCGCAGTCTCCCTTTCTTGCACTCTCTGAGGCCCCTGAGCACTGTCTCCTTTGCATGTGGGTCTGGGGGCTTCTCAGAGGGCAAGGGCCCCGCTAAGCTGATGGCCTGTGCTGGGGACTTGGTGGGGAGCCCCGTCTGAGGAGTGATTTTGATGGTCACCGGGCTCCACACTGCCCTGGGGTGCCGAAGAGACCAAACAGTCCGCTTTAAGTAACTTTCCCACCAGTCTGCGGGGTGAGGCCCCAGGAGGGAATTCTGGGGCCGCTTCATGGGAAAGCGCTTCCAGGCCTCATTCACTACCCACGAGGCGGGGTTGGCAGGGTCCCAGGTCCTTGGCCTTCTTGCAGGTCTGAGCCGAGGGGCAGGGTGGGCTCGGTGGATGTGCTGAACCCGGTGGACCTGGTGAAGGGCCTGAGAGGGCCGGCAGGTCACCTGCGTCTGGCCCAGATCTGTGCGCCCCTCTGCCGGGGATGGCGAGGGTCGCAATTTACCCAGGTAGCTGCCCATGAAGGTCAGTGGGGCGGCTCGGCGACATCGAGGATGGTTTGGCCTCCAAGGTTTCCGACATCTGCCGACTCAACCGAGTTCAAGCGCGCAGGGTTCGGCGACGGTTGGGGTCTGGGCGCGAGGAAAGTGCAAGGGTCTCGGGGCGCTCGACACCCACAGGCCCCGCGACCGCAAGTCAGCGCCAAGTGAGAACAGGAACACGCGGGGCCCCGTAGGCTCTGCTGTTTGAGGCCTAAGCCGGGAGCTCGGGCGAGGAGAGGATTTCGGAGCACAGGCCTGGGACCTAGCGGCCCGGGTCACCGAGTCTCACAGAGCTGGCGTGAGCCGGCCCCGGGTTCCCGGAGTCGGAGCAGGGAGCCCAGGACTTCAGGCCGGTGGGTTCGCCGGCGCAGCCCTGGACGCCCAATTTGCTGCTTCTTCTTTCCTGCAGCCCTTGCCTTTCTGCGGCCAACAGGTGCTGTTCATCTGTCAGGAGGACACGCTCCAGACGTAGCCCCGTCCGGCCTCATCCAGGCTCGCCTCCCGCGCGGAAGCCGGGGCACCCTCCCATTGCTCGCCTGAGTCAGGCGGGGCCTGGGGACGTCTCATCTACCCACCCAGAACCTGAGTCCCCGCAAGCAACGCTGGTCCCGAGCTCGGTCCTCCCCACCTTCTGTCTCCGCTCGCGGCCCCACAGCTCCGGGAGGGGAGCAAAGTGGGAGACTTCCGCACCCGCTTTTGGACAAGAGTGGGTTTTGAGGGGAACTCATTTTTGGGCGACCTTTCTCGAAAAAGTCGGATTCCATCTGGGCCGATTTTATTATTAAAAGGAACTGTTCTAGTAATCTTTAAAAGTTGTTTTTGAAATTTTCAGAATGTCAGTCCCACAGTTGACTCTGGTTTTGCAAACTATGCAACCACAAATTAAGCGAGACCTTATGACATTTGTGTAAAAATTGGCTATTTGATTTCTCCATAATGACTCCATCCAAGTTAGTCATCTATTTTCCCCTTTAAAATGACAGATTTTCTAATTTTAAAAAATTTTAGGAAGAAAGCATTTTATTGTTTTATAGTAAATGATCACAGACAATCTATTCTTCATTCAGTGTGTTATTTTTGTAGACAGTTTTGCTTTCCCCCCTTTTTTAAACTTTTTCTTTGGTAGCCAGTTTCAGTTAAACTTAATATATGCACTTTGTTTTTACAGGTGATTGTATGGATTCATTCCATTTTCCTTCTTCAGAAATGTGTCAGCGGACTTAAAGCGCACTCATTCCACACTCATTCCATATACGGCACCCGCGGGCGAGGGCAGTTCACGGGGTCCAGGCGCGCGATGCTGACTCTCCTTTTAATCTGCGTGGAGTCTCTGGCCTGGGCGAGCGTCCTCTTGCCCCCTTCCCTCTTTATTGGACATCAGGGAGGGGACGCCTCTTTCTGCCCCACATAGACTTTCAGTTTTGGCTGAAAACCCTCCCCCACAGGGGGGTCCCTGGTCTGCTGCAGGGACAGTGGGAGGGGATGTGGAAAGGTAAGCCCTGTCCCCTCTCCTGATGGGGCTCTGCGCTTAGAGCTTAGAGTGAGCTGCGAGTGGTTGGGAGAGGAGACACGAGTGAAAGGCCCAAGAAGAAACCCTCTCCTGCCCATATTTTTGGGAGAGAGGAAGGGAAGAAGAGTGGGAGAGAAACATCAATGTGTGGTTGCCTCTCATGTGTCCCCTCCTGGGGCCTGGCCTGTAATCCAGGCATGTGCCCTGACTGGGAGCCGAACCGGTGACCCTCTGCTTCACAGGCCTGTGCTCAACCCACTGAGCTACACCAGCCAGGGCTTCCTCTTCTTTCTTTGCTTTCCTGCCTCTCTCCCCCACGCACGTTGGAGACCTGCACTTGCATGAGCAGATGGCCCAGGCCCTGACCTCTGGGCTTGTGCTTTTCTAACCCAACAAAAAGTTCACAATTGGGGTTTTCCCTCCTAGGAGACGTTTGTTGCACAGAGTAGACCTGGGGGGACCATCTAGGGCTGCATGGAGGAGTCGCCCAGCCACTCCCTGCCTGGGGGAGCAGGTGAGTTAACCTCCTCGTTTGTTTCCTGTCATAAGTCTCACAGACAATCTTTTGGACAAAAGAGGGCATTTTAATTTACTTACAAGGGCGCAATTTTCACAAGGAAGTTGCCCCTGGAATAAAGAGAATAAAACAGATATATTGCTTGAATTATTACATGGTGGCCACAACTTCTATTGGATGTTGTTTGGGGCCATTTAGAGTAACAACAAGAATAATAATGGGACCTTCTTTTTCCCACTTCTTATGTCCAGAGAGCAGAACTTTCAGGAAGTGCCTGAACACTGACACTGGCTCCTTAGCAGCTGCCTCTGTGCAGACGCTGGACAGGACCCATTTGCAAGGTTGTAAACCTTTTATCTTTAGGAATGTAGGCTTCTGAATGTGACCTTTAAGACTGGCTGTCTGCTCTGGCTGGTGCGGCTTAGTGGGTTGGGCCCTGGTCTCTGAATGAGAAGGTTGCCGGTTCCATTCCTGGTCAGGGCACATGCCTGGGTTGCAACCAAGTCCCCAGTTGGGGGTTTTGTGAGAGGTAGCTGGTCGATACTCTTCTCCCTTCCTTCCCCTCTCTTCATAGATGAAAAAAGAATTAAAACATTTTGCATTAGGTGACTACCTTAATTATAAAAAATATTTTTAAAAAGATTGGTTGTTCTTTTTCATTTAGCACAATGTCCTTGAGATCCATGTCAACTGTTGCATGTATGGATCATCGTTTTTTTTTAACTGCTGAGTAGTATTCCACGGTATAAATGGACTACAGTGCTTAACCCTTCACCTACTGAGGAACTCTTCAGTTGTTTCCAGGTTTGGGCCATTACAAACAAAGCTTCTATGAATAGTAATGTGCAGGTTTTGGAGTGGGCATAAGTTTTCATTGTTCTGGGATAAGTGCTGGATCGTATGATAAGAGTACTTTTTGCAGAGTGTCACATTCAGAAGCCTACAAGGTGTAGCATTTACAAGGTGTGACAGTTACAGTGTCTCTGCATCTTTGTGCCATTGACAGTGCCATCATTTCTTGATTTATCTAACAGGTGTGTGATGATAGCTCATCATGGTTTTAATTTACATTTCCCGAATGACTAGTGACACTGAACATTTTTTCATGGGCTTATTTCCCTTTTGCATATCCTGTTTAGTGGAATGTCTCTTCATCCTTTTTGCTCATTTTCTAATTGGATTGATTGTTGTTTGAATTTTGAGTCTTGAGTATTCTTTGTATATTCTAGTATGAGTTCTTTGTCACATATACTGTTTGCAAATATTTTCTGCCAGTCTGTAGCTTGCCTCTTTGTCTTCCTAACAAGGTTCTTTGCAGAGCAAAAGTTTTTAATTTTGATGAAATCCAATTAGTCAAAATTGTCTTTTTTGGATTGTGTTTTTGGTGTCATGTCTAAGAACTCTCCACTAAGCCCCAGGCCCCCAAATTGTCTATGTTTTTTTTCTAAAAGTTTTATGTTTGACTTATATTTATGAACCACTGCAGTTAATTTTTAAATAATAGAGGGGGGTTTTTGCCTATGGATATCCAATTGTTCAACTACCACTTTTGTCAAAAACAACTTAGTGTACTTGTACATAGTGATTTCTGGGTTCTCTACACTGTTTCATCAACTTATAAGCCTACCACTCTGCCACTAATGCACAGTCTTTATTACTGTGTCTGTATAAGATTTGAAATCACAGTGACTTTTTTCACTGTCTCTCTTTTTCAGAGTCATTTTAGTTATTCTAACCCATTTGTCTTTCCACTTTGGAATACTTATGTTTATTTCTACAAAAAAATTCACCTAAGGTTTTATGGGAATTGTTTTAAACTTATGTTATTTTGAAAAGAGTTGACAGCCCTGGCTGGTGTAGCTCAGTGGATTGAGTGCAGGCTGTGAACCAAGGGGTCACTAGTTCGATTCCCAGTCAGGGCACATGCCTGGGTTGCAGGCCAGGTCCCTGGTACAGGGCACACAAGAGGCAACCACACATTGATGATCCTCTCCCTTTCCCTCTCTTCACCTCTCTCTAAAAGTGAATTAAAAAGTCTTTAAAAAAAGAGTTGACACCTTTACTATGCTGAGTCTTCAGATCAATGAACACAGAATACTCTCCTATTTGTTTAGGTCTTTGATTTCTTTCACCAGCATTTTGTACTTTTTAGCATGAACAGGTTCCAGTAGATTTGCATCTAATATTTCATTTCTCTCTCTCTCTCTCTCTCTGTTGATGTAAGTGGTATTATATTTTAAATCTGGTGCCCATGTGTTTATGATCTTGTATTCTGTGACTTTGCTAAGCACACTTATTAGTTGTAGGTATTTTGTTTGTCTTTAAGTTCCTTGGGATTTTCTACATAGACCATAGTACTATCTTCAACTGGAATAGGAAGTATAATCTTTCAGCAGAGAAGGAAGGGGAAATGCATATTTCTAAAGAAAAATACAATCCATTGAGCAGTCAACTGCACCATCAACACACAATTGGCCAAAATTGCAAAATGAATGGTACAGTATTCACATATTTCTGGATAGGCTATTTCAACTAAAGGCCATACTGCAGTATTGGTCAAATGACTCCCTACCATTGTGCTTATCACTAGAATGTGACATCACCGTGGTGTGTGGGAGAGCTTTCCCCAACTGCCAAGGGGCTCAGTTGTGAGAATGAAGAGCTAAAATCTAAAAGTGCTGGGTTTTGACAGGGCAAATACTTTACTCAATAAATACAGTTCCTTTTCAGTTCCTTTTCTAAAACACCCTTGTCTACAGGGATAGAGTTCTTACATGCCATGGACTGTAAGCCTGTTGTGCTATGTTACTTAGAAAATCTCTATTATTTAAAACTGCTTAAATCACCTTCTGCTTGGACTAGAGTAGCAAATCTCAGCTACTGGTTAAGGTTGAAGGTAATTGATTGCTTGGCGTTTCCTCATTCTAGGCAGGTAAAAGTCCTCAAAGTTTAACCCAAATTTCCTTTAAACAAAAATTAAGCACTCTTTGAACTAGGAGGAACAAGGTAAGTGCCTCAACAGGACAGGGACTTGAACCCTGGACCCCAGATTAAAAGTTGAGTAGCTCCACCATCTGAGCTACTTAGACCCTAAGGAAACATTTTCAACCCTGCACAGGAAAGGGATCAGCGACTGTTGCAGTTTCACAGTGTGGCAGATTCATTCTTGAACTCAGGAAAGGTAACTGAGCAGATGTTTAAGCCTCACAGAATCATTTCATCCAGCACTTGTTGATGTTCAATGCATGTCAGTAGAGAAGGAATGTAAATGCCATTGAAAATCAATTCTTGTTTTAATACAGTTGTGCCAGAAAAATAAACAAAATGCCACTGATTGTTTCCATTAAATATCTATGGAATAGTTGGTTAAATCTGTCAGCCCTTTCTTGGTCCCCTATACTGGGCACCAAGAAAAAACAAACAAACAAACAAACAAAACAGTGAAAAGCAACCAGTGGACAGCAATGGTAAGAATCTGCCAAATTTGGTAAAATTGGAATTTTTTTCTTGGTAGGTGGAAAAATGGTAGTCATTACATAGAGAAATGTGGTGGTGACTGTGGGTGGCCCTACTGTGTACTTCACTACCTTGGGGTTTTCTTACCCTCCTAAACGTATTTTCACTGTCTCTCTTTTGACAAACCTGGTGTTCTCTCTCATATTTTTCAGTGGACATGCAACATTTTTCTTCATAAGTGTAAATTCCCCTGAAGGATATCATGCCTTGTATCAAAAGAATCTAAAAACTATGGTAATTA
Source organism: Sturnira hondurensis (assembly GCF_014824575.4). Taxonomy (NCBI): domain Eukaryota; kingdom Metazoa; phylum Chordata; class Mammalia; order Chiroptera; family Phyllostomidae; genus Sturnira; species Sturnira hondurensis. Next base: position 510,034 of record NW_028094224.1, on the reverse strand, counting down.
ATACTTACCCACATGCTGGGGTGGGGAGGACTTCTTTAATCTTTAGTGGAAGATTTTATATTGATACTTTATTTCTTTGACTTTGTTATTTCTATTCCATGTCTCCCATAGACTTTTATCCAAACACAACCTCATTTTGTAGTCTTTAAAAAGTCTTCCTGTCATACTTCTCTGTACCAAATAGTTATACACACTGAAAATTGATGTTATTCCCTGCGCCCCCAAATCTGTGTTAAAAATACTTCTTGCAGATTATGTTATATTTGCTGTTGCTTGTAGTGCACCATCAATCGAGGCATAGTACATGGACAATAATTTTAAAATCCCTTTTAATGGAAGTAAATGTGGAATTTATCACCTCCTTCTCCACGAAATAGTGCAGGAGACAATTGAAGGAGGAGGTGTCCCAGACTCAGTATTCCGATCGTTCCCGTGACAGGAATCCCGGGAAAGGGCGTTTTACAGCCGAGGGCAATGTGTTACAGTCAGTGAGTCTTAATGTATCAGACATGTCTTAATTTTTCTAGCAGAAGGCAAGATCTTTGCGTGGAAGGGGAAGACATGGGACTGTGCACCACGCTTGCATGGCAGACTGATCCTCAAGATAATTTGGGGAAGGTTTTCCTTAAGAAAGGTTACATATGTAAGTTCTCGAAGATTTAGCTCAGCTGTTGAATACAGTTTTAGCAGCAGATTTGCTACAAAACCCACAATGAAGGAGGTCCCCGCACTCTAGCTGTGCTCTGTATACACACGGAGGCCCCTCACTGAGGTCCAGCTCCGTCATCACATCTTGTGTTTCCAAAAGGAGAACGTTTCAGTTTTCCTCGTCTTTCTCCCTGCACCCCTCCCATCTCTTTTCCCAGCCTTTTAAAATTGCTCTTCATCCCCAACCTCCTGAGAACCAGCTGGTTATAGTGGTTCCTCGAGGATCTGCTTTCAGCAGCCTCTGACCCTGCCTCTTCCAAGGCCGTCTGTCTAGGCTGGTGAAGAGGAGCAGAGGGAACCGAGGATGCACCGCAGAACTAGGCCCAAGGAAAAAGTCACTGGAGAAGAACATGGGGGCGTGAGGTCAGCACTCCTGCCCCAGGGGGAAATGTCCTGACCCATCCAGTCCCATGCCATCCCATCTCCAAGATGTGGTTCTTTGCCTACGAGGGAGCCAGGCTTTTAGAACCCCACTTCCAATTGAATGCGTCTGGATCTGTTCCCACAAGGACCAGGAGTTCCAGTGTGCTTTGGGGCTGATTTCCGGGACTAGGGTTCTGGAAGCTTCCGCACACCAAAGGCTCCTGTGTTTCCCGTACGTTCAGGAACCACCCAGACAGATGCGGTTGCATTTGCACCCCCTTAAAATATAGCATTGAGCTTTCATTCCCCACAGAAGCGACCAGAAGCCCCATAAATATTGCCCACCGAATCCAAATTTTGATCTCTCCAATTTAACTTCCCCCAAATGTCTGTCTGTAGTCACTCCTCCCTCAGGAGTTTCACGAAAGACAAGAAACTCTGAGAAGACAGCAGAGGGCCAAGAGATGACCCTCGCGAGCAAGTGAAGCTGTGAAGAGGCGCAAACGTGAGACTTGCGAAGTGCAGGCGTGATCATTAAACAGCAACGCTGACAACGCTGCACACCAGGGTATTATTTAAGCCTCACAAAAACTGGTAAGGCGGATCCCTTTATTGTCCACACTCAGGGGCACGCTACTTAAAATCACCTATAAAGCGTGGCTGAGGGCTGGGCTCTGCCGCGTTCGCACCCGTGGACTCCGCGGACGAGCTCAGAGATTCCACATCGCCAAAAAACCGCTCTCCGCGCATGCGCAGCAGGAGTACGCGCCACGCCCCCTACGGTCTCGGTTCTGTGACAAGGCCTCTTCGCCTGGAGCATTAGTCACCGTTGCTGATCAGCGTGCACCTGCCCTGCCCACTGCACTGGAAGGAGTAGGGGTCTGAATGAAGAGTGTGAAGAGCGGCTGGGACCCCGGGGAGCTCGGCGACCGCGAGAGAAACCGGTCCGTGCAGGGGTTTTCTGCTAACGCTTCCGGCTTCCCCACGTCCCGAGCACTCAGGTTCCGGGAGAGCACGGGTCCCCCGGTGACTGAACCGACGCTGGGCGGAAGGCGATCGGTGAGTGGGGCGAGCATGACTCTGCAGCGGAACCGGGGCTCTGGGAAGTGGTCTTGCGGGGACACCGGGGTCCCTGAGGAGGCGGGCGATGGCCCGGGGGATCTGCCTGCAGATCGGCCCAGATCGCCTTTGCGGGTGGGCGGGGTGTCTGCGCGCGCGGCGCTGGCCTCGCGGGCGGGCTGGGCCGGGTCCCTGCCCCACCGACGCGGGTGCTGGTTCTGGGCGTCCCCGGGAGATGCGTTCCTCACCCCTCCAGCAGGGCCAGGATGGCTTCTTCACTGGGCCGTTTGTCAGGAACTGTCCGCAGTCTTTACCTGCGCTACCTCGTCAAATCCTCGCATTAACCCCCTGAAATGTACCATCATCATTCCCGAGATGCAGATGAGGAAACTGAGGCACAGAGATAAAGCACCTTACTTGAAGCTACACAACCTTTATTTTATGGTTCTGATGATGAGGGTTGGTACTTTATAGTAGGTATCACTTGTTGGTGGAGGTGTTGACAAATTCTGCACATCAAATTCTGTGAATATGTCATGATTTTGAGCTTATTTCCATGAACACTTGTCTGAAGCCCATCTTTGCTAGACCTGGGGATGTGGTCATCTCTCTCCAAAAGCCAATTCCTCTGTGCAAAGAACACAGAAAGCTGGTAGTCCGGAGAAGAGCTGCCCCCTAACCTTCAGAACCTGCTTCCTTCTGAACAATATGACTTCTTCATGTTGAAGGGAGCAGAAAAAAGGGAGAATTCTTCCCAGATCAGGAATTCTTTATAAGAGGAAGGGGTGTGGGCAAAGGAGTTTCAGATGGTGAGAACAGGAGGTGGCCAGCACTGTTCAGGTTGGAGAGTTAGTCACTTAAGAGCAGGTGGCGTTTGCTGGTGTCCCTGTACTTGGTGACCACTGGACTTCAGAGCTTCTGTATGGACGCAGAGTTCCTAGAGCAGTCAGGTGATGCAGATAAGGAAGTATGACCAAGAAAGGGGAGTAAAAGGGAAAGAGAGGCAATGTTTCACACCATGGTAGAGGAATCCTGGGTGAAACCTGAGGAAGGGTATGGCTCTAAGCTTGTGGAGATTGTGATCACCTGGCCTCGCTGAAGTGTATCTGGGGGCTCACCTGAGATGTTTGTCACATCCACCAGGCCTCCCGTCCCCATTTCATGTGCATCCTCCCCTTCCAGGAAAAGAATGCCTCTGGCGAACCGTGGAGAAGCACCTGCTGAAGGGAGCCTCTCATCCTCTGCCAGCATCTGTCCTTAAACGTACCCCATTGCAATTTTAAAGTAATTCATTTGCTGTAAGCACAGCAATAATATAATCTCCTTTTGCTGTATATGACATTCCTTGTCGTCTGCCATCTTTTAACTCGTAGCATTCACAGAAGCTTTGTTAAGAAAGACAGGCAAGCACCAGTGGTGCCATTTGGCTGTGTAGGACCAGTTTTTTAGAAAGGTGACTTGCCAGGGAATCGACAGCTCTATGGTGGCGGAAGGGTCAGCTTCCTTCTGTTTTGACCCTCAGGAGAAAACCATACCCACTGTGAACACAAACCCAGTGTGAGGAGATTGACAGGAGGCTGGATATATGCCTCAGCTCACCTAGTGAGTTTGCACTTGGCACAGCTCCAGACCTTTACCTTTTATCATTAAAGAACTAGGGACTTACCCAGACATATATAAATGTCTATTGTCTTTTTCTTTGCATCTGGGAAGAGCTGGGATAAGACCTATTCCCAGCTTTGCCTTTGACCAGAAAGCAAGCCAGGAGGAGGAGGAAGTCAGAAAGGTAACTGTCTAATTCACCATTAGATCTATAACCCACATATTTTAAGGGATCTTCCTTCTTTTCTGAAAGTTTCTCATCTTGCTGAGCAGAGACACATTTCTATTCTATAGAACTTCCCTTTCTAGGTGAGTCTGCCAAATTTTGCCTAGTACAGGACTATTGCCAATTTGCCTGCTGACTGCTCTTAATGTCCTCCACACTCCCTCATTCTACTCTTTCCTAGGCCATTGAAAAACACAGCCCTTTTGGCCTGTTTCCTGAGTGGTTTCATCTGAAATACAGACCCGGGGCTCTCATGTGACTCTGGGTATTTGAATCTGTTCATTCTAGTCTCATCTCAAGTCTAGGTAGACAGTATGTGCCTCAGAGTTGGGACCAAAAATTAAACTGTAGGAACCATAGCTGTGGACCAGATCATCAACTCACACATCTTTTTACAGTTGAGGAGACATAAAACCAGATTGGCTATTTCCTCTTTGTTTTTATATAACTATCAACAGAGCTATGCCCAAAATCCAGAGTACTTGGTAAATGTTTGCACTATGAGGCCCCTTTCTGATGTTTCACTGATTCATGCCAAGGTTAACACTCACACTGTGTTGGCACTTTAGAGGAGGGTGTGGCACATCAGATAGGGTGAGCCCTATCCTTAGGTTACACGGATAGGGCTCAACATGTTTGGGACTCACTGCAACCTCTCAGAGTAGTCCCTCTCTAAGCCTCCATTGCACTGTGGAGTCAAGGTTGGGCTGGTGTCCTGGGGTTAGAGGAATTTAGTTTCTTAGCCATTTAGGGCCCTCAGGAATGGAAGGTATGACTCAAATGTTCTTTCCCTGCCTGTTGAGAAGCAGTAAGTACTGTGAGGTGAGGACTTATCACTTGGCCTTGGGGGTATCTATTGTACCTGTTTTTGATTTGTATTATGGGAAGGAATAATAATAGTATCTTCTCGTCATTGCACATTATAAATGAGTCCGGATTTTGTAAAGTGCTTAGAAAAGACAGTTGCAAAAGAATAGACCCAAAGAAGTCCCTCTTCCAGGGGCTGCACCTCCAAGTTAGATGCTTTCCCCAGTGGGGTTTCTGTGTCTGTCGTATGTGGCACATGCACAGACACACCACAAGATACAGTTATTCATGTCATGAGCTTTTTGAAATGCAAAAACAACTGCATTTTGGGACTTTTACACTGTGTACTGCATATACATTAATTGAATTATAGATAATCTTATATCAAATTGGCACATTCTAGCAATCATCAAGATATTAATAAGCATGAGAGTGAATCCTAAACTTAACATTGGCTATCTATGAACTCTGTCATAGTTCTCTCTCTGTTCAGGATATTCTGCCTACTTTTAGGTACCTCTGGCTTAATGGTTCTAGTGTACGAATTCTCAAAGATCTTCTGATTTCAGATATTCCTGGTTTCCCTTTGCTTCCAAACATTTCCTCAACAATCTCTTCTCTGGGATGCAATGTAATATGTAAAAAGGTAATATTCTACCATGTGCAAAATCCCCATTGTTCTCCCATCACCTTTATGGCAGTGTGGATGCTCTCAGATCTTCACAGACTCCATTTGGGGACCAAGACTTTTGCTCTGGAGGCTTTAGAAGCTTTGTAAATTACCTACCAAGAGATGCACCATTCACCTCTCGGTAACTGTCAGTGCTTCAGTTCCATTACATAGAGAAGTATTTCCTTACCCTTCAGACCTACCATCCCCCCTACAATTCTGAAATAAAGTTTGTAAATCACAGTAACTACATAGAAACATAGGAGAAAGAAAAAGGAAAGTAACTTATGATGGGATATGTATTTCAACATGTAAATGATTGGATGAAATTGATACTCGTACCTATTCATAGAATCACATACAACAGCTAGAAATGCAGACTGATATTTAACGCCATATTTGTGAATCTGATACCATGAATGGCTTGATTTTACTGAAATGGTGAGCATGTTCTAATAACATTTTTTAAAAAGTATGTTTCCTTGATTTTCCAATATATTGCAAAGCTGTGCAAAGTATCTTGTATTTATACCTCAAGTAGTATTGGGTTCTAGCCTCAGTGTTAGGTTCTAGTTTTGGATAATAGCTTTTTTGAAAGGTCTGGCGAGATAAAGAACATTCTTTGTTTTGCAGGAATGTCTATCATCCCTGGCCACCTCCCCATCAACATAACAACCAAAAAACTCTCATAAATTCCCAACACTCCCCCTAGGAGGTGGCACTGCTGCCTTGAGGACTGCTGTAATAAAAGAAGTACCCTGAGGATGGGTTAACAAAGCATCTGGGCTGTAAAAATGTAGGCTGGTTAACCCAGCAGGAAGGCCAGTTCCCCTAAAGTCTGCAGCTGGATTTTTTGCAAGGTTCTAAATAAATCAGGAAGTCTGACTCCTCAGTCAACCCCATGGTAGGACTCTTGTGTTCCCTGTTTTCAGCTAAAAGGCATGCTCTTAGCAAAGATGGACACAGACAGTATTGTGACATTGTTCTTGAGGTTCTCCAAGCATGGCTTCTTGGAAAATGTCCTCCAGGGTTCAGCTCTACGTCTGTGAGGTTCTCCATCTATGAGAAGGTAAAGATGTATGAAACCAGATCAACTGCTCACTCAGCAGATCTCAAATCCTGCTATGAGCTTGTTGCTGTCATGCCCATGGACTCACTGTACTTTCTGATCCCCAGCTTAGCTCATCAGCTACAGTACCTGCTCATTTCCATTTTGGGTGTGGTGAGGGGAGCTTTCAGTATTACCCAATCACAGCCCCGTATTTCTTGATGTCTCTGTCTCCATGTCCACTATAAAAACAAACAAAAAAACCAGCCTGGTATCTCTTCTGGCCTTGCTCACTTCTCTTCCACTGCCTCATTTTATTTTCTCCCCATATAAATTTGCTAGTATGCATGAAGAACAAATTAGTTGTTTTTTTCTGCTACTTTATTTTCTTTGCTCTCCACACTAGACAGAGATGACCTCTGCACTTTAAATGTCTTTCAGATACAGAAAGATCTGAATTGAAGCAAAGCATCAACAGCAGTCTGGCTATTTCTGAAGAACTACAATTCTCAGGGTCAGCAATGGAAAATCTCATAGGGAGTACTACTCGAGGTCCTACAAATGCAGAAGCCTGTGGAACTGAGGGCCAGCTGTCAAGGAAGACAACGTGTCCTGCACTGAAGAAATCTTCTGAGAAAACAGCTGTCAGAAGACTGTCAGCGACTCTCAAGGAGGTTGTCACTGTGGAGAGAGGCCCAGAATCCAATGAACTTAGTCTCAGATCAAAACTTAACACACAGCAGAAGATTCCAAAGGGAACTAGATTCCCCACATCCAGGAAAAACCCCAAAGACAATTCAGACTTAATTAAACACCAAAAAGTCTTCCCACAAAAGAAACCTTGTAAGTACAATGAATGCAGGAAAGCCTTTAATTACCAATCAGAACATTTTATCCACAGTAGAATTCATGGTGGAAAAAAACCTTTTGAATGCAGGCAATGTGGCAAAACTTTTAGCCGAAGTACACACCTGATTGAACATCAAAGAACTCACAGTGGAGAGAAACCTTATGCATGCAGAGACTGTGGGAAAGCTTTCAGCCGGAGCACCCACCTTGGTCTACATCAGAGGATCCACACTGGAGAAAAGCCGTATGAATGTAGTAAATGTGGAAAAACCTTCAGCCGAAGCACTAACCTTAGTCAACATCAGCGAACGCACACTCAAGAAAAACCTTACAAATGTAAAGAATGTGGGAAAGCCTTCAGTGACCGTTCAACCGTAATTCAGCATCAACGAATACACACAGGAGAGAACCCCTATGAGTGCAGTGAATGTGGAAAAACTTTCAGCTGGGTCTCATCCCTCATTGAACATCAGAGAACACACACTGGAGAGAAACCTTACAAGTGCAGGGACTGTGGGAAGGTGTTCAGTCGAGGCTCATCCCTCACTGAACATCAGAGAGTCCACACTGGAGAAAAGCTGCATGCATGTACAGAGTGTGGAAAGGGCTTCGGTCGGAGCTCTTCCCTTGCTATTCACCAGAGAACTCACACCGGAGAGAAACCTTACAAGTGTAATGACTGTGGGAAAGCCTTCAGTCAGAGCTCAACACTCATCAGACATCAGCAGCTCCACACCAAATAGTGACCTCTGGGCTTGTGTGAATGTTAGTGCAAGAGCACTTTGCATGACTTCCTGCAACTGTGTTTGGATTTTCCTTTCCCACTAGCTAGTGATAAGCCAGTTTCAAGCCAGCCTTCCTTTCTTTTTGTAAACTAAATGCTGAAATGAGCGATCCATACAATAAGATGACTTCAAACACCTAACATCAATCTAATAATATTCTGGAGGGCCCCAATCTTAGAGTGTACAACTGCCTACCACCTTGCATTCCCACCCCTTGTCTCTTCATTCCATGGGGCTTGGGTCCCTGGACAGCCAGTGAACCCTGTTTTCCATCCACATCAACCCCTTCTCTTCACTTCACTCAGTGAGGAAATCCTGTGTGTGTATGTTCATGGTTTCTGGTGCCAGTTGCAGAAGAGGAGGAGCTGGCTTCAGATCGAGACAAAAAACTTCCCACCAGTTTGGGGGTAACAGTGTTGAGGCAAATGCAGTCTCTGTACTAATAAGGGCAGATTTTTCTCTTCCTCATCGTTTTTTGCTGTAGCATATTTTTCTCAAGGTATAACCCATAGTTCTCCTAATATGCCTGATTAATCCGTTATTTTACCTCATCCGTACCAAAACTATCCTAAAACCTTTATTACAGACATTCAATTCTCAGTTATCTTGAAAAACCATTGTTGCCCCAGTTTTTAAACTTTTGTTTAGATTTCATGAAACCGATTCCCTCTGGATCTGGCTCTCACCAACCTTGTACAACTAAGGACAAACTTAGTGCTTATTTGTCCATTCTTTTCCTACTTGACATTTGTAGAATTGGCTCTTTTGGCCATTCTTATGCCTTAAAGGTAGAGCTTCTGGGACCCATGAATCTGTCCTGATCCACACTTTTCCTACCTCCTAGCATTTGTCTGATTAACAATGATTAGCTCAGTGACTTTGGGCAAGAGTTGTACCAGAATAATCTCATTTTAGCAGGCTCTAATAAGAGGTTGTTCAATTGGATTGTATGCTTCTCAAAGACAGAAGGAAAAAGACAGTCTTGTTTGAGGTTCCTATAGAACAGCGATTTTCAACTGGTGTGCTGCAAGGATTTTTAAAACATGCAATAAATACCTATTTAGTCAGGGGTAGTGTCTTCTTTTCCTTTAAATTGTCAAATAAAGAAATGATAGTGACCAACACTAGACATCCGGTGTGAATGAATAACAATTATACCTTTTTTTTAGTCAGATTGGCAAAAATATTTTTGGCATGCAACAGAATTTTAGTAATTTATGTGTACAAAGATCCCCTCTGACGCTTTCGGGCTGTCACCTTCTCAGAAATCCTTGGCAGTGGCAGTTTGCATTATTCTGATTTGCACTCTGATGTTTGATTCTTTCAGGTGCTTTTTTCCATGATTTTTTTGAAGTCAGAATTGTGTTAAATTTCGTAGAGGTCGCATCTAACACATCATACAATGAAGGCCTGGGCTCTGGTTTTAATACAAACCAGGAGGGTTTAATTTAATAGCGAAATCTCCTCAGTCTCTTGAACGGCGAGAGACCCTCCTTCAAGTGTTGGTCCTTTCTGTCCTACCTGAGTTCCGTCCTGGCCTCTGGGGACTGGCTCCCCCGAGCTCCGGACACGCTGGCCCCTGGGCTTCCCACCCCGCGGAGCAAAAACAGCGACGGCTGCGCGATCAGGGCCCGGCACTGGGCCGCCGTCGCGCGCACCCGCTTCCGGTCGGTCCGCCTCGGCCTCTCCCACCCCGGCCGCGGGCCCCCGGCTCCGTGCCCGGAAATGGAGAGCCGGGGCACAATTAGCTAGGAGGTGTTTCCTCCAGCCGCCGTGTCCGTCGTGGTCACGACAGCCTGCCAGAGGTCAGACAGACGAGCGGACACGTACTCGTCGCCCCAGAGTGAGGTGGAGGCCAGGACGAGCCCACGGTTCGCCCTCCGGTTCCTCAGTCCGAGAGGCAAACCGAGCGACGGGCGTGCGCGGGTCCTGCACTTAATTGGAAAGCAGACATCCATTCTTTGAGGAAAGCAAGGCTTTTCCCATAGTGAGGATTTCCGGTGGGGAGGTGGAGTCAGCAGGGAACAGGGCAGAGGACAGCGGGAGCGGGGCAGTCAGCTTCATTTTAAGGAAAAAATCGGAGCGACTCGGCTCACGCTGCCGGCCGTCTTCGAGGACCCGCCTCAGCCGGCCGGGCGCGCCAACGCGAGACCCCTGCGCGTCCCCGTAGCTGCGGCCGCGCCCTGCGCGCCGTTTTCCTCACGCGGCCGAAGTCGCGGGGCGGAGCCAGTCGCAGCCCCAAAACGCCACTCTTCCCTCCACTATTGGTCTGCGCTGGGGCCACACTGGCCCAAGAGTCGGCGCGGGGGCCGGGACCCATGCCCACCACGGGACCCGCTGCCGTTCTCTTCTCTAAATAATCTCTCGGGGTTTTTTGGTTTTGTTTTAAAGATTTATTGATTTTTGAAGAAAGCAACATCAAAAATGTGTGGTCGCCTCTGGCTAACTTTTTAACGTCCGGACCCTGACTCTCCGTGGCCCTGAGAAAGGGCACGGACGCGGCTGACGCTGGAGTGAAGCGTGGCCTGCGGCCGCTCAGACACCGCTGTGCACAGACCGCGGTGAGTCCGCTGCGTCACTTTTCCGAAAAGACCGTTGCCTCACGTTCGCTTCTTTCTTCTGTAATGAAAACTAATTGTTCGTGGTACACAGCACCTGACTCTGCGCTCACCGATTTTAACGTGCGTTTAATGCTTTTCGATACAGCGGTTTGGAGATCTGACTAAATTCAGTTTAATACTTGGTTTTAATGAGAAAAATAAGTGCCTTGGTGGCTATGCTTGCTGATCATTATACTCACTTTAAAATCCCAGCCTTAGGCAATGGTTTGTGTTGAAATTCTGCTAGCGATTTTCTTTCCCTCCTGGTATGAAATTTGTTGTTCTTACAAACCAGTTAGAGCGTGTTGTATTTTAAATTTTTTAACAAGTTAAAAACAAAACAAAACAATGGGTATGAACCCTAGGTGTCTGAAACTGTAAACATAGACTTTGGAAGTTGGTGAGGCTTTGCCCTAATTCCTAGTTGATGGGTTTTTATGAATTCTGGGAAGTGGAGGGGCAGCTGGTGATAAATTTTTTATACTCCATCAAAACCGTACCTTTTTTTGTGAAGTATTTTATTTACTTTTAGAGGGAAAGGAGGGAGAGAAGGATCAAAACATCATTGCTTCCTCCACACACCTGACCAGGGACCAATCCTGAAACTCAGGTAGTGTCCTGAGGGGAAATCAAACCAGGGGCTTTTTGCTTTGCAGTAGATGGGAGATGCCCCAACTGAGCCACACAGGTCAGGCACAGCCATCTCTCTTTTTTTTTTACCACCTTTAGCCTTTACTCTCAACACATATTGTCTTTTACAGTTTGCCTGTGAGAGGAAATGGAAAGACAGGGCCATCAGAGGTTGCTAAAATTTAAGAAAAGGGGTTGGAGGGCCATCAAGACACCAAGACCATACCTTTTGAGTACTGAACAATAACTTTAATATAATTGGCCCAACACTTGCATTTTTTGGTAATTTAAACTATGAAGCTGTATATCAGGCAAGACTTTGCTCTCTGGGACTCTGAAGCTGCCTGCAGGGCAGAGACATCCTCCCTGGGCTGCAGGTCCCATCAACCCTGGCTCCCTGGGCTGAAATGGGTTAAATCTTTCAGGCCAGGGAGGTAAAATCTTTCCTGTAGACGTGAACTGAGTTACACAATGTAAATGTTTAACCATATGTTACTTGTTGCTGTCTCATAAACCCATTTGCTGACCACTGAGTCAGACAAACATTGAAGGTCTAGTTGCCTCCTGCAGTCAGAAAATTAATGACTTAATTTTTCTCTGGAACTTTAAAATACATTTTTAATAACTGTTTTTGAAGGTTTTTTATCTCAAAAATCATACAGTCAAATCTGTTTTAAACTTGCTAAGAAATAACTGATAAGAAATAACTGATAAAACATGTTTTCTTATTAAAATGACAAATTTAAAACATGTAAAATTAGAGAATAGTATAATGAACTCCCCATATGCCAATTGCCAGGATTTAACAACTATTAAAATTTTGCCACGTTAGCCCTATTACTCCTTTTTTTTCCCTTGGTTTATTCATTTGCTGATATATTTTCAAAGAAGCTGAGACTCGTGTAATTTCATCCCTAAGTAGTTCATTACGCACTTCTAAAAATCAGGGCCTCTTTCCAACATAGACTACTATCATACCTAACAAAATTACTTCTGTGGATACCCTTTACTTTATAGATGAACACAAGTAGGAGTTAAAAAATATTCTGATGCCTGTATCCCACCCCTTAGGTCAATTAAATTAGTCTCTGGTGGTGGAGCTTAGTAATAAAATGTTAACAGTTCCTGAAGTGATTCCACTATGCAGCTAGGGTCAGGTAACACTGATTTAAGCTGTAGAAGAGAATCTCTATAATTGTAATCAACTAGAATATTAAACCATACTAGAGAAGAAAACAATAGGAAAGTTCAGTACTTGTGCTTAAATACTTGAGCTTGAGTTAAGCCATTATATGCTACTGAATTATTAATGTGAGGGTATTTTATAGTTCTTTTTATTAGGAACTGGTTACTTAAACAATTTAAATGCATTAGAACAGGAGTTTAATAGATCTCCAGTCTAGTTACTGGAGCACAAATGCTTCCTATTAGCAAAACATGCATAAATATATTTTAGATGCAACACAGCAAAATCTGATAGGTAGTAATCCTATTCAAGAATATATTATGAAGAGACCTCCAAACAATGTTTAAAATCATCTATTCCAAACCCCTCATTTCACAGAGAAAGTGAAGCTTTGGGTAGTTGAATTTTCCAATGTTACAAAGTTGCTTAACATAGTTGATTACTTCAGCCCAATGCATTTCCCATTCCGTAGTGTGACAGTGAAAAGTTAAAATGATTTAAGCAGTTTCTCAGGTCATTCTGGTTCTTCAGTACTTAGCAGAAGGACAAAGCAGGGTAAATGCATCCCTTAAGATGCTCCTGAAAGAGTCATATACCAGGGTGCAGCCTTTGATGCTTGTTGAGAGCAGAACGATACCTGAAGGCTTTTCCACAGTCATTACATCCAAAAGGCTTCTCTCCTGAATGAACTCTCTGGTGCTGAACGAGGTAAGTGCTCTGACTGAATGTCTTCCTGCATTCATCACAGTTGTACGGCTTCTCCCCAGTGTGAGTGCTCTGATGCTCAGTCAGATGAGTGCTCCGGCTGAAGGCTTTGTCGCATTCATTACACTTGTACGGCTTCTCTCCAGTGTGAATTCTTTGATGCTGAGTCAGATGGGAACTCTGGCTAAAAGCCTTTTCACATTTATTACACTGGTATGGCTTTTCTTCTGTGTGAGTTTTTTGATGTTGAGCAAGAGACGAACAGTGTCGAAAGGCTTTACCACACTCGCCACACTCGTAAGGCTTTGCTCCTGTGTGAATTCTCTTATGTTGTGTAAGGTGTATGTTCTGGTTGAAGGCCCTCCCACACTCATTACACTTGTAAGGTCTTTCTCCAGTATGTATTTTCCTATGCTGAATAAGGGATGAGCCATAACTGAAGGTTTTCCCACATTCATGACACTGATAGGGTTTCTCGCCAGTATGAATTCTTTCATGTTTAGCAAGAGATGAACTCCGAATAAAGGCTTTCCCACATTCCTTACACTCGTAAGCTTTCTCTTGGGTATGCGTCTTCTGATGCTGATTAAGGTTTGAAAGGTAACTGAAAGCCTTCCCGCATTCACTGCATTCAAAGGGCTTTTCCCGGGTGTGAATTCTGCGATGCTGAGTAAGGGATGAGCAGTAACTGAAGGCCTTTCCACATTCATTGCATTTGTAAGGTTTTTCTCCAGTATGAATTTTCAGATGTTGAGCCAGGGATGACCAGTAACTAAAGGATTTTCCACATTCAGCACAATCATAAGGCTTCTCCCCGGTGTGAGTTTTCTGGTGTTGAGTGAGGTTGGAGTGCTGACTGAAAGCTTTCCCACATTCATTGCACTCGTACGGTTTTTCACCAGTGTGAATCATGTGATGACGGATAAATGTTGAGGGCCCATTGAAGGCCTTCCCACATTCATTACATTTATAGGTTTTCTCACCAGTATGAATTTTTTGATGTTGAGTAAGGTGAGTGCTCCTGGTGAAGGTTTTATCACATTCATCACATTTAAAAGGTTTTTCCCCTGTATGAATTTTCTGATGTTCCATAAAGTGGCCTCTCTGGCTAAAGGATTTTCCACATTCATTACAAGTATATGGTTTCTCACCAGTATGAATTCTCTGATGCTGAACAAGATGGGTCCTCTGACTAAAGGCTTTCCCACATTCATCACATTTATACGGTTTTTCTCCAGTGTGAATTCTTTGATGTTGAGCAAGAGATGGACCCTCAATGAAGCCTTTTCCACACTGATCACATTTATATGGTTTATCTCCAGTATGAATTCTTTGATGGTTTATAAGGTTTTCACTCCTGCTAAAGGCTTTCTCGCATTCATTACATTTGTAGGGTTTTTCTCCAGTGTGTGTTCTCTGATGGCGAATAAGTGCTGAACAATAACTAAAAGCTTTCCCACATTCATTGCACTTACAAGATTTCTCTTTTTTAACTGGTTTTAAATTCCGTTTGGTGCTTGTTTTAGTAGCCCTCTCTTCTGGAGATATGTCTTGTTGTGATACTGGGTTTGAACTAATATTGGTACTTTTTTCAAAGTCATGATTTACATGGTCTTTCTCCAAAGTGGGCACTGTTTTCTCAGTTATTTTTATTTCCCTTGGCAATGTCAGTTCATCTGCCTGTTGCCTCTGTGGACTGCCTTTAGACATCCAGGACTCTGAGACATCATCACTTTTGTGTTTTTCCACTACTGCCTCTGGAGAGGGCTCTTCTTCAGGAGTGTCTGGCTCTGGGACTGATATGCTATTTTCTAGTCTTGTTTCCCAGTCTGAAAGACAAAATGATGCCAGTATTCTTGAATAGAGAAGGGAAACAACAACAACAAAAACCCAGAAGAAAAAACTGCTGTTCTGGGAATGACCTAATGAAATTAAATATAAAGCCCTCAGGAAATTCTGAGGGTTTTCAAAAACAGCCCTATTATTTAAGGAGAAGTTTGGAAGGAGCTAAGGAGAATGATAAATAAATAAAAGTTAAAAAGAATAAGAGAATATTTCTTTTTTAAATTTTAATATTGATTTTTAAAAGATTTTATTTATTTATCTTTAGAGAGGAAGGGAAGGAGAGAGGGAGAGAAATATCAATGTATGGTTGCCTCTCGTGAGTCCCCTGCTGGGAACTGGCCTGCAACCCAGGCATGTGCCCTGACTGAGAATCGAACCGTGATCGTGTGATTCGCAAGCCTGTGCTCAATCCACTGAGCTATACCAGCCAGGGCTTAAAAAGAGTAAGAGAATATTTCATTCAATTTCATAGATCATCTCTAAGAACCAGTAAGGGAACTCCTTTTCAGAAAATAGTGAGTTTAACAAGTGACACAGAGATGGTTAAGAGGAGACACACATGGCCCGAAAGGAGGCAGTCTGAGCTGAGACTTCTAAGTGATTAATAACAACACAAAAATCCAAAAACTCTGATTTCAATACATAGTCAACAAGAAAGACCTGGCTACAGCTGCATGGTTTTTAGCCTGGAATACTGACATAACAGTCATGTCACTGCTAAAAATGGGAAAGTTGTAAACAGTACAGAAAATCATTTAAGGGGAGAATTAGGAACAGAAAGAGAAACCACAGTGGTGTTTGTAGGGATGGAAGATGCCAAAAGTAGCAGAATAACCAAGATATTCAAATACAGGTTGGGAAGTATCAGCTCAAAAAAGAAAGTAAAGGAATAGCTGAAGCCACAGGAACGTATGTGAGAAAGGAACAGAGGTGAGTGTATAGGGTAATGGGATAAATAAAACATACTAATGAAAGGAGGCAGTTTATCAGCAAACAAAACAATAGAAGAAACAAGACAAAAGTACATAATCAGGAAGCTGATTTACACTGCTCTAATCTACTTTATACTCTGAGAAAGTTTGTCTTGTCCCAAGAAAAGAAAGGTGGCAAGGAAATGAAGCAGGGCAGCCAATGCTGGTAGATTCAGTAAAGAAAAAAGGCCGTGATGAAAAACTGGTAACAGGAGGGTACAGCAGAACCCCGGGCCCCTGAGCTGTTGGTCCTATCACTATCACTGTCGTCACTATGACAGCAAGCGTGGCAGAGACCCAGCGCTGCCACCTCCCAGCACACCTGGTGCCAGGCGTGGCGAGCCTGTGTAAGAGCAGCCTCACACCACAGTGCTGCTCCAGCAAGGACAGAATATCTAAGCAACACAGGTTTGTGAAAACAGCCAATTGTTCCATATAGGAAATGACACTAAAAAAGATATATTTGTACAGTGGATGGCCACAAAGATGCCCTCCTACAAGTACTTTGCAATGAAGAACTGGAGACCTTGACATCTGAAGCTCTTAAAGGAGAAAAGGCAGAGGAAGCAGCTGATCTCCAGCCCTCACTGGAATTCCAGTTGAAGGCAATAAACATGCAACAGACTGTGACCTATGTCATCCACAGTGTCATGACTTCCACACACTAAGCAGCAGAGTTACCAGAATATCAGCGGTAGGCACAGAATGAAGGTCATTCTGGAAAAAGCTCCAGAAGGCAAGAATGAACAGCACCATAGGGATTGCACAAAGCTTTCCCCACTTTACCATATGGGGAGCCTGTGGGCATCAGCCAGTTTTCTAACAGCTCTGCACAGAGACAACCACCTGCAAAGGAACTCCGTGAGCCAGTGAGACAGAAGACACATGAGCATCTAGGCTATCTTGTGACCTGGCTGCAGAGGCCAGGTCACAAGATAGCCTAGAGAAGGTATCAAAAAAGAGAATAAGGAATATGATGCAGACAGGGCCCACGGCCAGTGCCCACCTCAGTGTAGGTACCGTCACCACCTCAGTTACCTGTACAGATGCCTGCAGAACTATATACCATGTTGTAGAGATGAAAGCAGCCAACTTATCAGCTAAGAATAAGTCTGCTCCCAGTGCTAAGGATGGCAGGACCAGGGCCTGGCTTACCAGGACTGTTAGCACCGGGCCACATTCCAGTAACAGCAAACAAGAGACTAGAACTAAACATAAACAGTTCAAATAATTGTCTTCTGCCCAGTGACCAGGTCGCTGGAACTATCTACATTATCTATGCAACAGGGGTGTATTATTATTTTTATCTAACTAAATCTCTGCTTGGTAATGACTAAAGCATTAAAAAAAACCCCTTAGGATTATTTCAATACCTTTTAGGTATTTTAAAATTGATTTCTATCTGCTCAAGTTGGGATTTCAAAAAAATTCATTTTTAATTCATAATAAAACTTGACAACCCATTTTTCCAAAAGTTAATAATTAAGCAGAAGTTAATAAAGTGCTTACTTTAGAAATACTAAAATCTAAATTATGTTTCATGAAACCATATTCTAAGAGAAAGGTCATAAAGGTGCAGGGTGATGAAGGATTCATGGCTGGGGGAGGAGAAATATTATATACCAAGCAACCCTGCTGGAAATTCATAATGCCCTACCGAGTGGTTCTCCTGTAAGTAACTTGCTAAAATTTAAGCTAATCTAGCACTTCCCAAATTTGAACATGGCACACTTTTTTCTCCATGAAAAAGAACCCCCACTCTCACCTAATTCACCCTCAAGTGCTCTCCTTTACCTAGAGTAACTAAGGTTGCACATTTTCCCAGGATCTGGTCTTTGAAGAGGTCTTTCTGTGCAGTTTGGGAATGAATGCTTTATAAGAAAGTATAATTTCAAGGATAGTCTGATAAAGAGACAGGATCAGAAGCTACACACAGGTTAAGAAAGGTATGTAACCACTTTTGCAAAGCATGGTTGGGAAAGCAAGGAGGCAATTTGGATGGTAACCAAATTACCAGCTTGGTGCCCTCTAAGGGATGAAAAGTGAGGTGATAATTATGAGCTAAGGTTCTCAAAAGAGGTGGGAAAAGATGGAATTCAGAGTCTAGGTCAAGAGGTTGCCTTTATAAAAAGGCCAGAAGGAGAGGAAAAGGCATAAAACTATTCTTGAACAATAAAAATTTTTTTAAAAAGGCAGAAAGGATACCTTGTCTGAAAGGAGTATAAAAATAGAATATGTGTCAGGACAGTTAGTGTTTTGACAAAGCATGAGGGAGTCCAGATCATCTCATTTTCCTACCAGTGGCAGGCACATGTGCATTTCAGACAGGAAGCCCTTTCATCAGGTTGGTGTCTGAGTCAGTGACCCTCATCTCCCCGGCCCAAGACTTACCTCCAGAGCCACCCACTGGAATGCCTGGCTCCACAATCCACGGCTCTGTCCCTTGCTCTAACTGGGAAATTACATCAGGTTTGGAAACTTGGAGCCCTGCACATGGAGAAGGAAAAAAAAAGGCACCTGTCTGCAGGAAGGGAAAAGCGCTCTAGCAGAAGCCAGTTTCACCACTTTGTCTTCAGAGGAAAGGATAGGTAGGTCTGGTGGGAATGAACAGCATGTTGAGTTCCAATGTTATAAGTTCTTTGACAAGATATAATCTGAAAACTGTTCTAGGTGCAGAAAAATTACTAGTCTGTATTACTTGCTAGGGGAGAGAAACCTTGTCAAAGCCTTTCAACATTTAGGAATCCTTGGATCCTTAAGTAAAGGGCAAAACTCCCTAAGCATGAGAAAACCCTCTTCCTTCTTTATATCCCCAGACATTAACTCAGAGAAGTCATCCATACCTATAGAGACCAGGTGTGTATAATTTTCCAATGTCACATCCCTGAATAAATCTCTCTGTACAGGATCCAGCTGTTTCCATTCTTCCTGGGTAAAGTCCACAACTACATCCTTGAAGGTCACTGATTCCTGAAATACAAAATGCTTCTGCTTAGCCATAAAACCTATACCTAGGAAAGGGGAGGAGTCAGCAATACTGACAGTAAGGTGAGGAAAGGTAAGAACACAACAGAAATGCAAAAAAAGACTTGTGCAGTATATGGAGAAGGTGCTACGACTGATCAAGTGTGTAAAAAGTGGCTTGTGAAGTTTCTTGGTACTACTGGCCTTCTGGCCAAATAATTCTTCACTGTGGGGATGTCTTATGCATTGGAAGATGTTTAGCAGCACCCCTGGCCTCTACCCACTAGAGGCCAATAGCGGGAGATGCCCAACATACTTAAAATATCCAAATCAATAAAGTTATTGGTGAAAATGAAAAATGTATCTTTTGTTTTATGGAAAAAACTAAATGGATTTTTTGGGCAACCCCATATCAAAAATGAAACAGATAAGAAAAAAATTTTTTTAAAGAGATAGCATCAGGGAGCTATGGGACTTCAAGAGGCTCAATATATGTGCAACTGGCATTCCTGGACCAAAAGGAGGAAAGAGAGAGAGCAGCAGAAAAAATCTTTGAAGAAATAATAGCTCATTGTTTTTGAAACTTGATGAAAATTATAAACCTACAGATCCAAGAAATTCAAACTGCAACCATAAGAAACACAAAGAAAACTATCAAGGTATATCTTAAATATGCTAGCTCAGATCTAGTACTAGAGAACATTCTTACAAACATCCAAAGATAAAAAGGCATAAATATAAAAGAACAATGATAAAAATGACATATTTGCTTTTATTGGAAAACACAGAAGCAAGAAGAGAATAGAGCAATATCACTGAAGAAACTAGAATTGAAAAACAAAAGCAAAATAAAGATTTTTTCAGACATAAAAAAACTTGAAAGATTTCAGCACCAGCAGAATGCACTATAAAAAAACTTAAGGAAGTCCTTCATGCAAAAAAAAGATGCCAAATGAAAATAAGGATCTGCACCAGGTTTCTCAACCTTGGCACTATTGATATTTTAGAGCAGAGAATTATTTCAAATGATTATGACGGGCTGCCGTGTGTAATGTAGGCAGTATTGCTGGCATCATACCCATTCACTGTATGCTCCTGTCACTCCTCACCAAGTCATGAAAAACAAAAAGGTCCCCTGGGGACAGCAACACCCCCAGCTGTGAATCACTGACGTATATAAAGGATAAAGGACCCCAGAAATAGAAACCAAATGGACAAATGCATACAATTTTTCCTCATCATTTAGATCTCTTTCACAGATAATTGCTGAAACAAAAGTAACGTATTACGATTTTATGACAAGTATATAAGTAAAATATATGGCAATAGTAGCATTAAAAACTGGAGGGGAGAAATGGATGTATACGACTGTGAGGTTCTTGTATTATTCATGAAGTGGCATAACACCAAAAGGTAAATGTCAATAAATATGTGTATCTAAAGTGACAATTAAAGTAACGAAAGAGTTATGGCTAATAAGCCAATGAAAAAACTAAAAAGGAATCACAGAAAGCATTCAATCCAAAAGAAGGAAAGAATAGAGGCAAAGGAAATAAAGGCAATAAAAATAGAAAACAGCAAGATTACTGGCAAATGGCACATATCAATGAACACATTGAACTTGACTGTACCATATTAAATGTAGAATTACATTAAAAGAAAATGCTCTAAACACCCCAATTAAAAGGCAGAGACTGCCAGGGTGGACTGATAAAAAGTGAAACCTAACTACATGTTTGTTGCCTATAAATAAGTACTCACTTGAAGTATAAAGACAGAAGTCAGTTAAAAGCAAAAGGATGGAAAAAGATAAACCATGCTGACACCAATCAAATATCAGAGTAAAATTCAAGGCAAACACTATTACCAGGTAGAAAAAGGTTATTTCTCAATGATAAGAGGTCAGTTGATTAAGAAGACATAATCCTAAATGTTTATGCACTTAATAACACAGCTTCAAAATATATGAAGCAAAAACTGCCCTGGCTGGTGTAGCTTGGTGGATTGAGCACGGGCCTGTGAACCACACGATCGAGGTTCGATTCCCAGTCAGGGCACATGCCTGGGTTGCAGGCTAGTTCCCAGCAGAGGACGCATGAGAAGCAACCATACACTGATATTTCTCTCCCTCTCTCCTTCCCTTCCCCTCTAAAGATAAATAAAATCTTTAAAAACAGAATTACAAAGACATCCACATAATCATAGCCCAAAAATGTCAATATCTCTATCACAACAGTTGATCAAACCAGTAGATAGAAAAGATATATATTTATATATATAAAGCACTTGAATAATATTATCAACAAACTCGACCCAACTACTGACATCTGTGGTATACAGAATAATGGCCCTCCCAAGATGTCCATATTCTAATCCTTGAAAAACCCTTTGAAACTGTACCTAATATAGAGTTTACAGATGTGATCCACTAAGGAGTTTGAGATAGGGGAATTATCCTTGAGTATATGTGTGGGCCCAGTGTAATCACAGAGTCCTTGTAAGGGGGAGGCAAGAAGGTCAGAACAGAGCCAGAGCAGGAGCTGTGAAGAGGGAAGACAAGCAAGAGTCAGAGAAAGGAAACTGAAGGTGCCACCCTTATGACCCAATGACAGAGAAAGGGGATGAATCAAAGAATATAGGTGCCCTGGAGACGCTGGAAAAGGCAAGAGAACATAGTCTGCCTTAGAGCCTTCAGAGGAATGCAGCCTGCCAGCCCATTTTGACCTCTAAAATTGTAAGATAATAAATATGTTGTTTTAAGACACTAAGCCTGTGGTAGTTAATTACAGCAGCAGTGAAATTTAATATGTTCATATAACATTTCACTCAACAACAGCAAAAATACGTTCTTTTTGAGTGCTCAATGATCACTTATCAAGGTAGGCCATATTCTGGACAAAAGAATGTCTCAATAAATTGAAAATGATTCAGGTCATACAAAGGATAGTCCCTGACTGTGAACATGTCCATTATCTTGATTGCTGTCGTGAGTGTACACATGTCAAAACCTAATACACTTTAAAGTTATACACTTTAAATTTGTTCTCATAATTTCCCTCAATAAAAAATAAACTGATCCCAAAAGTACTTGAGCTGATAATCAGAAGAGCTGGGATCAGATAAATTAAGTTGCAGAACAAGACCTAAGTAAGGGGAAACAGCCTAAAAAGAAGTATCCTGAGATGGCCAAAAGACACGTGAAAAGCTGCTCAACATCACTGATTATCAGAGAAATACAAAGTAAAACCACTATGACACTAACCTCACACCTGTCAGAATGGCTACCATCAGTAACTCAACAAAGACCAAGTGCTGGTGAGGATGTAGAGGAAAGAAAACTCTTTTGCACTGTTGGTGGGAATGCAGACTGGTTCAAAAAATTAAAAATGGATCTGCCTTTTGACCCAGCAGTCCCACTACCTGTAATATATCAGAAGAAACCTACAACACTAATTTGAAAGAAAACTGCAGCATTATTTATAATCATCAAGATATGTATGCAGCCCAAGTGTCCATCAGTAGATGAATGGATAAAATAGCTATGGTACATGTACACAATGGAATGCAACTCAGCCATGAAAAAGAAAATTTTACCCTTTGTGACAGCATGGATGGACCTAGAGAACATTATGCTAAGTGCAATAAGCCAGTCAGAGAAAGACAAATACCATATGATTTCACTTATATGTGGAATCTAATGAGCAAACTGAAGTAACAAGCAAAATAGAGACAGACTCATAGATGGAGAATGGACTTGAAAAACAGTGTAGTGATTGGTGGGGGAGGAAGGTTAAAGGGGGTTATATGGTAATGGAAAAAATACAGTAAAAAAAGAAGTATCCTGATTAAAGGAGGGCTTGGATCAATTTCACATTCAGTTATTGGTTTGTCTTAAAACATTAAGTAACATGTCACATTCCTCCTCAAAACCCATCAATTATTCACAAATGATCTACAGAATAACGCCTTCAACTTATCTAGAAATTTAAGACCTTTCATATTTACTTTATTCCACGAGTTGTTTACCATCTGCCAAAATAAACCATCTACAAATTTTTCGGAATCCTATATAACACCTGCTAATTCTTATCTGTTAACCTTTGCTCATAATCTTTTTCCATACCCAGAATCCACCCTAACCCTCCCAATTTACTTATCTAAATATTTATCCTTTGAGAGGTAGTGAAAAATCCCACATCCTCCATGAAACTCCCCTAACCCTCCAGAGTACAATTTTTGCCATTCTCTCTTTTCCATGGCACTCATTTCACCTTTTTAATATTTGGCAAGATACTAAGCAAGAAGTAAGTGATGAATGCATTAGTTAAGCTGGAGAGGCAGAACTAAGAAGAACGTCAGATGGGAGCCCAGAATGAAATGCCAGCATTGTTTTTGTATAAATATATCCCACAAAAAGAACATACAACCCCACTCTATGGGCTGAAATGGCATTGCAGGAAACCCCAACTTACCTGAACACTGGCTGATGGGAACAGAGTATGTCCCCCTTGGAGAAGGGCAGAAACTGCAGAGGACCGATCTAGGAAGGAAGAAGAAACCACAGTGAATCCTGTCCAACAAAGCTGCTCCCAGCAATTGGTAAGATCCACTTATTTCTATTTGAAAACAACAGGCACTTTGTCATTTCCTTTAATTCACAGAATCCAAAACAGAATCAAGGTAACTGCTGACTAGGGCCCTGATAGTCTCATTGTAGGTTCAGAAGGTTCATCAATGTTCTATTTTTATATTTTTAAGATTTTATTTATTTATTTTTTAGAAAAAGAAAGGGAGGCAAAAAGAGAGGTAGAGAAACATCAATGTGTGGTTGCCTCTCATGTGCCCCCTACTGGGTACCTGGCCCACAACCCAGGCATGTGCCCTGACTAGGAATTGAACTGGTGACTGTTTGGTTTGGAGGCCATGCTCAATCCACTGAGCCATACCAGGCAGGGCTAAATCAATGCTTTAACCTTCACAATTTTTGTCTCTAGATACGTACAATCATATGGATCATACAATTCAATCTATGTTTTTACTGAGGCAAAATATTTCTGTTGCCTCCTCTGTTACATAGAAAATACGAATCATCAGACTACTTTTTAAAAGTCTCCACAGGCCTTTTGAAACTCTACTAGTAATTCAAATTAATTATCACGATGATATACACTACTTATACTACCTACAAGAATATCTAAAATTAAACAGCCGTGGTCAATCCAACTGCTGGCAAGGATGCAGAGAAATACAATGGATTGTTATTGAACAGCCATACATTAATACATTGGATAACCCAGAAGAAATGGATAAATTCCTACAAACATACAACCTACTGATACTGAATCATGAAGAAATGGAACAATAAGGAGTAAGGAGTAAGGAGTAAGGAGACTGAATAGTAATCAAAGGCCTCCAACAAAGACAAACCCTGGACCACATGGTTTCACTGATAAACTCCACAAAACATTGCAAGAATTAATGCCAGTCTTTCTCCAGCTCTTTCAGAAAACTGAAGAGGAGGGCACACTCCCACACTCATTTTACACAGCCACCATTACCATGATACCAAGCCAAATGAGAACACTACAAGGAAAGAAAACTACTGACCAACATCCCTGATGAACACAGATGCAAAAAATCCTCAACAAAATATTGGTAAGCTGAATTCAACAGCACATTAAATGGATCACACACCATGATCAAGTAGGATTTATCCCTGGGGTGTGACCATCTCACAGAAATGTAGAAAAAGCATTTCATAAAATTCAACATCCTTTCATTAAAAATTTTTTTAAAAATTGGTATAGAAGGAATGTACCTCTGTATCATAAACCATATATGACAAGCCCATAGCTAATACACTCAGTGATGAAAGTCTGAAAGCTTTACCTCTAAGCAAGAGGAAGGTACCACCCTCACTGCCTAATCACTATAGTAATGGAATTCCTAGCCAGAGCAGTTAGGTAAGAAAAATAAATAAAAGGCACCCAAATTAGAAGGGAAGAAGTATAATTGTTTCTGTCTGCAGGTAACAATATAGAAAATCCTAAGGACTCCACCAAAAAATAAACTTAGAACTAATAACAAATTCAGTAAAGTTGCAGAAAACATAGAGAAGTCAGTGGCATTTCTATACACTAACAAGGAAATATCTGCAAAGTAAATAAAACAATCCCATTTAGAATAGCATCCAAACCAATAAAATACTTAGGGAAAAATTTAACCAAGGAGATGAAAGAGCTGTACACTGAAAACTATTCGACAATGATGAAAGAAATTGAAGATACAAATAAATTTAAAGATACTCTGTACTCATGGATCAGACCAATGTATATTAAAATGGCCATACTACTCAAAGCTAGCTATAGATTTAATGTAATCCCTACCAAAATTCCAATAGCATTTTTCACAATAGAAAAAAAATCCTAAAATTCATACAGAATCATAGAAGACCTCAAAATAATAAAGCAGTCTTGAGAAAAAACAAAACTGAAGGCATCACACTTTTTTATTACAAACTACATTTACAGAGAGATCCTAATCAAAACAATATGGTGTTATTAATGGTAGTATTATAAAAACAGACAGAATCATTAGCCCAGAAATAAACCCTCTTAAATATGGTCCACTAATACTTGACAAGAGAGCCAGGAATAACCAATGGGTAAGGATAGTTTCTTCGATAAATTGTGTTGGGAAGACTGGATAACCACACACAGATGAATGAAATTAAACCCCTATTTTTACACCAGCCATGAAAATTGACTTGAAGTTTTCAAGTGACACAAAAAAGCACAAGCAACCAAAACAAAAATCAACAAGCGCATCTACATCAAACTGAAAGCTTCAACACAGCAAAGAAACCATCAATAAAATGAAAAGGCAAGGTATTTGCAAGTCATGTATCTCATAAGGTGTTAATATCCAAAATATATAAGGAACTCAGCAAATAATCTACTTTAAAAATGTACAGGGTACCTGCATAGTCATTTTTCCAAAGAACACATACCTGGTACCTGAAAGGCCAACAGGTACCTGAAAAGGTACTCAGTAGCACTAATCCTCAGGAAAATACAAATTAGAACCACAATGGGTTGCCAACTCAGACCTGTTAGAATGAATATTATCAAAAAGATAGGATCTAACAGTTTGGTGAGGATGTGAAGAAAAGGGAACCAATATACAAGTCTGGCACAAACAATGCCCCCTTTTTATGAGCTGGTAATCTATACCAAAACTTTTATTACAAAATCATAAGCATGTAATTCTGGAACATGACAATATCACACTCATAAGCACACCATATGGCATTCTCAGGTGAACTGTTCAACTTGCTGCCCATCATGTGCAAGATACTCACATAGCTGACCAGCCACACTCAATGGCATTACTTCTGCTGGACCCTGTATATTGTTGGTGTGAAAGTAAACTGGTATAGCCACTATGAAAATATACATACCACATCTTCTTCATCCCTTCATCCATTGATGGATGCTTAGGTTGCTTCCATGTCTTGTAAATAATGCTGCAGTGAGCTGGGCTGGGTTGCGGGGAATGCAGATGTATTTCTGAGACAGTAATTTCATTCCCTTTGGATTAACACCCAGACATGGGATTGCCGGATCAGATAGTAGTTCTATTTTTAATTTCTTGAGGAACCTCTATGTTATTTTCGATGGTGGGAACACCAATTTACAGTCACATCAACAGTGGCCATAGGTGTATATATGTGTACATACAGCCACAAAATAGAATTTCAGTCATAAAAATAGAAGGAAATCCTGTCATTTGTGACATTGATGGACCTTGAAGGCATTATGTGAAGTGAAATAAGGAAGATAAATACTCCAAGATCTCACATGAGGAATCTAAAAAAGCTCAACACGTGGAAACCAGGAGTAGAATGGTGGTTTCCCGGGCCAGGATAGGGCTGTGTGTGGGGGGAGATGCTGGTCAAAGGGTACAAACTTCCAGGTACAAACTAGTTCTGGGGGTCTAATGTACAGCATGGTGACTGTAGTTAACGATACCACATTATATACTTAAAGTTGCTAAGAGAGTTCATCTTAAATGTTCTCACCACGCAAATACACAAAAGGCAAATATGTGAGATGACAGATGTGTTAATTAGCCTTATTATAATCATTTTGCAATATACAGGTATATCAAATCATCCCATTGGACTACTTAAACTTACACAAGATTATGGGTCAATTATATCTCAGTAAAGCTGGAAAAAATTTTTTCTCAGCAATATGTTGTAGCTTTCAGTGTACAGATCTTGAACAAATTTGTTAGATATGTTCCTATTTCATATTTTGGGTGCTATTATAAATGAAATTATTATGGTTTCCAATTGTTACTAGTAATATAATGGGAGACAGTTGATTTTTAATTAAACATTTTTGAGATGATTGTAGATACACATGCAGATTTAAGAAATAAAAGCAATTCTTTGTACCCTTTAAAAAATAGAACTGAGACAAATATAAGGTATAGCTCAACATACATAATATAAGTAGTATCAAGACTTCTAATGATATTTTAAAAAATGCAAGAAAAAAAGCTAAAATTATAATAATAGGTTAAACCAAACCTGACTGCATAGCCATACCTAAAGAATGTAAAGACAGTGACAATGCAGTGGAAAGTCTAAAAGGACATGTCACAGGCCTTTCCTTACCCTGATCTGTTCAATGACATGTAGGAAGAAATACAAGAAATACTCATTAAACTTGCTAGTTACATAAAGTTGGAAAAAATAGTTAAAACAATGAATAAGTAAATTAAGTATTCTGACAAGCTGGAGCTCTTGGCCAAAACATTGAACTATTATAAATGTGAAGTCCTGACATTAAGGATAAAAACCAATTCTATTAACCAAAGATGGCAACAATCTAGTTCACTGCAATTTATGTAAAAAGAAAAAATCTACGGTTTACAGCCTAATATCGCTAATTTTTTAAAAGCAAATACAATCTGATAGTAAACAAGTATAATCCAAATTGTAAGGAGTTAGTACATCATACTTTTCTAAAGGCATTTTTCAAAGCACATCACTGAACTATGTTTAGTTTTTAAGAAGTATGCTGTCATGCATTAGTTTTCAAAGATCTTTATACATCACATGCACGTGCATAAAAGGAACTGAGGTTACTTTGCTTAGAAAAGAATTTATGAATAGGAGCTGTAACAGTTGATTTGACATATCTGAAGGACAGCAGTGTGAGAGCAAGAACAATTTTTTTGCTTTCAGGGACTAAGAACTAAGATCGATGCAGAAGTTAAAGAACAGGCACTTCTGTTTAATAAAGGAACTTAAAAAGAGTCACAAGGGGAAAGTCTGCTCACAAAATGGAGAGTTTAATGTCACACTTGTTTAGGCAGAGGCATAACAGACGGCCATCTCCCAGAAATTTGTAAAAAACCGATTCTGGCATTGAAGGGATGATTACTAAGATTTTGTCTTCTGACTGCAAGATTATTGTTCTGATATTTAAAAAAACAGAAGTCACGTGAGGATCACAGACATTCTTAATAATTGCTCCTTTTCATTCCAGGGAGAGCTAACTCTTCCTCCAAATCTCTACCCGTTATGTAATTCGCTCTCTTTTGTTGGTCCTTAAATATAAGGTGTCCTCCTTCCACCTCTTCCGGCTGTCAAGTATTTGATCTTCAAGTTACACTGTTCTTTTGCCTCCATCATCGAGCTCTCCGCTCCCCGCCCGCCCCCCCCCCCGCCCCGCCCCGTCCCCACTACCTTCCATCTCAGGAGCTCATCCCGTTCCTCCGGAACCTGGTCACCAGAGTTTCCCAAGCAGTGTCCCTCCAGCTAGGTCCTCCGTCTGGGGCTGAGATGTCCAGGCAAGGGCTCTGAACCGTAACACAGGGTGAGGATGGCTGACCTAAAAGACACGGGATGGGTCAGCAGCATGCGTCGCGATCAAACCAGAGTTTTGCGTGGTGACCAAGAGCTCCTTGGGAAAGAGAAGTCCCCGGAGGGCACTAACATGCAAGAGGAACTCCGGCTGAAAAAAACAAGAGGACCTCGAGTGAGGGTTCGGCCCGGATTAAGAAAACCCTTGATGCTCTCAGGCCTGAAGCGTCCACAGGACTGCCAGTTAGTTACCTCCGCACACGCTTGCGGGCTGGGATGTGGGCACACACACCTGTTGCGGGGGCGGAAAGCTGGAAGGTGGCCGAGCGGGGCGGGGCCCAGCTCCGGTCCTTCCACCTAGAGCGGAACAAAAGAACAAAGCCCTCCACGGGATCAGGGCGGAACCGCCCGCGCTGAAGGCGGCGAGGGGCGCCCCCTTCCAGGACTCCCCCTCTCCCTCCCGCAGAGGCCGTTCCCCGCCGAGGGAGGAGGGTGACGTCACGCAACCGGAGGCCTGGCGGTTGCCATGGTGATACCTGGGCTTCCCCGCCCTCGGCGATTCACACGCTCGGATCGCGCGTCCGGAAGCTCCGGGACGGTCACCAAATCTAGGGAAAGGAGCCAGAGCGTCTGAACTTCCCCAGCGCCAAACTGTTTCCCCGCCTACAGTGGCTTCAACGGCTACTTCCGGTCGGGAGCAGAGAGCCCCGCCCCCTCTCGCGGGTGTCTTAAAATGCCGGGTCGACTCGCAGAACTACGATCCCCAAAATGCTTCACGCCGAACTTCATTTCCCAGAGGCCTCCGCCACCTTTGTAACTCGGTTCCGCGGGCCTGGAAGGTCTGCCTGGAAGGTTTACCAGCAAGTTATTCGAGCTTGAACCGCTCAGGTGGAGATGTGCTTTGAGAGTTGACTGTGGAGCTTGACTGGACAGATCGTTATAATTGTAAAAAGCAAACAAGCATTACCCCATGCAGTACTTACCTTTAAGACCTATCCAACACTCAATTCAGCGTTGGGTTTAATTCCTTTGTTTAAGAATATTGGCCGTGACCCACTGTATTGCTTTTATGACTCCAAAATGGGTCTTACCCCACATTTGAAGAAATGCTGAACGAATCGGAAAGCGGCGTCACCATGTTTTGCCCTACTGTGGAGCTGTGTGTGCCTGCTTTCTCCAGCATGTAGATGCGAATGAGCCCAATGCCAGTCTCCTAGTGTGTCCTTGGCAGGAAAGAATCCAACAGAAGTTAGTAGGTTTTTCTATTTTTAAATATGTGGCCACGCATTTTACTGTGCTTCTCTTTGTCCCCTGCATTTCGACTGGGGCTAAGATCAAGTATTCAACCTGTTAGTTGGAAATCCTAATACTGAGTATGTGAAAACAAAGTTACATGCAGCCAAAGGAAAAGAAACAATATTTAGAAATCTCTTAAGAGCAGATTTCCGGAAAGGTCTATAGGAACTAGACAATTTGGTATTCTCAGTGGATTGCAAGAAAACAAGGCCTAAATGTAATGCATTACAGTATGTATTCTTTTGTGTCTGGCTTTATCAGTTTGTGAGATTACATTTATGTGGTTGTGTGTACTTATAGTCCCTTCATTCTCTTTGTGGTGTGGTATTCCATTGTATGGGAAAAAAATTTTTTTTCCTACTGCAGATGAACGTTCGGTTTGTTTCCAGTTTAGGGCTAAAATAATAACTGAACTAATTCCCCCCCCCCCCCCGCAACTCAAGCCTTACTCTCTTCCTTTACTGAAATCCATTCTGCCAATTTTTTTTCGAGCCAGTAAAACAAAGTCGCAGCTGTATCCAGTGCCTGTTCATTGTGACCCTAAAACAACCAGTTGATTAATAATTTTGGTTCCAATGTATCACTAATCTCTTTCTGTTTTTCCAGTTTTATTAAATACAGAAGATTTAGGGGTTGTTTTTTTTTTTGATATCTGACATCAATTAAAGCTAGTGTTCCAAACGACTTGGGAAGGTGATCATATATGCTTGATTAAATGTTTGCACCAAGAAAAAAAAAGATTGTTACACATAAATAATGGGCAACAATCATTTCACCTGACAGTTTGTAATCACCTTATAAAGCCTGCTTGTTATCCTTGTTTGTATTCTTTATTATCTAGAACCTAAACTGCTTTGTAGCTGTGTAGTCGTGGCCGAGTGGTTAAGGCGATGGACTAGAAATCCATTGGGGTCTCCCCGCGTAGGTTCGAATCCTGCCGACTACGGGGTTATAAGAGTTGTATTTTTCCCACCATTCTCGAGAGGGGATGGAAGGTTACATTTGCTAGAGCAAAGCCTCACAGCAATGGGGATGGAAATTACAATCATCCTTTCATTTACCGAAAGGTGCGCGATCACTGCTGGGCCCACGTTACCCCCGCCCAGGTGTGAGGATACCCTGCAAGTTCTCCAGGGCGCTCTATTCCCCCACAGAAATGGCCCAGTTCCTCTTCGCAGTCTTAGGTCAGGAAAGGGTTCCGTGGGATCCGTGGTTCAGATAGGGTTCGTCCAAGTTAGCAGAGTGGTGAGTATCCCACTGCCTTCCCGGGTGGCGCGGGAGACTGGGTTTCAAATCTTCTGGGAGGTGAAAGGACCTGTTCTGTACTTAGTCACCGCTTTACACTTCCCAGCAATCGTGTCACTGCTTAGGATCAAGTGCTATATTCCATCTTTCTTTAACGTGAAAGCTGCAGAACTCATGAGTGCCCGCTTCTGCGGCGCAGCTGCTGCTCCTCTACCTCCCGGAACGCGCTGGGCTACCGGCCACTGCGGGGCTCTGGGAACTGAGCTGCAGGGGACCCGCACCTCTCCTGCTGGCGTCGCCCCCAGTCCAGCGCGCTGACCAGAGAAACACTTCAGTGCTATTCTAAGGTATGAAAGCCAGAGCTACTTTAAGGCCCAGAGGAGAACCTGGGTTTAAGTCACAAGGGACTTAGAAGACTCCTTGGGAGTTAATAAGAACATGGTTGCCGGGCCTCTGCTTCCCATTTGCACACACGACGAGCTACTGGGGCCATATGCCGAGAAGGTCAAAAAGGCCATGTAACTGCTTTAAGTGCTCCATCCTCTTAGACATCAAACCCTGGAATGATGATACCGACATGGCGCCACTGGGGCTGTGTGTGTGCCATCCAGCTGCACTGGCTCACCTGGGGGACTCCAAGCTGATGCCCCCGGACTCGAGCCTCCACAACAAGATCAGATGTGTGGAGGCCAATGGCAAAACGATCACACACTTGCGGGAAGAGGAGACCCCAAGTTCCAGGAGCATTTGAAGAGTGTCAACATTGCTCCTTTCAACAAGATCTGAAGCTCCAAGCAACGTGCTTGTGAATGGATGTTAGACTTTATGAATTGTCTTACCAAAGAAAAAAATTGCCATTATAAAATCGTGGCAATCAATACAGTGTGGCACTTCCTAGGATGCATAACTAAACATTGGAATGGAAGAACACATCCTGAAAAGACCCACTCACACAGTCATTTGATTTAATACAAAGATGATCATGCAGTGCTTTAGGGAAAGACTTTTTGTTTCCAATAAAGTGAAATTCAATAAATTGGTGGCTCCTTTGTATATCGATACGGAAACAAATGAATTACAACATACACAAAACTTAATCACATGAACTATATTTAAAAATAAAAGGTAAGGCAATAATGCTTCTGAAAGATAATTTAGGGTAATTTCTTCACGACTTTGGAGTACGCAAGAATTCCTAAAACAGCACAAAAAGGAAGTCACCACAAAAGAAAATATTTATGCATAAATTAGACTTCACCAACATTGGAAAATTTTGTTCATTACTAGCTACCAGTAAGCAAGTACAAGGCAAATCTTAGAGAAGATATTTATATTACATATGCCTAAAAAAATGGCTGTGTCCATAGTCAGAGTTCTCCAGGGAAACAGAACCAATAGCATGTGTACATATATAGATTTATTTTGAGTGAATGACACAGGCAATTAATTACAGAGGATGGCAGGTTCGGATCTGCAGAAGTGGTTGAAATCTGACCTAAGTGCAGATACAGGTGAGAGAGCAGGAAGGGTCTAAGAGCTGAAGGAAATGATGCTGGAAGAACTCATCCCTCAGGAAAACCTCTCCTCTTAACCTTCCCCAGAGAGGGCAGCTGCAGCCCAAGGACCAGGTGAATAGGGAGAAGCTATTACAAAACCCTTCTCCATCTGGAACAAGGCCCTTGTTGCCACTTTAACGACTTCTAAATTCCACCCAGGGAAGCTAATTTTGGAGAAAACTCTTCTAGGGAAGCAATCCAAACTAAAGCATATTATTTATGTACATGGACATCTATGACACTTTTAGTTATAACAAAATAATTAAAATAACAAGCATTTTCAACAAGGGGGGAAGGGAATGATTATTTAACTTAGATTGTACATAGCAGTAAGATTATTATGAAGTATTAAAAACAGTATTTTGAAAGTTTGTGATAGCTCAGGGAAGAAGCACCTGATATAATGTTAAATGAGAAGAGAAATTTAACGTTAAATTTAATGTTTAATGAGAATGAGAAATTTTCATGTTAAACGAAAAATGTATATACTGTATTCCTTCAATTAGGTAAAACATTTGCATTATAAATATCTGGGTGGTGAGAGACAATACATCAAAGTATTGCTAGTGTAGTTTGAGTTGTAGGGTTGGGGGGGTTCTCTTTGTTTTCTATGCGAAGCAGTTGTTATTACTCAAGTATTTTGTATTTTTTTTATTGATTGATTTTTAAAGAAAGAGAAGGGAAGCAGAGAGAGAGAGAGGGAGAAAGAGACTTTGCTTTGTTGATCTACTTATTTATGCATTCATTGGCTGACTCTTGTTATTGTTGACATATATTTAAAGTCTATATTCATCTTACCCTGTATAAGACATTCAGATGATTTTATTCAGTCAATATTCATTTAGACTTACCCAAATGTACAATTTTTAGTCATATTTTCTGGATCTCCAAACTTCTGAGATTTTCTTTCATTTGACCAAAGATTTCCCTTTAAGGTACCCTGTGATTGAAATGGGCCTATTCCTCTCCATTCCCTCTGACCTACCTATGTCTGAGTCATCTCCCCAAACAGCATCTCCAGAATCTGCACCTCAAGAGCCCTCTGAGGACCAGTTTAGCTTGTTGGCTTCAGTGATGGATGCAACGTTGACCTAATTTACAAGACCCAGATTACGGAAACTTTCAGCCACGATTAAGAGATGATTTTACTTTAGCAACATAATGCTTAATCTCTTACAGAACATGTTTCTTATTTAGTTAGAACTCAGGTTATGACATAGAGAAAGTCCAATGTAGAAGACTCTTAGCTTCTACATGGAAGCTTGAGGTCCATGGAATTCAAATGTTTCACCAGCCCTCTGAAATAGTTTGCAAAATGGTACGTGTGTGCACCTAGGGGCACATTTGTGAAAAAGGGGTTTCATAGATTTTATTCAATATGATACAGAGCCAAAAATATGGTATGAATCTTTGCACTAATAAATTCTTTATTGTGGAAAAAGTGGGGGAGAATTAGCCAGCAGTAGTTTGTCTGGGGAAAAATAAAATCCCTGTAGGTGAACATGAAGACTTCGGTCCAATTCCCTCAGCACCTCCTGCGATGTGGAACGGATCTCAGTCCACACTCACACTTATACTGAGGGCGGAAGCCTAGCTAACCGCCAGTATTCCCTGAAGTCACCCACGGATCCCTGCCTTTCACAGTTCAAAGCAGGCACGTGGGACCCTAAAGCCCTAGCTTAGAATAAGGTCCCTTCATCAACGTTCCCTCCACTTCTCTTTGACTTTCACGAAGGAATTGCGTGAAACCAGCCCGTCGACTGTGCTCCTATCTTCTATCTTATATATGGAAAGTGAGGGCCAAGGCTCCCTTCTAAAAAGTATTTTCAATCTCTGGTCAAAATTCTTATTTTATTCTTATTTGAAGAATATGCTATCAGCCCCCAGTTAACCTAAGACTTCCAATATGGATGTTAATTTATTAATACATTCTGGCTTTCCCATCATTATAAACCAAAATCTCCAAGGGCAGAGCCAGTGCTTGGTGTCCTGTTTAATTCTGTGTCCATAGAACGGACACGTCAGTCGGCATGGAATTTCTCCTTCCTAATTGCCCGTCTTCACGCTCTTAGGCTCGGGGTCGCCCATGCAGGCTGCGTCCGTGGGTCTAATGATCCTGTGGCTCATTAGTTAATAGAGGAGGGGATTGCACATTGCAAGCCAGAGTTCTGAATTCACTGGAAGAAATAGTTTCCTGTGGCCACGTTTTTGTTTTTACTCCAGGTAGCTCTTCCCAGGCACTGTGGCATCTCGGAGAGTGAGTGGATTAGAGGCCGCGGGTGGAGGAGGCAGCCGGAGCCGCCCTCCGCCGCTCCCGCGCAGAAGGCGCCCGCGTTAACGAACGGCTCGTTCCTGCGGAGGAATTTCCTCCCGCGGAGCGGCTGTCTCTGTGCAGCAAAAACGTCCTGGCGGCTCGCGATTCTCTCCCAGGGGTCGTGTGGAGGCCCCAGTACCGCCTGCTGCCATTGTTACCCTCAGGCGAGGCGCCTGCTTCCCCGCTCCGCCCTCGGTTCCCATCCTTCGGCTCCGGCCGAGTGCCCGCCATCCCCAGCGGTGTTCCCACCGTCGCTAGGCGGCGGTGGATAGGCCCGGACACTCACGTCCCGTTCTGGACCCAGGGACTCTCCCTGCCGAGGAGCCTGGGAGAGGCGGGTCGAAGCTTTGTCAGACAAGTTCCGGTTAGGGACGCTGGAGTTCTTCGTCGCGCATTCACAGGTCCACACCGGGCAGAGCGTTTCCGGGAACCGAGGCCAGCATTCCCGGCGTCGCTTCCGGGCGTCCCCGCGCGGGGTCCGGAGCGGCCGCGGGTCCCGCCACAGCGCCGCCGACGCTGCGCGTGGAGCCGCCCTGCGGCCGGACGGCCAGTCCGGAGAGCTGCGGAGAAGCGCGGGCCGCCTTCTGCGGAGCCCGAATAGGTGCAGGATTGAGCACCGGGGGCCGTGCGCAC
Organism: Sturnira hondurensis; assembly: GCF_014824575.4. Lineage (NCBI taxonomy): Eukaryota > Metazoa > Chordata > Mammalia > Chiroptera > Phyllostomidae > Sturnira > Sturnira hondurensis. The sequence goes on along the minus strand of NW_028094224.1, from coordinate 474,095 downwards.
TAGAACGGGGTGGCTGCCTAGGCGGCAGCGGACGAAAGCCCGGAAGCGAGTCTCCGCCGCCGGAGGGAGGACGATTGTTGGGTTCAGACATGCTGACACCTCCCACCAGTATGGGCGCTGGCAGTGCTCCTGCCTGTGGAGTCCTGTAATGGTTACCCCAGAGAGCTCTCGACCGAGTAGTCGGAGTTCATAACTTGGCGGGACATACTCTTCTTCCCGTCGTTATTTCTAGTTATCTTTTTTGTCCCCCTTTTAGGAATGGTTGGCTGGGAATCCCCGGCTCACATGAAATCAAAGTGGGATCCGGAGCGGGGAAACGACAGGGACTCTGTAGACCCCAATGACTCTCCAGACTGTTCAGAGCAAGGACTATCCCTTCCCGCCCCCCCCCTCCAACCACCACTGTAGAAAAGTTGCTGTTTACATGCAACTTTGCGCTCTCAACAGTAGAATAACTGTGAGAGGACTGTCCCAAGTTCTTACAATGCAACACTGTATAAGTCAAAAAACCCACAATATACTCCTGAGTGAAAGAAAACACACAAGTAGTAAATCTGAACACTTGTATTTATATACATTTTTAATGCGAAGGTTTCCTATGTTATTAGATAAGAAGATAGTAGTTATCTTGGTGGGAAGTGTCTGGGGTCCTGTGGGAGCTTCTGGCTGCTGGTTAAAGAGCTTCTGACACACTTTACTCTGGGTCACACTGGTATTTGGACATTGTGAAAAGTCACAGAGCCAAACCTTTGAGAATTATGCACTTTTCTCCCCACCTGTCTTACTTTCGTAAAAACAACAACAAAAATCATTCTTTGCCTTGATTGAGATATTTATCTAGCAAAATAAATAAAATACAGCCATTAATGGAGAGATCGCTCTAAGGATGTTTTCTAAGCACTTTGAAACACATTAAACCATTGTATCCTCATTTCAAAGGATAAGAAACTGATACAGAAATCTTAAGTAACTCACTCAAACCACAGCAAGTAGGAGAGTTGATGTTTGAACCCGCCAGTGAGCCAGGGGAGTCCTGCTGCACAGTCTGGGTGTGTAATTCTCAATCTCTACTAAACAGAAAAAGAGTTTTCAATGCCATTCTCCCACAAAGTAATTCCCAGACTGAAAGTGGTAACGGACTTGGGGAAGGATCCATCCAGGATTGGAGACCTGCATGGACTGAAGGTTTGCTGGAAGCTGTGTGGTAATGACACTGAAGGTGACTTAGAATGATGGGGAAGAAGACAAAACACAGAGCAGATGAACACAGGAAAGAAATAATGAAGACGGAAACTACATTCAACACAGAAATGCAGGTGTTGGGCAAGTGGATAAGATTTGAGTTGGTAAAATACTCTCAGTTTTGCAGGTGGGAGCAGAGTGGCGCAGCGGAAGCGTGCTGGGCCCATAACCCAGAGGTCGATGGATCGAAACCATCCTCTGCTAGGCTTTTCCTCTCACGTTAGGCCTCTGCTTCCTTCACTACGAAGCACAAATTCTACTCGAAGAGATGCAGATGGCCCCACAACCTTCCTGTCCTCTTTCTCGGACAGGGTGATCTCGTTTTCATCTCTCCAACTACGTTCAAAGCTCCCCAAATAATGGGAGATGTCCTCAGTTTCTTTTAATTTCCGCCTCAACTACCTGCTCCCTCACTGCTTGCTGGACTCTCAGAAGTGCTTAGAAATACGTGACGAAGCAGAGAAGCATGACCATGAATGCCCATGACCGTGACCATGGCCGTTCACATTTCTCTACTGCAATGCATCCAGTCCTTAAAGAGGATGGAGTCCCCGTCCACTGTGGGGGAGGGGGTCAGAGAAGAACCCGGAATAAAGGTGTCTCCCTGTGTGGGCTGAGGCAGGCGGTGGGGTGATGTGATTCCACCTTGTCCTGGAGGAGGAAAACAGAGGGGACAGGGTTCAACTCGGACACGCTGGAAGAGGAGGAACAGAGAGAGGATGGGAGAGACGAGAGTGAACACCCACGGGCGTAGCCACAGGGAGGGAGTCAGAAGAGATGCTGGGGCAAGGAAGGACAAGTGCAAGACTGGGCAATGTGTGGTTTGAGGAAGATGGTCCTTGTTACTGAAACAACATACCAGTAACTTCAACCTCCGTCTTTCTGTTTTCAGGGACCATGATTTGGCCAAGGACTTACCTCACCTTGACAGTGAGGTGTTTCCGGCAAGTGCAGGCTGACTTGGGTGTAGATTATTGACGTGGGCCAGGGCATTTGATGTCCTCCATTCTGTGAGTCTCGATATACAAATACACGTTATCAAAAGAATTACTTTGAAAGTGTTTTGTGTAGCCAAACACAGTTAGATGGATTTTTAAATTACATATTATATACAAATAAAGACTGAACAGCATTGATCCAGTGATACACTGGAAAAACAATAGAAAATCAGCAAATATTATACAAAGAAATCTCAGGGAAGGAAATGAAGAAAATGGCTCATTTAATGCTTTAGAATAGAAACAGAAAGTGGAGATTATTATTATTAAAAGCTGACATTTTACCTGAAAAAAGGATAAAATTGCTAAACCCTTGGGTAAATTTATCAAATAATAAAGAGAGAAGGTATACAGCTGCTCTCAGAAATGGAGAATGCTTTTTCATTTAAAAATGAGGAGGGGGAGAGGCTGAATGGCAAGTTGCTGAGGCAGAGATAGAGCAAATCCTCCTAAGGATTCCTAGGAAGATACTTAACTGTGGTTAGCGTTCTCTAAATACTCGTTAATCATATAATGGGATTTTTGCATCTGAACTCTGTGCCCACAATGAGTCAAAACCTTACTTCATTTTTAGTCCCTCTCTCTTCACCACTGTCCTGGACCCCAGAACAAGCCAGCCTGGCATGTCTTCGTTGACTCTTTTTGATTGAATTGCAAAGAGCATGTCTTTCCCTAATTTCTTGAAATGTGTAGTGGTTTGCTTATCAATGCCCATTTTGGATTTACCTTGGTGACCATTTAGCTCTGAGTCTTGGCTTTTCCATTAGATGATCCAAAATTTCCTGGAATTTTCCACATGCTTATAGAAGAGTCCAACTACTTGGAAAGCAAACACTGTTTTCTGTAGGAAAGGCTGCCTTCAATGCGGGGTTTTGACTGCAGAAAACACGAAGGTATCATCAAAGCCTAGGCTCTCTTGGGAGTGATAGGGGAGGAAAAAAAACACTATTAGGACTGTGTTCTAATTCCTTTTTAAAAAAAGAATAAATGGTGGAGAAGTACTATTATGGGAGGAACATATGAGTCTTTCACTGGGACCAAGAACTATCACCTTGGGAGATTTTCCTTCCTGGGAAACACAGCCAGTTCCCACACGAGTGACATGTTGATCATAGGATGCAGAATTGGAACCTGTGTAAAGACATCCCAACAGACTTCTAGTTCACCGACTTAACCACTTGGCCATGACTAAACAGTGAATCTTTGGCTCATTAGCACAAGTAGTCTTCACCGAATTTCATCGTCTCTCTTCAAAAGAGGTTGAATATTCTATCACAAAGTGTATTTGCTGTCAGTGTTCCTTACTCTGACGTCATGATGCTCTTTTCTTCCTTATAAAATAAATTCAATTAAACCAGGGTGGAATTTTACTCCTGCACCTTCACAGATGTAGGCATGTTGAGACTTCAGGAACTCAGATGATATCAGGAGATACCAGGTCGTTTAACGTGGAGGATAATTTTCCCAGAGACGGGGAAAAAATGAAAAATGAAGGACAGGTTCCACCGAGATTTGAACTCGGATCGCTGGATTCAGAGTCCAGAGTGCTGACCATTACACCATGGAACCCCACGTGAGACTGTGCTCCCATAATTCTACATGATGAGTTAGAGTAATTCTACTGAACGTAGTATATCAGTTAACATTTTTTTTATCTACATCCACTCATGACACTCTTTTGAGGAAAATCATAAGGGATTTTATTTTATTTTTTAATATCTTTTTTTTTGCCAAGTACTCTAACCCATGAAGTCTACCTTCCCCCTACAATTAACTCGGAAATTTAGTAGTCCAAGTCCTTGCTTTCTTCATTAAGAAACAACGAGCAAGGATTTCTTAGATATAACATCCCTGGATTGAAAGTCTTTTATTGATGATATGATTTAATGTTTAAAAACTTGGTAAAGTTGGTACTTTTAGTTCCTATATAGATACATAGGTAAACTAAATTTAGAGATTTCGTGTCTCTTATCTGCAAGTCTGCTAAATCTCAGCCATGAGATATTTTTCTCCACCTAGATTACGTAGCTATCAGGTCTAATTCCTGTAAGAAAGCGAGCTTTAATGTACCGATTTCTGGCAAATTCACAGAAGAAAACGTGCAATAGAAATGTGTTTGAGACAAAATTGGAAAGTTGTGCTTGAAGGAAAAGTCTGAATTTTGTCACATGTAGCGATGGTTAAGGAGTGAATCAGAGACGCCGCATTTCAAGGTCATCTGCTCGCCTCCATTGTGAGGCAGGTGCCCCCCGAAGGCTCCCAACTGCACTTAAGATATGCTTACTGCTGTCGCGCAGACCTTTTCCTGGACCCAGTTGCAGATCAGGTTTCCAGGTCCTAAACGCGGTTTCTCCGGAGTCCACCCTCCACAGCCCTGCAGAGTCCCGCCCCCTTCAGCGTTGACTTGGCTGCCCTGCGCAGCCAGGACGCTCCGCGGCTTTAGCCAGATGCTCCCGGGATACGGTGCTGGTGGGGTTTCCAGCGGGTGTGCAGGCGTCTCCCAGGACTGCAGAACGACTTCTTACACAGTGGAAGAGAACCTGCAACTGAGCGAGGCACAAAGGGCTCCCTGCTGAACAGCCGCTGGCGACTCGCGAGTGCCCGGCTCAGCCGCCGCCGAGCTCGGGGGCGCTCGTGGAAGGAGGAGACCGCAAAACCGAACTCGCCTGCTAACCAGGATGAGCAAACGTGCAAAGGACCCACCTCTCCTTCCAATTGTCTCGGCGATTCAAAACGAACAAATAAATACAAGGAACTTGCAAAACATCTATTCCATACAAATCCCTTATAGTGCGCACCTTCTAGGGCCTGGGGCCCTGTACCAGACTGGGCTATGTTCGCCCAATACAATTGGGCGCCTGAAGAAAATGTTATCCTGTAACTCATGGGAGTTACAGAACCAAAACATTCCCAAAGGAAGTATTTTTAAAGGAATGTCTAAGTAGCACTTGCAGAATATAGAGATAATACCTTGTAAATCAGCTATTCTCTCTGGTGGGTTATAGCTGGTGTCCTGGGTAGTCTAATAACGGTTTTTTAAATACTATTTTTAATTTCCAAGAGATCTTGATCTCTTCATCATCATAAAAATATTTTTCCCGAGTTCCTATTATCAAGTTTACACTATGATACATTTTAAAATAAAATAAAAACAGCTCCCCTTCTGAGACTTTGGCTATTTTCTACTAAGAAACACTTTCACGAAATGGTCTCTTTTTGAAATAGCTTACTTAATAGGGTTTGGGAGAGAGAAACTTGCAGACAGCCTTGAGCCCTGCCCATCGAGCAAAGTTTTTGAGGAAACAAGCCTATTCACTTGGCTTTTTGTGGGCAACACATGGGAGAGAAGAGGCTCTGGAGTTTTGCGGGGATGAGACGGGACACGTATAGGTAACATACCTGCAGCCGCTGTGGTCAGAGACAGGTACAGGTGCTCTCTCCGCCGCGGGAACTCCACGGTGAGCGCTTTAGCAAAACGCTGCTCTTGCCGTAGTCGGCAGGATTCGAACCTGCGCGGGGAGACCCCAATGGATTTCTAGTCCATCGCCTTAACCACTCGGCCACGACTACATACAAGAAGAAGGCATTCTTAAATCCTGAAAGGGAATAGATAGATGTGATAATCGGACTTCTGTGTAGACAAATGTGTGTTTAGTAAGTTGGGCAAGTTCCTCAAATGAATAAGACGTAGGGTGGGAGGTCACACTCTCCGACAGCCACACATTAGAGGCACTATGCTGAGAGCACAGTAATGCACTGTACAGGTATCTTCGTTTTCGAGCAAAGTTAGGGGCAGTTCACTGACCAGCTCCCGCTTCCTCGCGGATGGGCTGGGCTGGTGCTGAATGCTGGATTCTCTGAAATGGAGCTAAAATCACTGAGCACCAAGGTGGAGTCAGGGTGACTTCGGTTTTAGGCCTGGGTGGGACCAACCCTTGTGCTAGGAATTGCAGGAGGCCAGCCTCCTGGCTGAACGGCACTGCGCTTTATGGTCTGCAGGGAAGCCCGTGCTTACGCTGTTGCAGGCGTCCAAGGTAGAGGGAGAGAAAAACGATGCTGAAAAGTAACCTTGGATCTCTCACGCGGCATTCCTGAACATCTGGGCTGACAGCAAAAGTACTCATTTCGTCGTGTTTGGCACAGTACCAACACGCTTTCACTTTCTAGAGGTGTAAGACGAAACTTACAACAGTAACAAAACATCTTGTCAGAAGTGGGATTCGAACCCACGCCTCCATACGGAGACCAGAAAGCCCGACCGCGGGAAGCGAAAGCTTGAGTCTGGCGCCTTAGACCACTCGGCCATCCTGACAAGCCCGCTGAATCTTTCGTGAGCGGAGACTAAAGTCTGTACACGCCCAGAACGTGCGCGATGACGTAAGTCTGAGGAACTGAAGAGGGGAAAAAAACAGTTTTCTTAGATGCCGGAGGTTGTCGCTGTGGCGCTGGAAGGAGGAGCCGCTGTATCAGGAAGCCGTTCCTGCCCCGTCTGCCAGCTCATTTCTGTCTTTGAATGAGTTAGGGAAAAAAAAAGGTGGGGGGTGTAGGGAAAGCCCTGGATTTCCTACCCCCTCCCCCCCGAGTTCTAAAGACCAGTGAAAAAGAATAGAAACGGTGCCACTTTAAAATGGAGTCCGAGCTGCCTCTCCAGAGGAACCGCCTTTACCCGTTTCAGGTCTCAATCTTTGGATACTAAAACAGGACAAAATAACCTTAGACTGGGCCTAAAGCAACATTGTGCCCCAAAGAACTGTTTTCAAAGATAACAAAAAAGCAGATATGATGACTACTAGACTGAAAATAGAACATATTTAGAATCAGTGTCACTAGGTTAGCTTTTCTGCACCGATAGCGACACCTTCCTTCTATTGATGTCATTGTTCCCCTTCTCTTGCTCAAACACACCTCTTGCCTTTGTCTCCTGATTGGAACACTATATGGGCTTCTGCCGGAGCCAGTGCATCCCAAATAGCTATTCTTAACTGATCTCAAATAAATGCTGGTTGCCTCTCACTCTGAAGGACCTTTTACTCTTAGGTTAACAGAACCTACACGCTCCATTCTGAAACTGCAGGAAAAATATGGAAGGGGACCCCGGATTTGATTACGCTGCATTGTGTCAAAATTACAAGCTTCTTTTCATTCTCTGGAAGATTCATGTCCTCAGCGTCCCCCTGAGGCTTGGTAAGAGAGCCCGAGAGTCGCTCTTCAAACCTATGTGAGTAAATAAGGTCTCCGACGACCTTATTAAGCTTCTGCCCGTACTGAAGAATGCCCTTTGGCAATAATTGACTGTACAATCTTAATTTTCCCTGAAACTGTGAACATTGATTGGCTGCTTAATGAATGCAATGTGGAGGTTAAACTCTCTGCTTAGTGATTAACAACCTAGGTGGCCCAGCCACACTTTTGGAAGATCCTGCCAATTTTTGAAGCTATGGGTGTCCCTAGCCCTTCCTAAAGATATAAATTACTTAAGAATTTAGTTATAGTATGAGCTATCACTTCTGGTGGGATACTGGATAGCTCCATGGGTATAGCATCAGAGCTTTAGTCTGAGGGCCCAGAATTCGAGTTTCTCTCCAGGCAGGATTTTAATTGTTACTTCAGCCAATTGTATCTGAGCCAGAGGAACTCATTGTCTTTACCGAGTTTAAGATCTAATCTAGCTTCATTTAAGTACTGCATTCCTGCTAAAGACCAACTAAGACATGTATTCACAAAAATAATAAAATAAACAAGGATGGGGCAGAGAATCTAAGTGGTATGGACCTAATTATTTCAAATTAATAATATATATAGAGAGAGAACTAGCTCTATATATAGAGAGAACTAGGCTTTTGTGTTAGTGCAGTATTTTGATGGCATATTATTGGGCTAAAGACAAAGAAATAAAGAACACACTGAAGTCTCAGAACCTGCATGGTCCCAGCAGCATGATTTCAGGCACAGCCCACAGACACCATGCTCTAGAAGGCCACAATTGGGGTCTTCGACTATAACCCAACCCCCTGGATAACAACAGGAACTGTTTAATGTCAACACAAAACATGATAGCTAAGGCAATTTCAAAATGTTTTCCAACTAGGGTCTTTTGCAAGGTGACACCAATTTCCCATGTAGGAAGAGCATGTTGAGACCATGGGGAATCTCAGAGAACCTAGAAGTCACTGCTCTCTCACAATCTGATCATGTCCACCCAAATTGCTCCCCTTCACTCCCAGATTAATGAGTCATTTCAAGAGAACTTTACATTGACTTATTTTCAACCATCCTATCACTAGTTTATTTCTGTACGTGCTCATTTTCAACTCCTCTTAGAGACTTGGGGAGGTGTTTACTTTAACAGTGGGAAAGGATAATTAATGAAAACACTGGAACTTAAAGTATTTTAGGGCAATGTCTTTGCTACGTTTCCCCACTTGTGGAGATGTTCGTAAATTGGCTCTGTTACCTGGACTTTATTAACTGCCCTTAGTAAAAAAGGGTAGAGGCGCCTGGACAGGGACTTGAACCCTGGACCCTCAGATTAAAAGTCTGATGCTCTACCAACTGAGCTACCCAGGCTCTCAGGGCTGACTCATTATTATTTTGCAAATCAATACAGTCTTCCAGGAACACTGGTCCCATCCTCTGGTTTCAATGCTGCCACTGAGTTTGAATATACTGAGCATTCCATTTAACCCTACATTCTTTCTTCATTATGCAGACAGTTGGTGGGGAGTATTTATTGTAGGGGGATTACTAGGAAAGTTGGGCCCCAGTAGGGTGGGGAATATTCCTGCAGTTAATGCTGCACACAGAGCCTTGGAGACCGCTGGTCTGTGGGAGAACGCAGGCCCCTGACCTTGGATTTCAGTAAGTGGGAAGAGCTAGCTTCAGGAGCGTTTAAAATCGGTGATGGCAGGAGGGTCAGTTACCATTCTTTTCTCTGTTGTTTTCTTTCAGAGTTGGAGTTTCCTGGAATCTTTATTGCCATGCTTCTGTCTGGAAAGCTAACTCCCCAAAACGCCACTTCAACATTTGTGTACCTCTCACTTTCAACATGCCCACCTTTCTTCCCCTTTCCTTCAGTCTCCTCTCCTTGTCCTCCTCACCCCCCTTATCTCTCCACCTGCATTTGCCATTTCAGCCATGTCTCTGCCCACTCTTGTCTCCCATGAAAGTGGAGCCATAGGCAATGCACCAGCACATGGAGAGCCCACTTTTACTGTTGTCCTATTGTTTTTTTAATTTCACACTTTATCTGGAACTCCATCCTATTTAAAAACAGGGAGGACCAGGCAGGTGGCCTCTGTCACCATGGGTCTTCATTCTGAGACGTGTTAGCACCTCAGCAAAGAAGTAGTGATAAGATTGCAGCATATGGAAAATTACCAAGATGCTACATTGTTTCCCAACATAATATTGCTTGAAAAAGTTAATAAAGACACAATTTTGATAAAAGCTAATTTTCATCAACATGCAAAAAAGGACAAGAACTACAAGCAACAGCATCACCATCCTGAGCGATAAGATTTTTTTCTGCCTGGTGTTCTTGTGAGAATCTTGGAATCTAACAAGACGATGTGGGTTGACTGGACATTAGCAGAGTATGGTTTCAATCCTTGACTTCTGGGTTATGACTTCCGCTGGGCCACTCTGCTCTTCAGAAATGGACACCTTATTTGTTATTAATTTGAATATGCCTTAACAGACATTGAGCTCTGTCACAACTTTCTTTTCCCCCTTTTCTACCCATCTAGCCTAACCCCTGTCTTTCATTCTGGGTCTGCCCCCACACTTCTTTTTTGAAATCTCTAAGTGCATCTTTGCAACTTACTCAAGAAAACCAAGGCTGAAACTCTTTCTCAGGAAATTGGAACCCAGCCAGCTCAGGTCCCCTGCACAGATTTGTAGGGATGGGTTGTTGTCAGAAAAGTCTGGTTCTTCCAGACAAGGAACCCTCCAAAGCCGGTTTGAAGTGTTTCCATTTCTTCATTTCTTAGGCAACGCCCACGCATTCACTGGCTGCCTTTCTTCTCTCACTTCCAAGGACGTTCCTAGGAGCATACCTGCAAAAGCGACTGTCTTTTATTCAGATGTATATGAAGCTCTTCTCAGTTCATTTAGGTCGTTTTCCCTTTTCATTTCTGGAAAGTTGGACTGGTAGTTAGTTATCAAAGCCCAAGGTGATCTTTCCTCGATGAAATCTCTTCACACCTGAACCCATGGTCACCAGCTGCCTGCTAATTCCAAAGCAGATTTCTCCTTTCTCAGCTTCATGGTTACAGGCTACATTCTTTTCTGTGATCTGTATTATTCTAATGTAAAAAAAAATCTTGGACATAGAAGTTGCTACTGGAGAGGCTAAACTTTTAAGTGAATTTTTACAAAGATCGGATATCAATATTCCAAGAAACCAGAGAAGGTTTCTAATTTTTAACTTTCTTATTTCTTAAGAAACCAGAGGTCATTATTTTCCAAATACAGAGGGAAAAAGGTTACTTTGGGATAAACCTAGCCACAAATATTTTGAATGCAGAAGGGTGGTTTTTACTACCTCCATCCTCACAAGATTGGTTCCTTTTCTGAGCTGTTCTTTTCCTCTGTTTCCCCTCAGAGTCCTGCAGGGCACGGCTTCTGCTCTTTTTCGTTTTTCCTGCTCCAGAAGCTGCAGATGTTGTGTTGACCTCCTAACCCAGAAGCCTTTCCCCCAGATGGTTTCACTCCCAGTGACCTCCCTGTTTTCACAGAATAAAACCACGTCCTTCCAAAAGAGAAGCACTGGCCTCGGATCTTGTAAGCCAGTGACTTTTAGTCCCACGTAGGCTCTCCTGCAGGAGAGTCTCAAAAAGAAGTTTTGGAAATGTGATGAAGGCAGTTGTGATCTAGACCTTAGCATATTAGTGACCTTCTATAAAACTGTGCGAAAGTTCAATGCAAATGCTATTTCCGCAAAACTAACCTGAGGCCTGTGGGTGGGCCCCTCTATGCAACCAAGCAGTTGTTTAGCTCGATTCCAGGGGTATGCCATACATGTTTCATGCCTGTCACTCATTCCTTACTGCCCGATTTTTAGCTTCAGAATGGCCTTTCAGTTTCTACTCTGCTAACGACACTTCTCACCATGTCACAGTCACCAGCTCACCTCCTGACCCAGACCCATGCTCAGGAGGTCCCTGCTCCTGGGATTCAACTCTCTGCAATTGCTGTCTTGAAAGTCTTTTAAGAGTTTTTACCTCTCAACACGTCTTGTGTGGTCCAGTGAGCCAGATCATGGGCAGGCATCCCTGAAGTTGGATGTTACAAACTAAAAGAAAAAGAGAACTGAAATGTGTGAATACTAGAATTACAAGCCACTGAAGTTTTGCCCATAACTTCCATAAAGCAAGTTTTCATTGGTATTTTTTTTTTCAGTGAAATTTAGTCATGGGGAGAAGGGGAAAGGAGGTTTCAGGTTCACAGAGGCAAGTTCCTTAAATGTGGCTGACTATGGCTTGTGTTATTGGTCCATGAAGGATCACTTTGACTTCTACTTTATTTCATAAACAGGCCTTTCCCTGCTGTGTCCTTCCTCTCCTCCAACATATAGATCTTCTCTCAAGTATTTAAAACCCTTAGAAAAGAACCCACCCTTGAAAAATGTTGATTCGTGTGATATTAATTATCATTGGCACCGTTGATTCTGATTTTGTTTTCCTCTACTCAATTAAAATCAATTGTCTTGCTACATTAACATCTGCTCCTATACGTGGCCGCTGCGTGGCCCAGAATTCCAACTCAGACACTCCAGTAGTCTGAGGGGCATGTAGTTTGCCTCCTACCACCGGGCACCTCAAAGTGCTCCCAACCACACCAGGTGAGGCCAGCCATGGACTGGATTGATATTTCCACAAGGTGCAGTTGTAGGTGAAAAATTGCCACCTAGTAATTTAAAAGCTATTCAGAAAGAAAAACTCATTTAATGTCAAAGCGGTGAAAACTTAAAATCCTAAATTTAAGACCAAGATCTTAGTTTATGTAGAGTATCATAGAATGCATTTTTTACCTTCATAAAACAAAAGACATCTAAGTCACATCATTATGAGAAGAAATCTCAGAGGGAGGTATCATCTTACTTCACCAGCATGAGCATGTCTTTGCCATTGAAGACCTGAAAATGTTTTCAACAATGTCATAATCTTGAGGGAGTGAACAACAAACAAACAAAACAAAACAAAACAAAAAACCCAGGAACCAAGTGTAGATGACTGGTTAGTTGAACCACTAAGGAAAAAACCACAAGGTGTTGTGATACTTCAGAGACCAGGAACCTCCAGAACAGGAAACGTAACTTGAGTCTGGCGCCCTAGACCATTTGGCCATCCTGACATTACCGCTGTAGTTTCCCAGGTCTTGCACGGTAGACTCTGACGGCCAACGCCCGGCTGCATCCTAGGGGAAGGAGGTGGGGTGGGGGGAGGCTGTTTCTGGAATGTATTGGACTAGGACAGAGCTCTGAAGTCACTGAGAAACGGGGAGACAGCAGAGTATGGGTGTCACTGAGGTCCTGAGTAATTCCTACAGCCCCGAGACCGGGCGTTGGGCACTGAGGGACTCCAGCCTCGCTTCGCCTCCCCTCCCACCGCTCCCTAGCCCAGGCCCCTTAGGGCCTGGCCCCACCTGTGACCAGGACCCCAGGGTCACTGTGTTCTCTGTAACTCAACACGAGTCCAGCTGATCCAGCTTGTTGCTTCTCCTGGATCCGGGGAAACTCTCAGTGAATAAACAGCCAGCCCACTGATCTGGGCAAGAGGGGCCTCTCCCTTGTTCTCAACCCGTCCAGACTGTGATATCAGACAATAGTAAGGGGTCCTTCCGGAGATTTCCTGCCCTGCCTGACAGTCTTCCAAAGGATTCTCCAGAAATTTTGGAGCTTTCCCCAGATTCCTGACCAACAAAGCTATGAGAGGGAGTAGATGGGATTGAGTCTCCTGTACCCCCTCTCCTTATGTTACGGTTACTGGTTTCCCAAGCTCAGTCTCCAAAAGGCTCCTTTATTTAGTGAAACGTGGCAGTTTTCTTGTATCTTTGCCAGGACTCCCGTGTCCAGAGCTTGTGCGTCTGGATCCAGCGACGCAGTGGAGCGAGAAGCAGGCCCGGACCCACTGTCCTGCTCAGGAAGAGCTGTGTCCGGGCCCACTGCGCCCCTGGCTGCCTGAACCTGGTCCTGCCCTCGCTCTCGGCTTCTCTCCTAACGCCTGACAGTCGAAGATTTGAGACGAGGCACCGGGAACTGAAGCCTGGAGACCTGGGAGACCATCAGAGTGACCTGCGCCGCTGCAGGAAGAACGCGGGGCGAAGGAAGCAGCTGCACCTGGTCCTCGACCTAACCCCGCATCCCGGCAGGTGGGCCAGGCTCTGCTTCCCGCTGACGCCCCATCCCATCCCACGTCACCCCACCGCACCCCCCACCCCCCACCCCGCGCTGCTGCCCTGGTCCCAGCCAAACCCTACCAGGTGGATTGGGGGTGGGGGGCGGGGCGCTGCTCTTCCTTTGCCAAAACCAATTGAAGAGGATGCTGAGATTCTCAGAGGGCGCAGTAATATCTTTGTCCAGAGCCCAGACAATTGGAGAGGGGCTGAGGGTGAAACGTTAGATTTCCTGGAAAGCACACGCGTACACACACATGCGGGCGCGCGCGCGCGCACACACACACACTGAAGATTAGACCATATGATCAAGTTTAAGAGGAGGTAGAAGGTAAGTAGGTGAGGCTCTGTAGCTCAGGGGTTAGAGCACTGGTCTCGTAAACCAGGGGTCGTGAGTTCGAATCTCACCAGAGCCTGCTGGACTTGGGTTTTCCAGGTGAAAACAGATGGTCTTAGAGCGGCGGAAGTACAAACAAATGCTAAGTTCCCTTTATCCCGGGGGAATGCAATCCAGCCTTTAGAAACCCTGAAGTTACTACATGCTTTTTCCTGATACACACATGTCTATGATAAGGCTGAACTTAGAAATTAGGCACAGTAAGAAATTAATGATAATAAAATTATAATACTAACTATAACAATATCACCTATGATGACGTTTAATTTATAAACTAGGCACAGTAAGAAATTCATGCCAATAAAATACAAAAATTATAACAATGTACTTTAATAAAGGTTATGTAAATATGGCGTGTCTCACAACAGATCTTAGTCTGAACTCACCCTCTCGTGCTGTGAGATGACAAAACGCCTGTATGGTGAGATGAGGTGAGGTGAATGACACAGGTATTGTGATGTAGGCTACTACGGACCTTCTGATGACATGTCAGAGAGAGGACTCTCTGCTTCAGATGACCCTGGATTGTGGAGCCATGATGCCGGGGATTGTTGGATGTCAGGAGTACACCATGCCCACAGGGGAGGATCCTTCGTAGTCAAAGGTTCCCCCCTCCCAGAAACCTTTTGTAACCCGAAAGAACATTGTAATTGAAAGTTGTCTCTCTTTTTCACAAAGTCTTGCTACAGAGGCTGTAATCCTTCAGCGGTCGTGTGGGTGGCTTTAATGATGCGATTTTATCACTGCTTCTTAAAACAGCACCCAGTTCAAAACTTACGGATTATTTATTTCTGAAATTTTCCATTTAATATTTTCAGACTGTGGTTGACCACAGGTAACTGAAACAGTGGAAATCAAAACCTCGGACAAGGGGTTACCACTGTGTAAACCAGCTGATAAACCAATTTGTATTGTTTCAACCACTTGCAACATAAAGAGTCCTGGAAGCCAACAGAGACTATGTTATAACGATCGGTTTTATCAGACTTGCCTAAATGGACGTTAAGCTCTCCTGGAGTCACATCTTACTTGATATTGTCTCTTAAAGCCTTGCAGAATATGGACTCTGGTCTGTGCTCAATAACTGTTGAATGAACTCCAGCTAAAGAAGCGTAACCAGAGTGTGTTGAGTTTGCAGATACTTTAGGAGGCATATAAATTACCTGAAGGCCAAAGAACCAATGTCAACTAAGAGAGAAAAACCAAGAAAGTAACTCAGCCCTGATGAATATTCTACCTAACTATGAAGTGATGGACCCTCCTGGTCTCAGTGTATTATCACACAACTAGAATTAGCTGCCCCCCAAAACAAGCCCTTGAGAACATCGAAATGGCTCCCATAAAAATGACCAAAATCAATAAGCTATCAAAGATCAAAATGATGGAATTTTTTCCTACTCCACATCTGCATTAAATAATAATATAAGGGTACCCCTAAGACAGAGATATATTTCTCAAAAATTACTCTGGATTCTTGAAACAACCCGATATGTTTGAAATGGTACCATGTTTGAAAATGTTAGTGTACATTGATGAAGACTCAGGGAAGGCACAGGTGATTCACTCCCATTAAAACCAACCAGGGCAGCTGCCTACTGCTCGCAAGTAGAACTCTGGTTGCTGCTCAGAGTCTTCAGGGTTCTTTATGCTTCCGCGAGCTCAGGACCCTGCTCTCTCTGCTCGAAAAATATCTCCATCCTTCTAGCAAAGCCCTACTCATCCTTCGGAATTCAGTTGGGATTCATGTTACCCTCAGTATATGTAAGGTAATGTTTCATAGCACCACCAGTTCACCTATGTTACAGCATATACCACATAATAACTAATAAAGAGTTGATGTACCTTTTCACTTTTTCTCACTAAAACGACACTTCATAGTAGGAACAAAGCGTTCTTTATTACCGAATCATCACAAGCCAGTCGGGATTCAAATATGTGTGATTAACAAAAAGTTTAAAAAATGAATGAATGCTATTGTAACCGCAGAACCTATTCTGTCTCTTACGAAGTACTGAGCTGTTTTCAGAGACAGCAAAACAAAACTGCAGGCCATGCAGCTGACGCATCTGCAGTGGAGAAAATATTGCAAATTATCCCTGGACTTGACCGGAACCTCAACACAGGAACCCTTTCCGAAGTGACGGGTGCGCTGTCCAGGGAGGTCTGGTGCTGAAACCCCTAAGGTCTTGCCTGGATCCCTGGACCAGACAGGCAGATTCTAGCCTTCTTCTGTCTCCTTGACAGGCGGTTTCAAAAGAAAGCTTTTTCTTTGTAGAAGCAGGGGTCATAGCACTGGGGTTTCTGCCCATCGGGCAATGGATCCCTGCTCCTTAACACTGCATTTCCAAACCTGCATGAGCTCTACAGCAAGAAGTTCTCAGGAAAGTATTTAACTTGGGGTTAAAAGAAAATAACCTAAAATACTAAAGTCATCTTTGTAATAACTTTACTCTGGTAATGTCTATAATATTTCAGTCCATCCATTGAAATTCAGGTGTATGATTTTAACTATATTGATAAAAAGTTGTTAATTACAGGGCTCTATGTTCAGGGATTTAAAAAATGCAACACAAGATTTCCATTTCCTCAGGTAAGGAGCTTGGAAGTCGCCTGTCCATCTTAACAAGAATTAAAAAGCTGAACAGACCGAAAAATCAACAACTCTGTTGACACCATAAGAGAGGGGAGCTCATAGGGAAACCCCTGCCCCCAAGACTGGAGACAGACTAGTCTGTCTGCAGTGAGTATCGGTGAGTATAGGGAGTCATGGGCTTGCCGGAGCAGAGAGCCCAAGCCGCAGTCTAGTTCCTTCTCCGTACAATTCTCCCCACTGGCAGGAATCATTCCATAAAGGCCAGAAGGCTTCGTATCTCACGTGTTTGAGTGGTTCGACAAATGCAGTTGCCCCCGGCCAAAAACAAGTAAACAAACCAGCAAACAAAACTGGCCTTTATAATTAGAGTCTCCGGGGAGGAAACCTGGACACCGGGGTGGGCATTCCGTCTCGGAGGCAGACTATCCGTAATGAACCCCTAGAGGCCCGCCCGGGGAGGAGCGGTGGGGGCGGGGCGAGGAAGGGGCCAGGGGTTGGGGGCGCCGCCGTGCGCGGCAACGCGCGCAAAGCGGGAGTGGTCACTTCTTTGGCGTTTTCGCGCAGGAGACGCCGGGCCTGCTGGCGCCGACTTCCAGGGAGGTTGTCCGGGGCTCTCGGGAGCTTTCAGGGGCTCGGAGCGCGGCGCGGCGGCGCGGAGGGCGGTGCGCTCAGCCTCTCGCTGCCGGATCGCTGGCAAATGCCGCTCCGCTGCGGCGCAGAGGAAGCATCGCCTCATTCTCCCGAGAGACGCCGCAGGGCCGTGGCCGAAGCGGGATGTACCCGCCGAGCCAGTCCCGGGGGCGGAAAGGTGCAGGGGCGGGGACCGCGGATCCGGGGGGTCTGGCTCCCGCCTCCGCGGGGCGCGGGCAGCCCGCGTGTCACTCTCCGTAGAGCGCGCGCGGGCAGGCCCGCGAAAGCATGCTCCAGTGGCGCAATCGGTTAGCGCGCGGTACTTATACAGCAGTATATGTGCGGGTGATGCCGAGGTTGTGAGTTCGAGCCTCACCTGGAGCATGTTTTCTTCCCTTTCCGGTGTGAGGAAAGGATTTCCTTCTTACTCGTTTACCCCTCTAAAGAAAAAGCTAAACAACGGTCATTACATTTTCCATGGGGAGACCACGGATACTCCCCTGATTAAGGAGCGTGTTCCGGGGCTTTCAAACTGGAAGAAGTCAAACCAGAGGATGTAGTTTGGGCAGCTCAGTATCCTGTTTCCCGCTGCTTTCTTTAAACTATTCTTCGTCTCTCTGGGGACTGGGACTTGCGCTGTGCCACAGCGTGCAGGGTCACCCGGCTCACCGCCGTGCGCAGGCGGCTCCCTGCACCCCAGCTCTGACACCCACGGGTTTTCGGTGAGGTGGCTGAACCCCACCTGGGAAATCTGACCGTGCTCGGGCATAGGTGGCGGGGTGTTTATCTCTTCCTAATGCCATCAGAAAATAAACAGACGGCCTTGTCTGGAGAACTACGCGCGTCTGAAATAGTAACTGAGGGTTGCTCTGCTCTTCATCCAGGTTGCATCCTGTCTCTTAAATATGAATACTCTCCCAGTTTGCCTTCAGCTTTCCTCTCGTCTACATTCTTTGCATTGCTTACTGTGGTTCAGCCCCTTTACTTTGGCTGGAACTTTTCTCTCCCACCCGGTCCTGTTGCCTTAGTGCAGAGCGATGCACCCTGCCGACTGCTGGACACTCCTGCCCGGAAACCCCCACGGGTGTGCACCATCAGCTTGTGTGGAATGACCACCCTCCAATCCACTGGTCCCGAGGTTACCCGTGAGATAAACAACTTCTGATCTCTGGCTCCTCAGTTCTCATGGGGAGAAATAAATAATACACCACGAAAAATATATAAATAACCACATAAAGTGGAGGTACTTTTTACAGAGAAAAATAAAAATAGGATAAGAGGGGTAGGGGATCCCAAGGTCTGTGCTGGGAATGCTATTTTACATTAAGTTGTTAGAGAAGTTCTCTCTAAGCAAGTGACATTTAAGCAGACGCCTGAAGGGAATAGGAGAGAAGGCCTTGGATATGTAAGGTGAAAGCCAGATCTAGCCAGAGGGAAGAACAAATGCACAGGCCTGGGTGTGAGTATGGCCTCAGAAGCATAGAGAAGAGTGAGGAAAAAAACTCAGCATTTCACCATTACACATCAGATTAGCTGTAGGGTGTTTCCCCCCCTGGATACTCATTATTAAACTAAAGAAGATACTTCCCCCCCTCATTTGCATGAGTTGTAATTATAAATGGGAATTGAATTTTATTAAATTATTTTTCTGCAGCTAATAAAATGTACACATAATATTTTCCTTTAGTGTGGTGATTATATTGGTTTTATATTTAAGTCAATCATATTTATAGACCAAGTTCATGTGGTCTTGATAGAATGATTACTCTTTTAATATGTTGATGGATTCGATTTGCTAATATCTTGTTTAGGATTTTCATCTGTTTCACTGAGATATCTTGGCCTGTGTGTTTCTTGTTTTAAAACATCCTAGTCAAATTGTGATGTCAGCATCATACTGATTTCATTAAATGAACTGGCCAGCTTTCTTTTTATGCTAATATTGGTAATTTGTGTTTTCTTTCATTTTTTTATCATTTGCTAGTGATTTACTCATTTAATAGATTTATACCTTATTTTTAGTGTTTTCTTTCTTTTACTTTTTTAGGATTAATTTGCTCTTTTTATCTAGCTTCTGGAGATGGAAGCTTAATTTTCAGACTCCCCCCCCGCCCCGCCCCCAAAACATGTACATTTAGAGGCAGGGGTTCAAAGTGAGAAATTTCCGCGGTGCTCAGGCTGAGTTGCCCCCCTGGTAGCAATGTGTGACTGCACAGTGCTACCAGCTCAGGAAGCTCACTCAGGTCTCCATGTCCACAGCTTCTACTGTGACTTCATTGCATAGACACCAGTGACTGGTTATGCTATGTTATCAGGTACTATTGCTTATTCTAAGGTATGGAAATTAAGATTGCATGATATTGGTGTAAAGATAGACAAACAGACTAACAGGACAGAATAGCCAAAAACCAAACAGAACAAAAAACACCCAGATGCAATATAGTTTCCTGTCTCACAACAAGGAGACATTGCAATTCAGTGAGGACAAGACTGACTGTTCAATAAACAATACTGAGTCAATTGAAATCATATAAAAGAAATAAAGTCAATCCTTATCTTACCAATACCTAAACTCAAGATGGAATTAAACTTAATGATTAAAGTAAAACTTCTGGAAGAAAACATAGGAAAACAACTTCACAACATTAGTGTAGGCAACTATTTGTGAAATAGAATACAGAAATCAGTAACCATGAAGAATGATGAATTGGAATTAATTAAAATTTAACACTTTAAATACAAAATTAGGGCTGAAAGGATGCCACAAACTAGGAGAAGATATTTACAACACATATATCTGACAAAGCAGTCTATTTACAGTATTAAATGAACTATGAATCTGTATTTTTAAAAACCTGGCAAACAACCTAATTTTTAACTGAAAAAAAAACATACGAAAAAGTGTAAACTATCATTAGTCATCAAAAAATACAATTTAAAATACTAAAGCAATATCACTACATCTTGGTCAAATACCTAAAATTAAAATGACTGACAAAACCTAGTACTGACTAGGCTGTGAGACCACCAGCAGCCTCATAAAGTGTTGGTAGTGGTGTTAACTGGTACATTTATGCTTGAAAACTATTTTAGCAGCGTCTCAGAGAGCCGAACATATACATACCATATAAGCCAGCAATCCTTCCTCCCTCCCTCCCTCCCTCCCTCCCTCCCTTCCTTCCTTCCTTTCATCTGTCTATCTGATAAATGAGTCTTTGTGTTCACCTAAACCCATGCACAAGAAAGCTCAGTGCTTTCTGCAATAACTCCAGATTGGAAACCATGCACACACATCAACATGGAATGAGTAAGTACAGGCGATATACCTGTTAAATGGAAGTCAGTGAACAAACTGCTTTTACACATAAAAACGTAGGCGAATCTCAAAGATTCAATAATATTGAGCAAAAGAAACCAGGCATCAGAGCAGATTCTAGCTGATTCAGTGTGTGTGAATTTAAAACAAGTGCCATTCTGTCTAGTGAATGAGTTTGAAACAGTGGCTCATTTTGGGAAGTTATCAGCTAGGGAGCTGGTGGTGGGTCCACAGGGGTATAAACTTGCCAAGTTCACCAAGTTGTACTCGTACGACATGCGTGCTTTACCAGATGTAACGTATCCCTAACAGAACAGAAAGGGAAGGAATGCAAACACCTGAAAGAATAAAATAAATTTGAGCACTAACTAGACATGATCCCAGATGGTGCTGTCTTGAATTCTAGGGAGCGTCCACTCCAACGGGCAGCTCTGAACCTCTACAGCCCTGTGGGCAGCCACTGGCACCCTGAGGAACCACGTGTAGTTTCCTTAGTGGATTTTTTGTTCTTTCTATCATACTCTGTAAACTTTTGTGGGTTGCCCCAGTTTGATATTACATTGATACCCATATATAAAATGGGCAAAATGCCATTTTTTCAGGAAACAAGACAAAAATAGTCTTAATTTTCTGATATATAACATGCTAAAATGAAACTAGGGAGCTAGAAAGACTATTTAAAGGTAATTAACACAAGCTTGGGCACCACCTCTGGCCGAAATAGCTCAGTTGGGAGAGCGTTAGACTGAAGATCTAAAGGTCCCTGGTTCAATCCCGGGTTTCGGCAGAGTTGGAGCTTTCTTTTGTGAGAGCCGTTGACGTTCACACCGTAACTGTGCGAATAAGAAATACTGATTTAAAGATGTTACTTTAAAGGAAATGGAGGAGGGTGGAAGGTATGGAAAAAAGCCCTTTACTTTTTTCAACACAAACTTTCTTTCGAAGTTAACATTCCACGAAGAGACTAGGGTGCCACCAAGTGGCGGTAAGTTCTGGTGGTTAGAACGTGGGCCTAATAACTCCAAAATTGTGGATTCGATCCTGGAACTGGCCATTCACCTATAAAAAAAAATTTATCCTCTCCCGGACAGAGTGACAGTGTGAACTCTCCAATTCAGCCAACAACCTAAGATCTCTTCAATTCAGAATTGGAAGTTTGCACTTGCTCCCTGTAATGGAACACGAAGGGTATAGGTAGTATTGTTATTGTTGTTTTGTTAAAAAGTAATATAAAAGAATTAGGAAGAAAACTGGGGGAGTAGAGTGGGAGCGAGGTGGGTGCATTTCAGGGAAGGGAAAATCAAGAGGTAGGAGAAATTCCCTTTATTTTTATTTAGACAAACACGAGAATATCAAGGAACTTATTTTTTTTCTGAAAAGACGCTGTCTCCTTGAGTAGCTAGTTGACCCAGCTGGTTAGGCTGATACTACCCAACTTCAAGACTTGCTATTACAGTACAGTGATCTAGACAGTGTGGTACCAGTGACAGAATGAACAAATAGAGTAATGGAACAGAACAGAGAGCCTGCACATAGATCTGTACTGATCTAATCCACTGACCTTTGACAGAGGAGCAAAGGCAGTTAAGGAAAGAAAGAATACTCTTTTCAGCAACAGGTCTAGAACAACCATCGACATGCTGAGAGAGAGAGAGAGAGAGAGAGAAACTAGACACAGACCTTACATATTTTCTCAAAATTAACTCTCAAGTGGGTAACATATCAGACCTAAATATAAAACTTTCAAATTTTCTAGATTACTTAGGACAAAACTAGTTTACTTTGGGTTTGACAATGACTCCTTTAGATACAACACCAAGAGTATCATCTATGAAAGAAAAAATATAAGTTGAACTCCATTAATATTAAAATCTTCTACTCTGTAAAGACCCTTGAAAAGAATGCAAAAATAAGCCATGGGCTGGAGAAAATATTTGCAAAGCACCTATCTTATAAAGGCCTAGTATCTAAAGTAGATGGAAGAATAATCCAGGTGATAGAATATTATGCAGCACTAAAAAAAAGCATTATCAAGCCATGAAAGAACAGCCAGTCTGAGAAGTCTACAATGACATTATAGAATGTGCAGAGAGAGAGAGACAAAAGATCAATGATTGCCAGAGGTTTGGGGGGTGAATAGGCAATGAACAGGTAGGGCACAGGGTTTTTTAGGGCAGTGAAACTACTGTATGTACTGTAATGGTGCATATATGACGTTATGCATTTGTCAAAGTCCATAGACCCCGATGTGAACTATGGACTTCAGGTAGTAATAATGTATCGGTATTGGTTCATCCATTGTATCACACTAATGCAAGATGTTAATAATAGGAGAGAGTATGAGGTGGGGAAGAGGTAACCGTACTTCCTGCACAATGTTTTCATAAACCTAAAAATACTCTACAAAGTGAAGTCTGTTTCAAAATGTAAGCATTGGTTCAAAAGTGGAAAGACTTTAAGTAAAAAAAAAAAAGCTATTAAGAGAGAGAATCCCAGCAGTTAAATTAGGCCATTTCTGGAGGTAATGAACTAAACCGTCATCATAGTGCCAAAGCATTAATGGGGGGGGGCGGTTTGAAAGGGGTTCTCGGATCAGTTTAGAGTTATTCATCATACCAAGGTTACACAAAAGCCAACAACATAACAAAACCAAAGAATGCTCAAACCAATCATCAAAATGAAATCTTTCCCAAGTCACTGCAGACAGATGTCTGGGCACAGGGATAAGGAACTGGACTTTCTGTGGGGTCCCCAGATTGCCATCAGGACAGAACCACAACACACCTGAAAGAACTCAGTGCCTGGGTGGAGAAGGTGAGTGTCCGAGGTGGGGTTCCCTCCTGAGTGAGTCGTGGCACCCAACTGCCAAAGACAAGAATCTGGTAAGGGAGCGTTTGATTTTCCTCAGGTGACTGTAACAGGGAGCGAGCCCTGCAGGTTCAAACATCAGTGTTTCTGCAAGGCGGTCTGCCTTGGACATCTACAGGGAACAGCAGACAAGTCACAGGTGAGGCTCTTTACATTTCGGGGAAGTCTCACTCACATGAATGGAAAATATTTATCTCTGTGTCTAGCTACTTGAAAGAAGATTGTACAGAAAAGGGTTAACAGAGCAGGCCTGAGATTGCTATCCTTAGAAAGACTATTTTAAGATTGACCTTTAGCTAATAACTGGGACCTGAGAGCCATTTCTTAGATGACAGGGGGCTCCCTGTGCCTGAACGGTTTGTGGGAAAAGAAATGTGGTTTGTGCTGAACACCTGCTTTCTAACTGGGAGCCTGGAGCTTTGGTATACACTAGGCAGCCTCGAATAAACACGTCAGACACCAAGTCCCTGACGAATATTCCCCATGTGTTGTCATAACTTTTGGCTGAAGGAAGAAAGCAAGTCCTGTATGACCTGGGCCTTGTCTCCCTCAGACTTTGCCCATAGGCGTCTTCCCTTTGCTGAATTTGCTTTGTGCCCTTTGCTGTAATAAATTGAACTTGTGAGGATTGTACTATATGCTGAGTTCTTCTATGAGTCATAGAACCAAAAGGTGCACAGGGGACCCCCAGCACCCCCAGCACAGGGACAAACAGTTCTCATCGTAGCTAATTATTCATGAGACAAAACACAGGAAGTTGGCCAGGAGTGAGAGGGGAAGATTCTGTCTGTGTCTGGTCTTTTCACCAGTTTCAGGCTAGAAGGAAAGGTTTGTGCTTGGCCTTGTCCATACCTAAATAGTGTAATGTTTTGCATTAGATAGGAATTAGGGCTTGTTGACTTCAAATGCCTCATGCAATTTTTTTCAAATAAGATACACTAATGAATTGCAATGTCTCCTTGTCATAAAACAGGGAACTGTTTAGCATCTGGGTCATCTCCCTCCCATTGACTCTATTCTGTCCCCTCGGTCTGTGTGTCTCTCTTTACCCCAATATCACCCTGTCTTAATTTTTTTTTACCTTTAAGATAAGTCATAATACTGGATAACCTGAAAATATAGGACAATTTAGTAGGGAAAGATTGACTCTTTCATACATAGAAAACCAGACAAAAATAATCTTCATTTTTCTGAGATGAGACATTTAAAAGAGAAACTAAGAAGCTAAAAAAGACTAAGAGTAACTGAAAAGCGTTGGGCCTGGCCAAAATAGCTCGGTTGGGAGAGCACGAGGCTGAAGATCTATAGTTCACTGCTTCACACCTGGCTTCTGACAGCTGCTTTCATGAATGTATTTTACTATATCTTTATTTTCTCATTTATAATTTACATTCAATATTATTTTGCATTAGTTTCAGGCATACAACATAGTGGTTAGACAGTTATATATAACACTTTACGAAGTGTTCCTCCTGGTGTTTCTAGTCCCCACCTGGCACCGTACACAGTTATTACAATATTACTGACTGTATTTCCTATCCTGTACTTTACATTCCCATGACTAATTTGTAACTATCAGTTCATAATTTTTCATTCCTTCATATTTTTCACATAGTCTTCCTAATCTCTTCCCCTCTGGCAACCATCGGTCCGTTCTCTAGCTATGGGTCTGTTTCTATTCTGTTTGTTCATTTATATTGGTCTTTAGATTCCACATATAAATGATATGGTATGGTATTTGTCTTTCTCTTTCTGGTTTATCTCACGTAGCATGATACCCTCTTTGTCCATTCGCGCTATCGTAAGTGCTAAGATTTTATTTTTTATGGCCAAGTACTATTCCATCATGTGTATATACCACAGCTTTTTTATCTACTCATGGATGGGCACTTGGGCTGGCTTTACAGCTTGGCTATTGTAAATGATGGTGCAATGACCGTAGGTGTGCATGTATTCTATTGAATTAGTGTTTGTCTGTTTTCAGATAAGTCCCCAGACGCGGAATTGCTGGTTAACAAAGCAGTTCCATTTCCAGGTTTTCAAGGACCCTCCATACTGTTTTCCACAGTGGCTGCAGCATGTGCGTTCCCACCAGCAGTGCACTGACTGGTGTTCGCTTTTCTCCACATCCTCACCAACATGTGTTGTTTGTTCCTTTATTGATGGTAGCCATTGTGACAGGTAGGAGGCGATATCTCACTGTGGTTTTACTTTGCATTTCCCTCATGATTTGTGACATTGAGCATCTTTTCATATGTCTTCAGACCATATGTATGTCCTCTCTGGAGAAACGCCTATTCAAGTCCTTTGCTCATTTTTTAATTGGACTTTTTGTTTTTCTGGTGTTGAGTTGTATGAGTTCTTTGATTTGGAATATTAATCATTTATCAGATGTATCTTGGCAAATACGTTCTCCCATTCAATGGATTGTCTTTTCATTTGGTTGATGGTTTCATTTCCTGTGCACAAGCTTTTAGTTTGATATAGTCCCATTTGTTTATTTTTTCTTTTCTTTTCCTTGCTCGAGGATACGTCAGAAAAAATATTACTAGAGAAATGTCTGAGATTTCACTGGCTGTGCCTTCTTGTAGGAGTTTTATGGTTTCAGTGGTTACATTTATATTTAATCCATTTTGAGTTTATTCTAGTTTATGGTGTAAGATGGTGGTCTGGTTTCATTTTTCTATAGCAGGTATCTGTCTGATTTTCCCAACAAGGTATATTGAATAGGAATGTCTTTCAATTTTCATACGAATCTGGGGCCCTGAGAATCTGGCATTTCTGCAAAGCTCACAGCCTTTCTCCACCACCCAGAAATCCACCAGTTGGCTGGAGAGTGGTGCTCCTAACCGTCACGGTCGCGGTCCCCTCTCCGTACAGAGGTTATTGCACTCAACACACTTCGCCTTCCAAATTGAGCCAGGAGAAATTCAACAAGGCCAGTGATCACAATTAGAATTTCCGACTTTCTTCTCCCAATGGAATACAAATGCTCTCGTTTTTTCTCCTTCTTTTAAATAAAAAGTAACATACAAACGTCGGGAAGAATGTCATGAAAATCGAGGGACAATAGTGGGAGAGAGGCGGGTTGTTAGGGAAGGGGAAATTAAGAAGAGTCAAGAAATTTGCCAGCTTATGGTAGATTTTACTGCAACTTCAGGAGGTGACATTATCTTGGCGCTTTGAGCGGGTTTCCGTGGAGAAAAGGAAGTGGACGTGGGCCTCATTCCCTCGGTTTCCAAGGTCAAAGCGCTAGGCTGCCCCTGGCTTTTCCTTTCCAAGGAAAAGGAAACCCCCTGCGCCTGCAGAAGGAAGGACAGGCCGCCCGCGCCGCCGGGTGTCCCCTCCGCCTGTCGGAAAGCCGGGCGCCGGGAGGCGGCGCTGTGGTCCGCGCGTCCAGCCCGCGCGCCCAGACTGACCCCTGCGAGGCCGAGCGAGGACGCAGCCGCACGCTCGCAAATTCGGGCTCAAGTCGAGATGCTCCTTCGGTTTGTTTTCGGGAATTTCCCGCGTCCCCACGCCGAGCCCTCCGGGACTCGACAGTTCCCGGCGCCCCGCCCCGCGAAGTCCCAGTTCTTGCTAGTAGTCCCGTGTCTGATCAACACAGCGTGCGGTAGAGATCTCTGCGAGCGAGGACTAACCAAAAGCGAAAATATGCTGATGGAGAAGATGACACTGGTAGAAAAAAAACCTTGTGTTTTTTTTTTTCTTTAAAGCTTCTCTGACCTTTAAACCATCCTTTTAGGGATCTTTTTCAGCCCAACGCCTTTTTCAAGTGCAGGGAGAGATTAAAGGCAGGAAGAAAGTCCTTCACGATGGCTTCTTTGACGCTTCCCGGGTCTCCACCGGACTCAGCAGACAGCCGAGTTGGGGAAAGCAACTTAGGTCAGTTCCAGAAAAATACATTCGAAGGATTGCAAGGATTGTTCGAACAGCTATTCGGAAAAAGTGCTCAGTATATTGAAGAGGGGGCGGGGGGGGGGGTGGCAGCAAAATGAGCGAGCCAGCCAGGAGTCGAACCTAGAATCTTCTGATCCGTAGTCAGACGCGTTATCCATTGCGCCACTGGCCCGCACCTCAGAGAGACATCTTTCAATACCACCACTTTTATTACTATCAGTATATATGTATGTGTGTGTATATATATATATAGTTGATCTCTCACCAAGAAGTGTTTTTCTTATTTAGAAAGGAATTAGAACCCCCCAAATAATACTGATCCTGGGAAAGCTTGATTTATTTTGTGATTTGTTTGCATAATATAGATTTACATTTAAAATGAAGACAATCTTCATTGTCCTGATCCTGCATTGGAAAGTTGTTTGGGCCTTAGTAGCTACTTTTGTTGCTTGATGAAATCTCCACGGGTTCAATCACCTGTTCCCTGTTCCTCGCTCCATTTCACATCCTGTCTTCCTTATCCAGCTTATATTAGTGCCCATTTCCGGTTCTCGTTACTACTGGTGTTGAAAATATTCACCAAATGCAATAAACCCAAAATGTAATAAGAAGGCAAAATTTTAATAAAAGTATAGATTTTAAGAATCACATGTGACAAAAAAATGTAGAAATTGCATATAAAAGAGGTTTTGGTCCGTTGAGAAGGAGATGAGGTTTCGTTTGGGCTTGAAATTCAAGGCAAAGTCAGAAGTCATAATATATCTCATCTGTGCTTTAGTTTCCTCGTTTGTATAAAGCGTTTCAAAGAGCTCTTGGCAGATATGATACACTATTCTCCTAAATAGTTATGGCTCTCGCCAGCCTCTGATGAGGAACACTGAGGGTTGCTGCTGGAGAGCGCTCTGAGGGATCATCAGAAAGCAAAACTGCTCCCAAGATTTTCAACGTCTCCTCGGCCCTCCGCTGCTGTAATCAGAAAACTATCAAGTTCAACTTCATCTCAACATAGCCAGTATTTTCAGCGCGCTCTACAGCCGGAGCTCCGTGTGGATAAAGAAGTAGGGGTGGGGGAGGAAGGGGAGGAAGGGGAGGAAGGGGAGGAAGGGGAGGAAGGGGAGGAAGGGGAAAAAAGCTGGGTGCAGGGATTTCACAGACGCCCAGAGAAGGAAAGGGAAATAACCGAACTCGCAGCTGGCTGAGGCCCCAGCTCTCCTAAAATACTCGAGTTTTAAATTGGAACTGCCTCCCTCTTCCGCCCTCATTTTTCTGCGTGTTGGGCAGACTTAAGTTTTGCAGAAGTTTCAAGTCATAGGATCTACACGGAGAAGATTCATGAGCAGTATTTGAACCTGCACGTGGAGACCCCATTGCGTTTTGAGTCCAACACCTTCACCACCCGGCCACCACAGTCCCTCAGAAACGTGCGCAGGTCATTTGTCAGAGCACATGAAAGAAGGGATAGGACAGCTGATTCCTTAGTGTCCCCAACAAATCCTTTAAATCCAAGCTTACATATTTTATTTAATAATAATTTCAACTTTTTAGATAGACAAAGAAAATCTTGGCACCATCTTTGACTGAAATTACTCTTTCATTCCACAAAAGTGAGGGAATTCTTTATTGCTCAACCTTCAAAATACAGCTATATCTGAAAAACTACCTAACAGCTACTACCTGGTCCAAGACACCTTTCATCTCTAGCAGAAAATATTACAAAAACCTTTCAATAGGTTTCCCTTCTTCCACCCTTTGCGGCTTTCCAAAGCGTCCTATGAAAGTAGTCAGAGAGATCTTTTGGAACCAAGAACACCTTATGGGACAGCTTTACTCAAAACTCCACAGTGTTTTGGTATCTGTATTGGGAATGTTCAATCTTCTAGTATGTTCTCTTCTACCAAGTACCCCTTCCCCTAGCAAAGTGTAAGGCCTGAATAATAGAACATTCATTCGCCTGATGTAAATTCAAATTGGTTCCTATTCATCTAAAGTATCTTGTATTGGATTAGTATCACAAAAAGCAAGTAGAAAATAGGCCCTGCTTTAATTTATATTTAATTTATATTTAATATAATATAATATAATAAAATTTTATTTAAAGGTGGGTACTGGGCACCGGGACTGCAGTTCTTCAGTAAACGCTTATCTTTGCCTTAAGCAAGCCCATTATGCACCTAGGTTAACATGTCTTTGAAAGGTCAGAAGTAATCTTCTTTTTCAGACCAGTGGGAGACCTAAGCACCTTCCAGAGAGCACACCGTCCTGTTAACTTTCCTGTTAGCCAATCCCATCCTTGCTTTCTTCCACCTTTATGCAATCTTCTTCACATCACCTCCTTCATTGCAAATGTATGAAAGATGCTGCAAAACGGTGATTCTCTGGAAGCATTTGAGATTTTGCTTCCCAGCAATTAGTTTGGCTCCAATAAAATCTTATAAGAACTCTTTACCGGTTTGGACATTCTTAGGTCAACAATGTGATTATCAGGTACTTTATATTCTAGTAGTACTTTTCCAAAAGAAGATTGTGTAATATGTAGATAGATATGAGAGAGAGCTTTTAAAATGTGCACAGATCAATTAACTTTTGAAAATATCACTACCTCTAACTGAGAAACGGTCTTGCAGGGAGGAGGAGAGAGAAACCCAGTGAAGGGAGCAGAGGTGACTCACGAAAAAGTGCTCCTCTGGCCCCTCCCTGGCGGACACCTGTCCAGCCCCGAGTCATCCTCTGCGATCCCGGGTTTCTCTTGGTTCGGACATCGGCCCTGACTCTGGATGCTCTTGGCCATGTGTTTGGGGGTCCTGGTTCCTGTGGACCCGAAGAGGTCAGAGGCTCCGGACAGGCGGCCCCTCCTTTGGGCGCCACCAAATGTCGGATGCTGGCACTGCAGCTCCAGACCCTCGACCGCGAGCGCGGAGTCTTCTCGGTGAGTTGGAGAAAATCCATGTTTTCCCGGAAGAAACACAAATTTGGAGCTTTTCCTCCTTCCCCCACCCCGCCACTCCTCCTTCCTTCGCCAGAAGAGAACGGAAAGAAAGGGGGAACAATTCTCTCTTGTACTCAAGATGAATGTAAAGAACACTATTGTATGAATGTAGTTCAACATATTGCTACCCTGGCCGGTTAGCTCAGCTGGTTAGAGCGTGGTGCTAATAACGCCAAGGTCGCGGGTTCGATCCCCGTACTGGCCATGTGTCGGTGGCGATTTTGCTGTTAAGACCGTCCCCTGAGACTCTCCAAGTTAAAGCAGGACTTTCACTTCTTTCAAACCTCCTTCCTGGCTGATCCTGACCCCTTCGAATAACATCTTCTCAGGGTTTCATTGACTCAGGCCTTAGACTCCACCTCATTCTCAAAGCAAAATGTTAACAAAGGTCCTTCTATTTATTTTACATTGTTTTCCTGTGAGGAGACCTCCTTAGAGAAAGAACCTGAATTATGTTATTACTTCTCAAAACAGATTGTATTAATCACATATCACTCAGCTGTCATATCACACACATCCCAGTTAAGTCTAACAGAAAACAAGATTAAAAATTAGGAAAGAAAAAAATTTCCAAAATTTCAACAATAAGAATGACAAAGATCTTTCTTTGGTATATTTTACACACTTATTCCAAAATAAAAGGGATACAGATGTTAAACTTTTAAATTTTAAGCCTTTTTTGCATACATAATATATTCTTGTGTTTTCAAAAGCAGGAACTGAAAGATAAAGATACACTGAAGTTTTCGTTCCACCCTCATTCCCCATCAGCCCATTTCTCAACATCACCTCCTAGAAGAAAGCTCTGTCCTTAATTTCTCATTTATTGTTACATGTATGTGTAATATTTGTGTCAATTATTTCTTTTTTCACACAAAAGATAGCACAATTATTTTGCATTTGCACTTTTCTCTTAGTATATATTTGATCTTTTAAATTGCACTTTCAACTTTGTACGCTATAAAAATCGGAGCTTATTTTCAAAGGAGTCGGTCCTTCCACCCAGGAGTTGAATCTGATAACTTTTAATCATTTTACCAAGTGCAGGCATATCCAACCCAGAGATGGAGGTGGTGGAGATGATATCCTTAATTTTGTCTTACAATGTGAACAAAGCACTTTCTTAAGCCAGATGATATTCAGAGAGGTTTGAATATGGACCACTGAGCTGCTCAAAACAAAAGAGTGAGCTATGGAGTTGTTTGGGATGACAGGGCAGGGAGTGCTAAGGGCTCACTCTAGGTTACTCATCGTTAATTTAGAGCTGGTGTGTGTTTTTCTCCAGTTTCCTTCACCCGCAAGGGTGTAGGCCACGAATGTATAAACCACCCACACCAGGAAGGAACAGTAGAATCAAAGTGCAGTTTGGGTCTATAGAACTCCTCCCATCCCCCCAAATGTGTGAAGGGATCACACATTTCCCTTCACACGGTAACATTATATTGCTTCAGGTTTTAAAACAAATGACATACATTGAAATAAAAATATTTTCAAAGAATATTAGGTGCAGGGGAAAGGAGTGTGAGGGACCAATACTTCTCCAAGTCCAGCTGCCTGTGATTTCCATCTACCCGGCATGAATGGACACCTGAGAATGAGTACTTAAAAAAATGAATACAGGCTTATCTTCCCCCCTCAGGAGTTTCTCATGTGTGAGTGGAATTTCTATGTATACATGTCTGTTTGTAGATATTAATATATAAAATATATAATGTAATAACAACTACCATTTATTTATTCAACACTTTGTTTCTCAGTAGTTTGTGAGACAATCACTGTTTCTGACACTGAGTCCATGGATAGAATTCACAAATAGCCAGAGATGGTCTAGGGTATAAGGATGGTTAAGATTCTTACCCTAAAGCAAAGTCTGTTCAGTAAAGCTGTTTAATTCCACCACAGAGTCCTCAGAATAATCACTCAAAGGAAGCCTGGGTAGTAACAGAAGTATTGTCAAGCACACAGGAGGCAGGTGCTGTCACAGCCAGTCTGACTGATGTGGCTGGTAGAGACAACCCAGTTTTAGTTTCAGTGAGCTTATTGTTTACAGACAGGAAAAGGAAGAGAAACCAAAGGTGCCAGCACCTTTGGTCCTTGTCCTATACACCAAGAGAGAAGGGGAGAGACCTTAGGGGAAGGAAGCTGGCAGAGCACATGGCCTGTTGTGCCATCCATCCGCCCAAAGCTTAGGAAATCTAACATTGTTACACCGGCTCCTCCATTGTTACACCTCCTCCTCCCTTCTCCAAGCCCAGAATTTGTCAATCACTTGCCGCTTTTACTAAATCACTCTAATAGATTTCAGTGGTGAAATGTTGACCTTCTCCAGATTTTGACATATCGCTGCTACTCAGCCAAGGTGGGGAAAAAGGTAGATGCTAAATTTTGACACCAGAAATACTTGCAAAAATGCCAAGTTTTGGTTGTTTAAACAGATGTCAGGCAAACACTAAATTTACCTTGTAACTTTGTAAGACGCTGCCCCCAAGACCCACACGCAACCACCCAAAACACACAACTGAAGGGCAAAGCACACCAGCTCTTTCTTGGCAGGTGAGTGGCTCTGAAAAGAGCCTTTGGGTATGAACAAGCCGGATCCGACTCTTCGAGGAGGGCTCACTTGGCACTGGTGTACTTGGTGACGGCCTTGGTGCCCTCGGACACCGCGTGCTTGGCCAGCTCCCCGGGCAGCAGCAGGCGCACGGCCGTCTGGATCTCCCGGGACGTGATGGTCGAGCGCTTGTTGTAATGCGCCAGGCGCGACGCCTCGCCCGCGATGCGCTCGAAGATGTCGTTGACGAAGGAGTTCATGATGCCCATGGCCTTGGACGAGATGCCCGTGTCCGGGTGCACCTGCTTGAGCACCTTGTACACGTACACCGAGTAGCTCTCCTTGCGGCTGCGCTTGCGCTTCTTGCCGTCCTTCTTCTGCGCCTTGGTCACGGCCTTCTTGGAGCCCTTCTTCGGGGCGGGCGCGGACTTGGTCGGCTCCGGCATGGTCAGAAAGAAACACCGAAAAACACAAGGAAAAGCGAGTGAGGCTGGGAGTGTCTTCTTGGGTCACAGCCTTTTAAAGTTACATCTGACTGGCGGTAACTCCAGAAACGTCACGTGAATATTGTCCAGTCAAAATAAGCGTATTTCAGAACGAGGATCCCATTGGTTGAAGTGAACCGTAACTTTTCGCCAATGGCAGAGGTTCGCTTTCGCGCCCAGAAACCATTATAAATAAGGTAGCTTTGGGTGCCTGAACTCACACTCGAACTAGAGCGCGAGTATCCTGTTCATTATGTCGGGACGAGGGAAGCAGGGCGGCAAGGCGCGCGCCAAGGCCAAGACGCGCTCGTCGCGGGCCGGGCTGCAGTTCCCCGTGGGCCGCGTGCACCGCCTGCTCCGCAAGGGCAACTACGCCGAGCGCGTGGGCGCCGGCGCGCCCGTGTACCTGGCGGCCGTGCTGGAGTACCTGACGGCCGAGATCCTGGAGCTGGCGGGCAACGCGGCGCGCGACAACAAGAAGACGCGCATCATCCCGCGCCACCTGCAGCTGGCCATCCGCAACGACGAGGAGCTCAACAAGCTGCTGGGCAAGGTGACCATCGCGCAGGGCGGCGTGCTGCCCAACATCCAGGCCGTGCTGCTGCCCAAGAAGACCGAGAGCCACCACAAGGCCAAGGGCAAGTGAGGTGGAAGACAACCCAACATGTCTGTTTTAACAAAACCAAAGGCTCTTTTCAGAGCCACCCATGTTTTTCTAAAAGGGCTTGCTTTTTCTGTATTGCAGAAGCTACTTGAAAATATTTGCCATAACTTGTCAACCTACCAGTAGGTGGCACTATGTGAACATTTATGGAAAGGCGAAAGTTACTCCTAAGACAAAACCTAGCATCAGCACAGTAAAATAGATACTTTCCATCATAGGTACTCAATGCTGCAGGCCCTTATTTAAGTGCAAATCTTGGTAGAGACCCATAGCAATAAAAGCAAACCATTCAAGTGCCTCCTTCAAGAATTTTGCATCACAATAGGACACATCCTCTGCGACTTGCCCATCTACAACTTTTCGGGGCCCTAGTCGGTTGCAAACAGGAAAATGCTTCATGCCCCGAGTCATGTCCTTTAGGCAGAACTCAACACTGGATAGCGTGACTTTAAAAAGGCACACAGTAATTTTTTGTGCCATTAACAAATTTGAAAATATTTTCCTTAACTCCATTTTACACAAATCTCACTTGAAATTGTAAAATGTGGAATGCTTTATATTAGAATGCCAGCTAGTGAAAAAGTAAATATCAAGTGTTAAGTTACATATGGACAAATAACGTATAAAACACTGTACGAGTCTGTGAGTTTAAATAGAGAACTCAAGACTTTAACGTGAGGTTAGTTTTCTTAAACTTGAATGAGGCTAAAAAAATTAACTTAGCCAATCCCATGTAGCCCGCGCCTTTTGAAAAAGATCAAAAGAAAACCAGTTTCAAGGGCCAAAGTGAAAATTTTTATTCGGCAAAGAAGATATATCATTACAATATTTACATTAAATTCGGAGAAAGGCCAAAGAACGTTTTAAAGAATACGGGCAAAGATGGTCCAGAGAAGAGTAGAAAACAGCTGGTGGTTCTACAGCAATAAACTTCCAGGGTATGAGGAAGGAAGTTCTTTTCCAGTTTAAACTTCCAAGGGGCTCCTGTGATCAGAAAGTGTTCGCCGCGTCCAATACCTTCACTGCGAGCATTGATGGGCAGATGCCTCGTCCAATCAGAGCTGGACGTGCCTTATATATTTGTCCAGCCGTTGCAACAGCTTAGTGCTTAGTTCTCTAAGATATGGCTCGGACCAAGCAGACAGCGCGCAAGTCCACCGGCGGGAAGGCCCCGCGCAAGCAGCTGGCCACCAAGGCGGCCCGCAAGAGCGCGCCGGCCACCGGCGGCGTCAAGAAGCCGCACCGTTACCGGCCCGGCACCGTGGCCCTGCGCGAGATCCGCCGCTACCAGAAGTCCACCGAGCTGCTGATCCGCAAGCTGCCCTTCCAGCGCCTGGTGCGCGAGATCGCGCAGGACTTCAAGACCGACCTGCGCTTCCAGAGCTCGGCCGTCATGGCGCTGCAGGAGGCGTGCGAGGCCTACCTGGTGGGCCTGTTCGAGGACACCAACCTGTGTGCCATCCACGCCAAGCGCGTCACCATCATGCCCAAGGACATCCAGCTCGCGCGCCGCATCCGCGGAGAGAGGGCATAAGCTCAACGCGAGTGCTTGTCCTGAACCCAAAGGCTCTTTTTAGAGCCACTTCTTTCTCACTGATGGGCTGTTGCACTACTTAGATGTTAAAAGCACGTCAGTGCAACGGGGAAGGGGGACCATGGCTTCTGCCAAGACTAGAAGTATTTTTTTCCTCATGCGGAGCGGGTTGAAGTATTGGCAAGGTCTGGTGTATAATCCAGTTGCTGAGTGGTAGTTTGAAAGAACAACGCCACACAGTTAAACTCATCACTTGTATCCTTCAATTGCCCACATGTGAAAAGCAGAAAGAAAGGGTCCTCTCTCAGGAAAGGAACTGTCCAACATGTACACATGGGGTTCAGTGTATAAGGTAACCGGCACCCCCTTCCCCACCTTGCACATTTACAATCTGGCAGTAGAGTTCTGCTTAACTTAGCTTTCTGATGTCTTCTCCGCATGGGGAAGGGCACCTTACGCATTTTAATTGTCCCTTGAAGAGCTGGCTCATTTGAACTCACCAAAAGAAACTGGGTTAGTACCTGGTGACCCTATGGGATAAAGTTCCAGGGCTTGAGAGAGAATTAGCAAATGAGCCCTCTGGCTTTTTTGTGTGTTTGTTTGTTTTGCAAGCTTCTGGAATCGTGGTAGTGCAGACCTGTGTGAGTAGCAGTCCTAGGCACCGTTCTAGGCA
Organism: Sturnira hondurensis; assembly: GCF_014824575.4. Classification (NCBI taxonomy): domain Eukaryota; kingdom Metazoa; phylum Chordata; class Mammalia; order Chiroptera; family Phyllostomidae; genus Sturnira; species Sturnira hondurensis. The sequence continues at coordinate 437,864 of NW_028094224.1, read as the reverse complement.
GATCTGGTTGCTGAGCTCTGGGAACCACCATATGACATCCTGGTGACCTCCCTGAGGCTGAAGCCACATTGGGGCCTTTCCTATGACTTAGGCCTTACATGACACATGTATGAAATACTACCTCTAAGAGAGCGTTCAAGGCCAAATATTATTCTATTTTCTGTTGTAACCATAAAATAAAAGAAAATGCCTAATACAGGGCAGGTGGTCAATAAATTGTAGTGAAATGAATGTTACTAATTTGCCACCTTTTGTACCGAAAATGCCTCCCGTTCTGTCGCAGGTAGTGAGTGCTTCCTACTTCCTGTATTGCACACTTCATCCAGATGCTTTTTGTCACCACTTTCGTCACATGGGGAATAGATGTAATATGGACAATTATATAAAGTTTTACAGTTTTCAAAGTATTTTCACATGTATGTGAATCTGACAATAGCTCGCAGGGTCTAGACAAGGCGTTGCTGTTCTATCTAGCTCTAGAAAAGTTTGTTTTTTTCCCAAGGCCTTCAGGTGATAAAGCCGATGCAGGTTTCTTTGAACACACCTGGGAAGGGAAGGAGACGGTAAGATTAAGCCCAATGGCTGTAGAAAAACAGGAGAATTAGGGTTTCTGTTTTTCACTTACCTAAGTGGGCTGACAGAGGATTTATAGGAGATGTCAGTGCTGTGTTAGAAACTATGGCTTCAGTGTAGTAGTTTATTCCAACCTTGCAGGAAAAAAGTCTTTGTTTTTAAATGGCGACAACAGAATGGCTAGCAATTACATGAAGAGTTTTTAAACTTCATCTTTAATCACATACTGTAAATTAAAACAACAGTGACATACTAGACACCCCCAGCGATTATCAAAATCAGAAAGTTGGGTTTACCAAGTGTTGCATGAGAGATGGAGAAACTTTTATGTGATGGTCACTGATGGTAGTTTTACACAAACGTTTTGAAGTATATTTTTAAAAATTTAATCTTTATTGTATTTTTCCCATTACCATGTAGTCCCCTTATTCCCCTCTCCCTCCAACGAACTTTCTAACTTACTTCATAAAACTGTGTTTTACTAAGGCCTGTGCCACAAGGAAATTCTCCTGTAGAAATGTAAGAGGATAAATCATGAATGTTCATCAAAGTGTTATTTGTGATAGCAAAACAATAGAGGTAATTTAAGGGAGTGAATAAATAAAATATTCCCTTCTAAGGTCAAGAAACAAATGGCAAAAGCAAGAGCTGAACCTGAAGCCCAGTTAATCTTGCTGCTCTTATTCAGGTCATACCTGGACATCTGAGCCAGCATATCCAACCGTTTTTTGCCTTGACTTCCAAATAACCTAGAATAAACACCAAAACCAAAGGCACCAAATCCGAGTACTTTTTATACATGGCTTGCCGAACACCAGTCGCTGAGTCCAGCCAGGCTTCCATACCAGAGAGCCAGGGGGAGAGACAACAGAAGAGCCCTACATCAGGGAATCTCCTTTTCATCCTGATTCTTGTTCTGCCAGTATCCAACCCTGAAGATATTAGTGGGGGGGGGGGGGCGGTGAATGAAAGAAAACCAAAGTTGCTGGCAGGTATTGTTTGATACATTCCAGGCGTGGAAATCAGATAAATTAAGGGAGCTTTATAATAGAGCATAAAGACCATTAGTGGTCATATGTACAAAACTGCAGAAACACGGTAGAGTTTTAGGTAAAACAGGGAGGGAGTGTCAGGCTTGAAAAGCTTTGTAAATCCAATACTTTTGGGTCTTGAGAGAGTTTCAGGAGGAAGTAAGGGGAACCCCTGGAAATGAGTTTTGAGGCCATGAGCAGACAAGAACATGACAGAGTGAACCTTAGGAAAGGAGTGGTAAGTAAGATGAGGGGAGGAGTCCAGGGAGGGCACTGGATTCTGTGTCTCCACATTTCTTTCACTGATATTTATAGCACATGGAGACACTAGAAACTCAGAGAAGTTTGAGGATCAGAGCCGAGGCGGTGATTGCTCTCAGGTGGGAGCGAGAAGGGACGTTCCACGCTTCTGTGCCTTGTAGTTCAGTTTCTGACTTGGACACAGAGAGTTGGGAGGGGAGAACTGATGGTATAAGTTCATGGAGTGGAAACTACTCTCAAGTGCTAATGCGTGAGTGCAAATGTGTTTTCGGGACAGAAGAAATGAGAAGTGTTCATTACTAGTAAGTAGAATAAGGACAAGAGAGAAGTACAAGAGACATAAAACACAACCTACCAGCCAATTCCAAAGCCTCAACCCAAACTCACGAAGCAAATCAGGTGTCACAAAAATAAATATGAGGTATAACAAATTAAATATAGAACACTATTGAAAATTACTGACGCTAACACTTGAAACTAAGAACTTAAAAACATTTTCAAGTAGACAAGTGTGGATGAGTAAGCAGCCCTCAGAACGTTGCAAAGGAAAGCATAGCTCATTTATTTATCCCATTAAAGGAGAAGAGAATTCTGTGAAATGTAAAACACTGCCAAATTTCTCTTGGAAAGAATATGTACCCTGTTGTGAGGCCGGGGGGCGGGGGGCAATAAACTATCGCTGTTATTCAACAAGAATTTATTGGGCAACTCATGTCAATCAGCATTACTATTTGCTGAGAAAGGAAAGAAGAGCACATTTTAATAGTACTTCAACAGAGAGAATTACACCTTTGAGAAACATAGATGTGAATGTCAATATCATTTCCAGAGTAAAGCATTGTTACATCACCAGATAATGGAGCACTGGTAAATTTCTCCATGTTTCCAGAAACAACAATTGTAGTCCCCACCTTATCCTCGGAGGACAACTTTCTAGACGCCCCAGTGGATGCCCCAGTTCTGAGAGACATTTTCACCTGCTCTTCTACTCTCCAAGGAAACAGTGCATAAAAGCTGACCTTGCTCAGACAACTTTAGAAACCTAAAGTGTTTCTAACCAAGATGAAAAAATATATAAAAGTTGCCCCTCTCTCCCCTCAAGCAAGGGAAGAAAAGGAAAAGAAGGTGAAAGAATGCAGAGCAGGGAAGGAGAAGGATATACAAGCAAAGCTGAGAAGTGAGGATTCCCACCTTGAAGTTTTCCATAATCAGGGATTCAGTTAGGTTTAAACAGAAAGCACTTTGCACACGAGGCTTCACAAATAACCCAGATGATGCAATCACAGCTGTTGGAACAGGCACCTCAAATCTAGCAATCAGTCAATAATGCTGTGGATGCTAAAAGGTAACCAAAAAAAAGAGTGAGGCCTGACCCAGACAAAGGAATGTCCTTCCAGGGCTGGGGAAGAACGAAACACTGTAGAAGGAGCAGCTGGACTGAGGAGTTTTTAATTAGGTTTTTACATTTGTTTTATTTTTTAATTACAGTTGACAAACAATATTACATGAGTTTCAGGTGTACAACATAGTGATTATACACTTATATACCTTATGAACTGATCACTCTGATAAGTCTAGTAGTACCCATCTGACACCATGAATAGTTATTACAATGTTATGGACCATAATCCATCAGCTATATTTACATTCCAGTATTTTTATAACGGGCAATTTGTACTTCTTTTTCTAAAGATTTTATTTATTTACTTTTAAGGAGAGGGAGAGAGATGTTTATTTAGTTTTAAACATCAATGGGTGAGAGATACACTGATTATTTGCCTCTCATATTCCCCCAAATGGAGGCCTGGCCCACAGCCCAAGCGAAGGCCCTGATGGGGGATGGAACCGGCAAGCTTTCAGTTTGCAGGCCTGTGCTCAGTCCACTGAGCCTCACCAGCCAGGGTGCAATTATAGAACTTAGTTCTTTTCCTCTCCAATGCCCCAAATCCCCTCCCCTCTAGCAACTATCAATTTTCCTCTGTATCTAGGAGTTATTTCTATTTTATGTGTTCATTTATTTTTTTAAATTCCACATATGAATGAAATCGTATGGTGTGTATTTGTCTTTATCTGACTTACTTCACTGAGCATAACACCATCTAGGTCCATCCATGTTGTCACACTGGCCAGACTGCGTTTTTTTAGTGGTTAATAGTCAATTATATAATATGCCACATAGTAGTCCAATTGTCTATTGATGGACACTTATGTTGCTTCCATATCTTGGCTATTGTAAGTAATGCTTCAAAGAACATAAAAAAATGTATCTATCTTTTGAATTAGTGTTTTGAATTCTTTATATAAATACTCAGAAGTGGGATTACTGTGTCATATGATAGTTCTACTTTAAATTTTTTTAAGAACCTCCGTAACTTTTTCCACAGCGGCTACACCAGTTTACAATCCAACAATAAGTGCTGGAGGGTTCCCTTTTCTGCACACCCTCACCCACATTTGCTGTTTGTTGATTTATTGATGGTAGCCATTCTAACAGGTGCCAAGCGACATCTTATTGTGGTTTTAATTTGTTTCTGATAGTTATTGGTGTGTGCAAATACACGTGATTTCTGAATATTAATTCTGCGTCCTGCTACTTTACTAAATCTGTTAGTTCTAATATCTTTTAGATGTAATCATGAGGAGTTTGTGTATATAGAATCCTGTCATGTGCAGACAATGAGTTTTACTTCCTACCTTCCCGTTGGGATGCCTTTAACTTCTTGTCTGGTTGTGGTAGCTAAGACTATTTATACTACGTGGAATAAAAATGGTGAGAGTGGACATCCTTGTCTTCTTCCTGAAAAATAAAGGAAAAGTTTTCAGCTCTTCATCCCTGAATACGATGTTAGCTGTAGTTTTTTCTAAACCAAGCGGTTTAATGCACCGCCCCTTTTCATTTTCAGAAAAGGCGCGGGGCGGGAAGAAAGCTGCCCTGGTGCGTTCCCAAACAGGTCCGCTGCAGAAGTATATAAGGCACCACAGGCAAGGCTCAGGAGGTTGGCTGGTTCATTCGCGAACATGTCTGGTCGTGGTAAAGGCGGGAAGGGTCTCGGAAAAGGCGGCGCCAAGCGGCACCGCAAGGTGCTGCGCGACAACATCCAAGGCATCACCAAGCCCGCCATCCGGCGCCTGGCCCGCCGCGGCGGCGTGAAGCGCATCTCCGGGCTCATCTACGAGGAGACCCGCGGGGTGCTCAAGGTCTTCCTGGAGAACGTGATCCGGGACGCCGTCACCTACACGGAGCACGCCAAGCGCAAGACGGTCACGGCCATGGACGTGGTCTACGCGCTCAAGCGCCAGGGTCGCACCCTCTACGGCTTCGGCGGCTGAGACACCCCTTCCCACCATCCTAGTTTCTTATCCCCCAAAGGCCCTTTTCAGGGCCGACCACTTTCTCTGAGGAAGAGCTGTGCTTTCTGTTCTTTGTTGGGTATGTGTGCTGGGACCATAGCAACCACCATTTCCTGTCCTGCCGTGAGGACACGGCAGTACGGCGGCCTTCCCGCTCTCTCCGGCAGGGACCTTAGCCTCTTTTATTCCCCGTGGAAGGATCCGCCACTGGCCACGGTTGGTGACCAGGCAGTTCCTGGCGGCGTAGGTCCCTGGAAGCTGGGGTCCCTGCTTCCGGCTTCGTATTTACTGCGTGAGGGCGCAGCAGCGTAGAGGTTTTAATAAGTGGAAGTGAGTTTTTGCCCCCAGAGACCCACAGTAACTGTAGAGCAGGTCACTGCCAGCAGAGTGAGAGTGGTCATTTCTAACGTATTTGCTCCGGACGACGTCACAAGATCGGCTCGCTTAGGATTGGCCCCCAGCCGCCTTCCTCCAAAACTGCCCTGGCTCCGGAGCGGACTGTCACCACTATCCCCTGACCCGAGGTGGGTGTGGGTGTAAAAAGAACTAGCGTGGTTTGCTGATTTTATTCTCAGGCTGGGACTGCCCCTAAACCCGAGGCTGCCCAGTCCCTAAGGCACTGTTCAGTAGACAAAAGAGTCAGTGTTCTGATTCGGGTATCTAACTTCTGAGGCCCGAGGCCTCGCTCTGCCTTTCTTTGGGAGGGGGAGCTCCCTCCGGCGCTCACAGCCTCTCCGCCTCCCCCTCCTCCTAACGCCGCCCCGGGCGCTGCGTGCGTGCTCAGGCGCCCTCTACGGCCATCTCATTACGCAAAGGTCCTTCCAGCCACCCTGAAAATCTACTTAGGAGCTGTGGGCATTTTATAAAATCCTTTATTTCCCAGAGCACCTACCTCAGGTAACAAACTTTGGGAATTGAGTTAGGAACTTAAGTTGTGTAACTTCTACAGTTCAGGTGCATGTTGGTACCATCCGGCCTCCCCATGGACACCACTATGTCTATCACCCACTAATGTGGCAAAGTCTGTGACTCAAATCCACACTGCCTGTTTTCATACCTTTATGGAAAGCTTATTGTGTCCGCTAAGTTGACGCTAGTATCAAAAAGCGAGTGAATATCACTATTTAGAGAAAAGGTTGGCCGGCCTTTGTTTTAAAATGAGCGATTCTTCAGCACGTTCAAGCTTGAGAAGGCCGGCGCGGCACACGCCGCGTTGAAAGTTGAAACTACTTCAGTTCCTCCGTTTAATTTATTCGTTTTCTCTTACACGTTCATCAAACTATTACCAAGAAAACCATTATGGCACCTTTTATTTAAAGCAGTGCAAAGAGCTTTCCAAGTTTCAAGACATTTTCTTAAGAACTTTTAATCATCTAGAGGATAAAAACCAGTAAACTTTTTTTAGTACACTCTTGCAGAGACCTAAAGCGGGAAAAGGTTTCCTATGCTGAGAAGTAAACCAAGAACTAAATCGGAAGGGAGGAAGTGGGAGGAGCAGGTCCCGTCGAATCAGAGAGTGAGACTCGCTATAAATTGCGTTGGCCGGTCTTTGAGCTCTTTACCTTTAGATTGTTGCTTTTGTGTCGATATGGCCCGTACCAAGCAGACGGCGCGCAAGTCCACCGGCGGGAAGGCCCCGCGCAAGCAGCTGGCCACCAAGGCGGCCCGCAAGAGCGCGCCGGCCACCGGCGGCGTCAAGAAGCCGCACCGCTACCGGCCCGGCACCGTGGCCCTGCGCGAGATCCGCCGCTACCAGAAGTCCACCGAGCTGCTGATCCGCAAGCTGCCCTTCCAGCGCCTGGTGCGCGAGATCGCGCAGGACTTCAAGACCGACCTGCGCTTCCAGAGCTCGGCCGTCATGGCGCTGCAGGAGGCGTGCGAGGCCTACCTGGTGGGCCTGTTCGAGGACACCAACCTGTGTGCCATCCACGCCAAGCGCGTCACCATCATGCCCAAGGACATCCAGCTCGCGCGCCGCATCCGCGGGGAGAGGGCTTAAGTTTTTCGGTGTTCCGCAGCTGTATACTCCTCTCCTAAAGGCTCTTTTCAGAGCCCACCAATTCTCATCGATAAAGAGCTGTTGGGTTCTAGAAAATATGGGCACTTTTTGAAAAGCTACTTTTGAATTCCAGGTTGCGGGGGACAGAATGTGCTGGCTACCGGCAGCTGGTTGTGTGTGTAAACTCAGCTAATCGGCGATCGGTGGCTGGACTTGCTCATTCTCACCCGTGAGGACTGCGAGAGATGCTTTCTGAATAAAGCATTTTTCTAACAATGACTCGGCCAATGTGTAATTTAAACATAACCGGCCAGGAGAAATGAAGGGCACCTCAGTATTTTGATGAGTTTAGTTCATTACTGTGGGTTATGCAATTGGAATGCAATTTAATTTTTACAAAATGTCCCAGTGCCTTCATTTAAGAGGTGTGCTTACTTGCTTTCCTGACACGTCGTTCTGAGTGTTCAGAACCTCTCTAGCTTTGGTTTCCATGTCGTGCTGACGAATGTTGCTGTGGGCTTGGTGTACGAGACCTCTCTAGCTTTGGTTTCCATGTCGTGCTGACGAATGTTGCTGTGGGCTTGGTGTACGAGACTGGGAAATGCGGAGATGACCTTCAGCACTGTAGAACTCGTGCCCCATATCCCCCTAAATTGTAAACCTGGCCTAAGTGTTTCAGGTACGTACTTAGTCTATGTTTGAGTTTCATGATTTTTTTTCAACTGGGGATTAAATCTGAGATACCATTTTTAAAGCTGTTCTTTATTTCCAGTCATAATTTGCTTTTTCAACCAAACTCTGCTGTTTATCTTGTCCAATATTTTCAGCTTTTTATTCTTGTATTCTCTTCATATATGACTCTCAATGCCTCATTGCCACGCACCTTTTAGGGGGCACATCCTAACCAGGAGGGAGTGGAGTTATATGCAGACAATTTTTTTCCAGAGCGTTTTCAGTCAGGTCAGCCATCTGGACCACTTCTCCGATTTTGGATTTACCCACTCAGAGAGGTTTACCGGTATATTCCAACTATTGGACCTTTAGCTTTTTGAATGGTCTCTGAATTCAAGCAAAAACTCTGCTGTTGGGCCCAGAAGCTTTTTCCGACAGATTACTTTGGAGCTCTGTTTGTATCTGTCAGGAGCAGGGACAACTGGCTGTTTCCAGCTTCAGAGACTTCTCTCTCCACACCCTCTAGGGTTTTCCCATCATAATAGACCCAGCTGATCTCTATTCAAACCTCAGAGCCACGAACTGTTAGCTGTGTGACCTTTGACAAGTTACCCATCCTCTTGCTTGTATAGGCATAAAAGGTGGCAAATGAGTTAAAAGCTGTACGGCATCCTTAGATTAGCTCTTGGCATTTAGTAAATGCTCCCTGTGCATTCGCTCTTATTATGCCTGTCTCTCTCCTGCCCCTAAAGCATGGAGGAATCCATCTCCCAACCCCCCAGATTTTCTAAAAGTTTTGTGATTGAAATAGTAGAAAGTGCTTGGTTAGAATATCTTCTTAACATCTTTTCATTATATCATAATTAAGATTGTTTTGAAAGAGGCTGGCTTGTAGCAGTATACCTCAGTGTATGCCTCTTTGGATGAGTTCAGAACACAGTAAAAGGACCAGATAGTAATTATTTTAGGTTTTGCTGGCCACGTGTGGTCTCCATCACTTTTTTTTTCCTAACACAAAAAATCCAACACCACTTTTAGCTTGAGGATCTTACAAAAACGGGCCACTGTCCAGATGGCGGCCGTTGGCTATAGGCTTCAATTCCAGGATGCCCTTAAGAGAAGTATGTTGGCTATTATAAAGTATTTCACAGAGAACACGAAGTACTGTGGATTGCATCCGAGGTCATAATCGTCATTTGATGTCCCTTATCCTCAGGTCAGGCACAAATTATTGTCCATTCCCCACCATACGATGTTCCTTTGAAGCAAATAGCAAACTCCACCTGCCATTTCAAACTCATGGTCATTGCGTCAGATCCATGGGATGTGAAGTTTTCCTGAATTCTGAGTTCAGGAAATGCACATTTCTCATATAAAGTAGCCAATTATTTTTTATAAAATTCAGGCCTATGGCTGCTTAAAACGATACCGACACTGAGGTGTCCTGTGTGCTTACAGACCAGAGTGTTCCTGGTGCCACAATTTGGTAATGCTCATGGACATGAGAAGCTGATGGACATGATGCATGGGAAAAGCTCCTTGGAAATAGGAAGCTCTCATTAATGCTTTTGATAGCTACTGGAAGCCCTTGAAAAAAAATTTTTGGCAGGTTGGAGTGGTTTTTTTCTAAAACCTTTACTGGGCTAAACATTTTTTATCCTTATTTTAATAGATCTCGGTAGGAACTAAGGAGAGAATGCATCTCAATCAACTACACCAAATTTAAGATTTAATTTGAATCCAGGTCTTTGGATCCTGGCACCAAAGTAATTTTTATTCCCCCTGCTGCAGATGAACTTTTCTAAACTGCAAAATACCTGTCTCTAAAGATATAGGTGCGTGGAAACTCCCAGGAAGCAGGACTGGTCTTCAAAGTAATGTTCAGGTGGTTAACGTGGGGCTGTAGGCAACCTGCGGCCCTGAGTCTGTATTCCTTGTTGGGCTTGGGAACAAAGTTTATGCCCACACCAATTATCCTAATGTCTTTCCTCTTGTAAAAATCAAAGACCAAACTTAGGAACAAAGCTTTCTTTAAAAAAAGTTCACTTGATACCTAGTAGAAAATTTTGTCCCATGAAACTAAGTAGCACGATGCCCTTAAGCAGGTGGACTTCTATGGAAGACCAAAGAGATTTTTAAAAATATCTTTCATCGGTGACACATGATTCAAAAAAAAAAAAAAAACAAAACGAAACAAAAGTAGGTGTCCGGGAGACTGCTTTCCTACGTTGGTGTTTTTAAATCGTCTCATTCCGTACCTCTGTTTTCAGCATTTAATCAGATTTTTGGGATTAAGCAACTCAATTAGAAACACAATTTGGAAGTCGAACCGCTAAAGGCGGCCGCCCGAGGGCGATGGATAGGATGCGCCACCAATCACGTCGCAGCCCTGGCTTATATAAGCCCGGGCCCTAGGCGGGAAGCTCTAGAAACCCGCTCTTTGGATTTTGAGTCTCTCCTCCTTCAGCAGCTCCTCCAATCGTCATGTCGGAAACTGCTCCCGCCGAGACGGCCGCGCCGGCGCCGGTGGAGAAGTCCCCAGCCAAGAAGAAGGCGGCTAAAAAGGCGGCAGGAGGGGGCGCAGCGAAACGCAAAGCGTCCGGGCCGCCCGTGTCCGAGCTCATCACCAAGGCTGTGGCCGCCTCCAAAGAACGCAATGGCCTTTCCCTGGCGGCGCTCAAGAAGGCGCTGGCGGCCGCGGGCTACGACGTGGACAAGAACAACAGTCGCATCAAGCTGGGCCTCAAGAGCCTGGTGAGCAAGGGCACCCTGGTGCAGACCAAGGGCACCGGCGCCTCGGGCTCCTTCAAGCTTAACAAGAAGGCGGCTTCTGGTGAGGCCAAGCCCAAAGCTAAGAAGGCTGGCGCGGCCAAGCCCCGTAAGCCAGCGGGGTCTACTCCCAAAAAGCCCAAAAAGGCTGCAGCGGCCAAGAAACCCGTCAAGAAAACTCCCAAGAAAACGAAGAAGTCGGCGGCTGGTAGCGTCAAGAAGGTAGCTAAGAGCCCTAAGAAGAGCAAGGCGGCTGCAAAACCCAAGAAGGCAGCCAAGAGTCCGGCTAAACCCAAGGCTGTGAAGCCTAAGGCAACCAAGCCTAAAGCCGCTAAGCCCAAGGCAGCCAAGCCCAAGGCGGCAAAGGCTAAGAAGGCGGTTCCGAAAAAGAAGTAGGAGGTGGGCCTTTTCAAAGGCATCGAAACCCAAAGGCTCTTTTCAGAGCCACCCCAGAGGTCTCTGGAAACAGCTGCGCACTCGGCCCCTTTAATCTCACTGTACTGTTTGGTTAAATGCAGGTTTTAGGCTGTGCAAATTGCAGCTTACATTTATTTAGATGGCTCTAAAAAGAACCCTTCCCTTACGTCTCGTTTGCTTTTGTTCTTAGTGCGCCGTCCCCACGATTTGGATGCAGGGTAAAGATGGCGTGGGGCGCAATAGTCACTGCCCAGCAGCTCGTGGAGCTCGTTGAGAATGGCGAACTGCACGTGATGCAGAATGACACACACCTTCCGGTCCTGGGCAGCGTTTCCCGCCACCACCAGGATCGCGATCCCTCAGGTACTACGCACCGCCGCCAGGTACAGGAGCGCGCTGGCTCCCCGTAGTCGCCCTTACCGNCTTTAATCTCACTGTACTGTTTGGTTAAATGCAGGTTTTAGGCTGTGCAAATTGCAGTTTACATTTATTTAGATGGCTCTAAAAAGAACCCTTCCCTTACGTCTCGTTTTCTTTTGTTCTTACTGCGCCGTCCCCACGATTTGGATGCAGGGTAAAGATGGCGTGGGGCGCAATAGTCACTGCCCAGCAGCTCGTGGAGATCGTTGAGAATGGCGAACTGCACGTGATGCAGAATGACACACACCTTCCGGTCCTGGGCAGCGTTTCCCGCCACCACCAGGATCGCGATCCCTCAGGTACTATGCACGGCCGCCAGGTACAGGAGCGCGCTGGCTCCCCGTAGTCGCCCTTACCGAGCGGGCGGTGCGCGCTGGCCACGGGGAACTGCAGCCCGGCCCGCGACGAAAAGGTCTGTCCCTTGGCGCGCACACTGCAGCCTTCTTTGCCGCCTATGGACATTCTGAGCTCAGGATTTCTCACCACTACTATATAAAAATAAAAGTGCAGGGACGTCACTTTTTATAAACGTTTTTCGGCGCCAAAAAGCAGCTATGTCCCAGATTAAGATGTCAGCTTCATTTTAACCAATGAAAATGCAACTTGGGATTCTTCCATTCTGATTGGACATATAAAAATTACGTTGTTTTGAGTAGCCAGTCTCACACTGTACTTTATCACCTTATTTGCATGCTAGGTTCTATATAATATTGGACACGTCGCACACTTCAATTTCTCTTTTATTTCTTCTTTTGTTTTGTTTTCTCCTTTGTCTTTTCTATTATGCCCGAGCCGGCCAAGTCCGCGCCCGCCCCGAAGAAGGGCTCCAAGAAGGCGGTGACCAAGGCCCAGAAGAAGGACGGCAAGAAGCGCAAGCGCAGCCGCAAGGAGAGCTACTCGGTGTACGTGTACAAGGTGCTCAAGCAGGTGCACCCAGACACGGGCATCTCGTCCAAGGCCATGGGCATCATGAACTCCTTCGTCAACGACATCTTCGAGCGCATCGCGGGCGAGGCGTCACGCCTGGCGCATTACAACAAGCGCTCGACCATCACGTCCCGGGAGATCCAGACGGCCGTGCGCCTGCTGCTGCCCGGGGAGCTGGCCAAGCACGCGGTGTCCGAGGGCACCAAGGCCGTCACCAAGTACACCAGCTCCAAGTAAACTCGGAAGTACGGGTTTTTCTGATAACACCAAAGGCTCTTTTAAGAGCCACTTAAGTCTTCTAAAGAGAACTGTTACTTTATGTATTGGGGAATTGTATTTGCTGCAAAGACCAAGTTTCGATTCGATTCCGTTACTAACGCTCCCTTACAATGTAGTGCGTGCTGTGGCGGTCCTCGATACAGTTTTAATGACTCTAGGCCAGTAAGAATCAAGTTCGTTAGCAGACAAGTGCCATAAAGGAAAGTACCCTTCGTCTCAAAGCAATCCAGTCACCTTCAAAAAGTGTCAACCTGGCTTCTGGTGTCTTCAGACTTCAAGTGCTACATCCCTGATTTAATGTGTACCTAATAAAACTAGAGCCTGACACACACTAAAAAGAGTCTTATTCACTTGTTTTTAAGGGGTGAGGGGGGGATACAGTGGAGCAATGCTGGTTTTTACACCCTTTTGCTGAGTGTTGATTTCCCAACTATCAAATTAGAAAATACAAAAGAAAAAGAAATGGAAGCGAGAAACCAAGTTGTCTTTCAAATAAACCGGTGATAATCCAACACAGACACTGCAACTATTGTTTGAAATAAACCACAGATTTCCCTGTGTGATTCTGTCCTCATTGGAGCGTTCTGGGCAGTGAAGCTTTGTGAGAGGGACTGCCATTTTACACACTTTCTCATTTCTGAGTGAAATTATTCTTTATAGGAGGAGTTAGGTTTTTTTCCCTATTTTTCCTGTCAAATCTGCTCCATGTGTTTTTCAGTTTCTCTTGCATGTGCTGTTTCTCTACTAATTGGAAGACATTTAAAAAATTAGAAAATAGAGCAAAAGGCGAAGAAAGGCACCGGGCAGGATTTGACAGCTGCTGCAGACTGCATCCCTGCCCTGGGGCTCTGCCTGTCCCTGTGGCTGTGGCAGCTGTCATTCAATGGCACAAAGAGAAAAATAAACTAAAGACCAGATGGGCCATGACATATCTCCAATCATAAGTCAAAAATCCATCTCTCCAGTGTAAGCCCTTAGGAATGGCATAGGAACTTAAAATTAGTTTGGTTTTTGCTTAGTATCAGCACGGAGAGGTTTTCATATCAAATTGTTTCTGCTGAAAGTTCTTGATGATGCCCTTCATTCAGTTAGGGTCCTCCAGTGGCTCCACAATTTTACTCCCAGATGTTTACACGAAAATATTCTGCACGCTTGTAAGTGGAGACATGCAGCAGAGCAGTGCTGTTTTTAATAGCCAAATACTAGAAGAAAGCACACGTTCACAGCCAAAGGAAGAAATACATTTATTGAGGTGCATTCACACAGTGGGATAGCATATAGCAGAGAAAATGATTGAGATACACTCAGTTGAATTTTAGAAACAAATCTCAGGTTGACACGTGGTAGTTTTTTATAAAGCTAGAAAATAAAACCTAATTTCTATTATGTAGAAAGCATACATAGAAGCACATGTGTGTGATTTAAGAAATTTTAAGAGGTAGCTTCATGAATAAATGTTTTAATATATGTGGCAGTGGATACCTCTGTGATACAGGAAGGCTCAGAGATAAATGCAAGTTGTACATAAGAACTTTCAAGCTTCATTTATGTTATCACAAGGAAATCTGATGATAACTCCACACCTAATGGTATTTCTCTAGGTAGTATTACTTCCTTTTAGAGAGTAGGGGATAAAAGACTGACAGAGGCCAGGAAATGATTCAGAATACTCAAGATTTCAGCTACAATTAACATCCAATCTTCTCCATGTCTGGTAAACTTCCTGTTTACCCAGCTTCTCACAAAACCTGACACCTCTGTGCAGGTAACATGTATGTGTTTGTATGCACATGTATGTATTCTATAATTCCACATATTTAAGGAACTGCGTGTGTCTAACCCTTCCTCAATTGCTAGAAGGGAAATTATACTTTTTAAAATGTATCTTCTCTCTTTTCAGGTCTCTCAAGATATTTGAGGACAGTGAAGTTACCATCACATTTGGGATTTTTAAATCACTAATTTTCAAAATGTATGTGCCTTTGATCTTATCCATTAGTGAACTAATGCATAGAATAAGCACCAGAATCTGGTATTGTTTTGCTTTTCAGAATGAGGGGAACAGCAGCTAATATCCGGGGAGGAAATGGGAACAGGATTCAGAGGGAGTAAGTTACCTAAACACGTATATCCTGGGCCGAAGAATGTATATACACATGTACTTTGTACCAGGGACTGCTTGGATGACCTTGACTTGTCAGCAGGGAAGACATCTAGAATATGGAGGAGGGTGCCCAAAGTCTGCAGAATGAGAGGCACGTGCAGAAGGCATTTTGAGTCCCTCTATATGAGGTTCCAGTATTTAGAAAGTTAAAATTCTTAAAATAAAGGAGAGAAAATGAATATAAACTCAGTCATCTAGACTAATTTATGCCATTGCTGATCAGACTTGGAAACTGATTTCGGCCAGTCCCAACCAGGATGTCACTTTATTTCGGTTGGAATTTATACCCGGTAGCTGCAAGAATTCCCATGATTTGCCCCAAATAATTTTTGTCAATATTTTTTCATGAAGAACAATTTATAGAACAGAAAGAAACAGACTGGAACATAGAAATAGGTGAGAAGATCTGATCCTAAAGGACAGCTTTCTCCAAGCTGTCACCGAGTAGACTGATGTTCTGCTCCATGCTTGCTGGCTGGGTACTTCAGTGAGCCTGTGATTCTCTGAAAGGTCTGCAAAATAGAGATGACAACAAGGTCCCAGGTTTTTTTAGGAGATTATGAGATGATGTACACGGATTCCAAGCATGTTCTTGGGACCTGGATGAGATACACATGGAAAACTTACAATCAACACTGTATTACATAGATTTTTTTTCAACAAAATAATTATTAAAAAGTCTGAGAAACAAGTATAACTATAAATATTTTCCACAGTGTGAGCTTCTTGAGTTATATAAATTGACATTTTCTGACAGATATAGCACAGTGGCTCAATGAAATGATACGTCAATTATAATACATTAACTAAACCGACAGTTTCCTGGATCTGTATCAAGTACCATGGAGATCCCAGGAAATTAGGGTAAATAGTATGTCAACTCTGGTGTTTAAAATGTTGAAAAAGAAAGTGAGGATGTCATTGTCTTTTCTACACCCCTTAAATCTTTCTGTTTCAGCAACTGGTAAACTGTCAATTAGATACTGGTAGGCGATGAAATCTCGAATGACACCCACCCTCTGCCTTTTGAACTTTATAACAGAGAACAGGTCTCAAGCTCAAGGCGCGAGGCAGTAACTAGTATATAACTGGAACTGAATAACGTTTTTAAAAAACCTTGTTCCGTAGTTACTTTCTATCCATGGTCAGAGGTAGAAATTTTCACCAGGGTAGTGATGTAAAGTTGTCTTTTAAAATATTATTTTCTAAAGAAAAAAATTAAGTAAGTAACAATTTAGGTTATACCCAGATACAGCAAAAAGAAACCAATTGTGTAAGCGGAACCAAAATGACTGAAGTTTGAATAATACTGAATAATATATGCAGCCTCATGAAATAGGCAGAGTACTTTTGTTATATTTCTATATAAATTATGTATCTATACCTATTACATATGTATATAATTAAATACTAAAATATTATCTAAATATGTATTCTATATCATTAATGTCAAATATAGTTAATATGATATTAATTTAATATTAACCACTGCAGCAACTTAGAGTAAGTATGAAATCTTAGAGTAAGTAATCTGGGAAAGTTTCTTGAAAGAGGTATAAGAAGGTTCAAGCTTAAAGGAAAAGATTTAGTTGGTATACTATCAACAAAACATGTTGTGTGACACAGTGCTCCAAAATTTAGCAGTTTAAGACCGCAAACATTTATTACCTCGCGGAGTTTCGGAGGGACAGGAATGTGCGAGCAGCCTGGCTGGGTGCCTCTGGTGCAGGGTCTCTCTTAGGAGGCCGCGGTCAAGGACTGATCATCTAAAGGCTTGACTGGCCCTGGAGCTTCCAAGGTCTAAGAAGGGGCTCCCTTCCGAGGCTGGAGGCCTCAGTTCCTTCCTTTGCGAGTGTCTGAAGGGTCACTCGTGCCAAGGGCTGGCTTATGGAAGTCTCTCATCTAACCTTGGAAGCGGCCTCCCTTCTGCCACACGTGTAGGAAAGGCTCAGCAAGGGAGCAGTTTGCACACGGCGGGTTGCTTTCGAGGCTGCTTCCCATGGATCAACCCTCCCAGCCACCACACCCCCCGGGGGATTTCAAATATCCCTGATGCCCAGGGGCTCCTCTGGTCAATTAAATTAGAATCTTTGCGGTTGGTAGTGATATATTTTTCAAAATTCCATCAGCGATCCTGATGCATGGGTAAAGCTAAGAATCACTGGATGCAAGAGTGAGAAACTCGGGGCATAAAGCTGATGGAGTGGGAGCAGCCATTTCTTTATTACATTGTATGGACAATGGAGAACAGCCATAAGGTAAATATTAGGAAATATTCACACCATTGTGCGACATCACAACAGTGCCAACTTTAGAAGCAGTGTTGACTGATGTAAAAAAAGAAATGGTCTACTATTAAGTCCTGTAAATATTCCGCGTGTGTTCCCAGCCACCTCCTCCAGGCTGGAGGGAACCGTCACGGCCTTTGCAGAATAGTCTTTTGCTCCTTGAGATCATAAATCCAGCCCAAATTGTGTGCTTTTTGTCCCCACAAGCCTGCGGCCTCCTGTCTTTCATGGAAAAAGACTGAGCAAAAAATAGCAAGAAACACAGTAAAGGTATTGGGATTTAAAATCTTACCTAATGGTCTGTCGAATACTAGGGACTTGCATTTCTACATCGATCCCTGAACGAGTAGAGTCAGCCCTAGAACGCCAGCCTGCACACCAGGAGACTGTACTTCCCTCTGGGAGAAAATGCCTTCCAGCCTCTCCTTCTTCAGTCAAAAAGGCTGCGTCTTCATTTAGAGTTTTTCCCTTATTCAAGAAGGGGAAAAGGGATTAAGAGTGCGATGAAGTGTGGAGCTGACCTATATTCTAAACTTTCTCCCTGAGAAAACGTTGACAGTGTTAAAATTGCAGTGAACTGGAACACCATCCTGGAAGGAAGTAAAACATTAAAACATGAGTGAAGGTCATGAAGCAGGATTAAACCGCTTCTCCGTGTTACTTCACCAGGAAGGAGATGCCGGTGGAGTGAGGGATTGTGAAGTCCTTGCCCAGGTACACGCACGTGTACAGAAAGCACCAGCAGAGAAATTAAAACTGCTCATCCCTAACTGGTGAAAAAAGGTGATTAGTTTTCTTTTTTCAACGTCCTCTTTCTCCAACTTTATCCCAACACCAGTGTTATTTTGTGCAAATGTAGGCCTAGAGTAAGGCGCATACCACCACAGATGTTACAAAAGAATAAGCAAAAGGGAACCGGAACTGGGGAGTGTCCTTTAACTCCATTTATTTGATAATCATAAGGCTTGGGGTGGGGGATGAAAATGGCGGTGTAACCTGTAAAGGAAGTTATCACTCAGCCAGTGATTCACTTTGAATTGGTCATTTTTCTCACCTTAAAGAACACCTGAAATTTTCTAGTTAACAAATTTCCACAAAGGATTCTCAGCAATTGGAGCATGAATATTAAGTGAAATCATCTTTAAGAAGTTAAATTCCAGAGTTTAATGTCTCTTACAATTTCCTCAAGAATTGATACCATTTTCAACCACACAATGCTAAATAGGGCGTTTGCCCAAAATAAGAAGCATTTTCCGAAGAGCTGAGATTAAAAACGTTCTTTCCTATCACTTACGCAAGACTGAGTGCCACTTCTCTCTCTGAAATCTGCATGGCTCTGAAAAGAGCCTTTGGGTATGAACAAGCCGGATCAGACTCTTCGAGGAGGGCTCACTTGGCACTGGTGTACTTGGTGACGGCCTTGGTGCCCTCGGACACCGCGTGCTTGGCCAGCTCCCCGGGCAGCAGCAGGCGCACGGCCGTCTGGATCTCCCGGGACGTGATGGTCGAGCGCTTGTTGTAATGCGCCAGGCGCGACGCCTCGCCCGCGATGCGCTCGAAGATGTCGTTGACGAAGGAGTTCATGATGCCCATGGCCTTGGACGAGATGCCCGTGTCCGGGTGCACCTGCTTGAGCACCTTGTACACGTACACCGAGTAGCTCTCCTTGCGGCTGCGCTTGCGCTTCTTGCCGTCCTTCTTCTGCGCCTTGGTCACGGCCTTCTTGGAGCCCTTCTTCGGGGCGGGCGCGGACTTGGTCGGCTCCGGCATGGTGGGCATGGTAGGGAGAACAGTCAAGGAGCTGAAGAACAAGCGCAGGGCTGCAAAAGTCCTCTGGGTTCACAGCCTGTTAAGGAAGTGGTGAGCAAAGTCACGTCTGACTGGCAGTAACTTCATAAACGTCACGTGAATATTGTCCAGTCAAAATAAGCGTATTTCAGAACGAGGATTCCCATTGGTTGAAGTGAAATGACCTGTAACTTTTCGCCAATGGCACAGGTTCCCTTTCGCGCCCAGAAACGATTATAAATAAGGTAGCTTTGGGTTCCTCAAGTCACACTCAAGGTACTTTACCGAGTACTTTACCGAGTACTTTACCGAGGTAAGCTGGGATACGAAAAGCAGGGTTCCGGCCAAGACGCGCTCCTCCCGGTTGGAACTCCGGTTTCCATTCGGCAGTTCACCACCTGCTCCGCAAGGGCAATTACTCCGAGCGACTCGGGGCCCGCGCAGGACAGTAAGACACACATCATCCCGTGCTACCTGCAGTTGGCCATCCGCTGTGACGAGGAGCTAAACAAGCTGCTGGGCAAGGTGACCATCGCGCAGGGCGGCGTGCTGCCCAACATCCAGGCCGTGCTGCTGCCCAAGAAGACTGAGAGCCACCACAAGGCCAAGTAAGCAGCAAGTGTGGGAACGAGGAAACAAGGCTCTTTTCAGAGCCACATCTCAAGTTCCTGAGAAAGTAGCACGACTTTATTGCACCTCTGATCGCTATTACTTATTTGCTAAAGTTTATGACAAGACTAGTAGTTCCTAGTGAGGTGCACTCCTTTCCCCTTCATTTTAGAAGTCGCATTTAGGGATTTGTGTAAAAAAACAAGTAATTGCTACGTTATATGGGTATTCTAAGTAGTCCATAACGTCAAGCTCATGTAGAACCTAGAAGGTATTTTTACTCAAGGTAGTCACCCAGGTCTTTCTAGAAATCCACAGTAGCTTAAGTGACAAGTTACATCAAATCCAAACATCTTTTGAGAGGACATAATGGTGATTTCGACAGACAACCCACTTTGTCAGCAGGAAGGTCGCAGGTTATTAAGTAATACTTCAGATGTTTCCGACACTTGACTAATTCATACTACCTGATAGTACATTTATTACCATACTGGTATACCTAGGTGTCCACGTGTTGTAACCGTGATCGTACTAGTTGCTACTGAGTTCCAAGAACACTGATGATAGATACCTGTATCTTGAAACATGTGAACAAACTTCCGATAAATCTGAGGCTGTTTTGACAATAGGTCAGATTCTGGTATGTTTCTCATTTCTAAATCAGCATAGAAAGGTCTTTTTATTCTGGGCCTTGGAAAAGAACGTTTATGCCACTCTCCAGTTTGCCATGTCAAGTGTAGGGTAAGTGGAGGTAATCTGCTTCCTCACCCAGTTGTCTGGGTAACTAAGGGTTGCAGTGTTCCCATAGCCTTGGAGGGGCCTGAGAACTAGTGTTCTCATAACCTTGAAACTGGGCCTGTGAAACTGTTCCCAGAACATTAAGTGGGAATGCATGGGCAGAATTTCATTATATAGTTTTCTGGCATTTTGCCGGCTTTGTTCACCTCTAGTACTTAAAGTAGTAGTGGCTTCCCACTAGTGACACACAAGGGCACGGGTGCCACAAAGGGTCCCACACTGGGGAGCAAGGGCCGTGATGTGTGTCATGCAGGGAGACTCAGCTTGCAGCTTGTGTGGCTCAGCCACCCCTGAATAAAAAGACATGCCAGACATCCCAATGGCTCCGTGAATATTTTTCAATCTGCAGGAATACAGTGAATTTGCCCGGCCTTGAATGGTCATAATACATGAAGCATGCAGGCACAATGACTTGACTGTTTTCTCTCTCTTTTTAAATGTATTTATGCTTTCAACAAACATTTGTTTCGCACTTAGGTATCAAGTGTTAGGACTGTGTTAGTAAGACACTTTTTCTAAAGAAACAATGTAACAGGGAGTAACAAAAGTAAATACAGCACTATGTAGCAAGAAATGTAGACACAGGATATTAGGGGAGCATAGAGGAGTCAGACCTGTGAGAGGCAACATCTAGCTTGAGGGTTAAAAGAAACTGGGAATTGCAGGAAATTACAGGAATTCTATCACCAGACCATTTGTGATATATACAGCAAGTTCAAGAAGTTGGATATTGGCACGAAGGCAGAGGTTACAAGAGGTAGGAAGGAGCTGGAAGGGATCTGTCGGCCACTCCTATGCCTTAAATCTTTTTATATACTAATGACACCCAATTTTTTTAAAATTTTAATCCCTTCACATTTTTCATTTAGCTCCCCAAACCTCTCCCCTCAGACAGCTGTCAGTCTGTTCTCTGTGTCTGAGTCTGGTTCTATTTTGTGAATTTATTTGGTTCATTAGATTCTATACATAAGTAAAATCATATGGCATTTGTCTTTCTCTGCCTGGCTTATTTCACTCAGCATAATACTCTCAAAACATATGGAACATGTTACAAATTCATACCAGCTTTGCATAGGGCCAATGCTAATCTCCGTATCATTCCAGTTTAGTATGAGTGAGCTGCCAAAGTGAGCACAGTGACTCCCAAATCTTTATGCCCACCCAGATTTATCTCCTGAAATCAGACGTGCACATTCATCTACAACTTCTGAAACCCTTGGAGATCCCCGAGAAACTCAAAATGAACGTCTCAGACTGATCGTTCTCACAACTTCCCCTGTGATCTCTTATCCTAAACTTAGTACCTGGCTCACCATCTGCCCATTGATCCAAAATGGTGTGGTGTTGAATATCACTGTGTGCCTGCCATTCCTAGAATGAAACTTACTTCCTTGTGCAAGGTGATGAAAGTATGATTAAAGTCCAGAAGGAGCTTAGGTGAAAGGCACAAGACCATCGTTGTTCAGCATAAGGGGTGTATCCACGTAATTAGAAATGTCCCCTTAACGAGAACTACTCACTGCTCCTGAATAAAATTTTCATATAATGCAAACTAAAAGATTAATTTAGATCATTATATTTACTGCCCATTTCCAGGAGACGGTGCCCTTCCCAGTAAGAGTATGTGTCAGTGTAGACAGGTCATCTATTGTGGGCCCTTCCTGACTAATTAATAGCTTAGTTTCCCAACTGAAAAGGCATTGTTTACACACTCAAGAATACCAGTCTGTTTAGAAATTGCTGGATCGTCAGGCAGAATGGGAGGGTGGCATCAAAGGGCCATTATCCCCTCCAAATATTTTCTGTCTTCCCAGAGGAAAGCTGGTTCTTGAGATAAGATCATCAGCACTTTGTTTTGCTAAAGGTGTTGATTCAAATGAGAAGATTTAAATTTGGTGAAATATTCTCATCAATCTAAGTTCTGTATACGGTAATCACGGGTGCTCCTTCCCGTTGTGAGCGGAGCATGGTGTTTGCAGTAGTGATCTTAATTTTTTTAACAAAGTATGAAGAATATAAAGACCTTTCCATTTGTTTCACAAACTTGTGATGACACAGTGTACACAAGCCAATTTGTCAAGGAAGGTCTTGAATGCTTAGGTGAGTATTGTTTCCACTTTCTGTTGTAGGGAGGAAGGGTAATTAATGTACACCAGCTGTACAGAAGTTGACAGGAAGTGTAAAACGAGGTGCTAGCCTGTCAGAGAAACTGATGAAAACCACTTGTAAGGAACTGTCAGACCCAACCCCTACTGGAGAATCTAGAACGTTAAGACCCATCTGAGCATAGTTTTAGGTATTTAGAAAACCACAAGTATCAGTTACAGGGAGAGTCCTATCCAACCTGGGAACTGCTGCTTACACACGTCTGCTTTTTCAGGACATTGGAAGCTGGCAAAGACAAGCCAGAGGGCTCTCATTTGCTAATTTTATGATGCCAAATTTGGGATGGGTGTGAAGGAAACATTCCAGAGCTTTATCCTATAGGGTTACCAGGTGCTACTGCTAAACAATGAAAAACACAACTCTCATAACAAAAAAGATCCGTGTAAACTAACCCATTTTCTCAAGAAACAGTTTCAGCCAAAGTCGGTTTTTGTCTTACAGAGTCGAGAAAGAGCAATTGTAAGAAAACCTGAGGTCTGCCCACTAGTGCTAGATGCTAGGCACAATAACCAATATTGCCCAACTTAAGCCTCCATGTGCGCTTCCCCAGGACCTGGAGTTCAAATTAGTCCACGTGCAAGGTGCCCTTCCCCGTGCAGTGAGAACATCAGAGGATCAACTTAGGTCCAACTCTGCTACCAGATTAATACCTGAAGTGGGGAGGTTTCGGTTACCCATGACCTGAACTCCATGTCTACAGGATGGGCAGTTCTTCCCCGAGGCCTAATCCCTTCTTCCTGCTTCTTACATGTGGCTTTCTTACAAAACCCAGGCATTGGTTTTATGCCCCAAGAATTGTCCTTTTCAAGTGGTGTTTAGCAACCCATACCTTTTACACACTACTTGTCAAGCTTTAGAATACTTAGGAGACAACTATCTGGGTCAAAAACCCGGAGTCCTGATTGTTAGTCCTGCCCTAACTTCATGCTATTAGCACGAAACGAATTAGTACAACAGCCATTGTTTGGGAGAATGAAGTGGCTCTGAAAAGAGCCTTTGGGTTCAGGACAGGCACTCGCGTTAAGCTTATGCCCTCTCTCCACGGATGCGGCGCGCCAGCTGGATGTCCTTGGGCATGATGGTGACACGCTTGGCGTGGATGGCACACAGGTTGGTGTCCTCGAACAGGCCCACCAGGTAGGCCTCGCACGCCTCCTGCAGCGCCATGACGGCCGAGCTCTGGAAGCGCAGGTCGGTCTTGAAGTCCTGCGCGATCTCGCGCACCAGGCGCTGGAAGGGCAGCTTGCGGATCAGCAGCTCGGTGGACTTCTGGTAGCGGCGGATCTCGCGCAGGGCCACGGTGCCGGGCCGGTAGCGGTGCGGCTTCTTGACGCCGCCGGTGGCCGGCGCGCTCTTGCGGGCCGCCTTGGTGGCCAGCTGCTTGCGCGGGGCCTTCCCGCCGGTGGACTTGCGCGCTGTCTGCTTGGTCCGAGCCATACCGAAGCCAACGAAGCACTGAACTGGAACAACTATGAATCTGACCGCGCGACTGGTTTGTATATATAAGGTGAGTCCAGCTGTGATTGGACCAGGCATCTGCCCGTCAAGTCTCGCGATGAAGGTATTGGACGCGGCACACACTTTCCGATCGCAGCAGGCTCTGGGAGGCTCAGACCGGAAACTTACTGCTTCCTCCCACCCACCCTTTCAACAGCAGCTGTTTTCTACCCTTTCTTCCCTGTACTGTCTTTATGCCTTTTCTTTACAACGTTCTTTGGCTTTAATATAAATATTAAATATTTGAGAATATCAATATTTAATAAATAATAGTGTTTGAGAATTTAATATAAATATTACAATGATATATCTTGTTTGTTGAGTAAAACATTTTAATTTTGGCACTTGAAACTGGTTTTCCTTGATCTTTTTGAAAAGGCGCGCGTTACATGGATTGGCTAAGGACATTTTTTAGCCTCGTTCAAGTTTAGGAAGGCTAAATTCATGTTGAAATCTTGATTTCTCTATTTAAACTTAGAGGCTTTTACAGTGTTTTATACGCTTTTTCTCTATATATCTGACTCAATTGAACAATGGTTACTTTTTCACTAGCTAGCATTTTAATATAAAGAATCCTACTGCGTTTTACAATTTCAACTGAGATTTGTGTAAAATGGGGTTAAGGAAAAGACCCTCAATCTTGTTAATGGTACAAAAAAAAATACTGTGGCTTTTTAAAGCCATGTAAGACCCTTGAATGAGTTCTGCCTAGAGGACATGACTCCAGGACATGAAGCTTTCCTATTTACAACCCACTAAAGCCCAGTAGAATTGTAATTAGGCGAGCTGCAAGCCAAGTGTCGCATTAGGATGTAAAACACCTCTTAAACAGGGAACCAAAGTGTCATTTTATTACCCTTTCGCTAACCAGACTTGCACTTATTTCTCTCACCAAGTATTATTCTTCCTTTCATGTTTCTCTTGGTCCAACCCTGAGGGCCTTCGGGATTGATAGCCTTTAGTTACCTAGGTAAAGAACCCACAGTGGTTTTACCTGATACAAGCTTGTTTTACTAAGTTACTTTCGCGTTTCTGGAAGCGTCCAGTGACATCTATTGGTTAATCGAGTTACTGAGATAAGGGTTATTTTCAAGTAGCTGCTACAATAGGGAAAAGGCAAGCCCTCTTAGAAAAATATGGGTGGCTCTGAAAAGAGCCTTTGGTTTAGTTAAAAGACATGTTCGGGTCTTCCAGTTCACTTGCCCTTGGCCTTATGGTGGCTCTCGGTCTTCTTGGGCAGCAACACGGCCTGGATGTTGGGCAGCACGCCGCCCTGCGCGATGGTCACCTTGCCCAGCAGCTTGTTGAGCTCCTCGTCGTTGCGGATGGCCAGCTGCAGGTGGCGCGGGATGATGCGCGTCTTCTTGTTGTCGCGCGCCGCGTTGCCCGCCAGCTCCAGGATCTCGGCCGTCAGGTACTCCAGCACGGCCGCCAGGTACACGGGCGCGCCGGCGCCCACGCGCTCGGCGTAGTTGCCCTTGCGGAGCAGGCGGTGCACGCGGCCCACGGGGAACTGCAGCCCGGCCCGCGACGAGCGCGTCTTGGCCTTGGCGCGCGCCTTGCCGCCCTGCTTCCCGCGTCCTGACATGATGGACAGGATACTCGCGCTCTAGTTCGAGTGTGAGTTCAAGACACCCAAAGCTACCTTATTTATAATGGTTTCTGGGCGCGAAAGCGAACCTCTGCCATTGGCGAAAAGTTACGGTTCACTTCAACCAATTGGATCCTCGTTCTGAAATACGCTTATTTTGACTGGACAATATTCACGTGACGTTTCTGGAGTTACCGCCAATCAGATGTGACTTTAAAAGGTTGTGACGCAAGAAGACACTCCCAGTCTCACTCTCGCTCTTCCTTGTTTTTTTCGGTGTTTCTTTCTGACCATGCCGGAGCCGACCAAGTCCGCGCCCACCCCGAAGAAGGGCTCCAAGAAGGCCGTGACCAAGGCGCAGAAGAAGGACGGCAAGAAGCGCAAGCGCAGCCGCAAGGAGAGCTACTCGGTGTACGTGTACAAGGTGCTCAAGCAGGTGCACCCGGACACGGGCATCTCGTCCAAGGCCATGGGCATCATGAACTCCTTCGTCAACGACATCTTCGAGCGCATCGCGGGCGAGGCGTCGCGCCTGGCGCATTACAACAAGCGCTCGACCATCACGTCCCGGGAGATCCAGACGGCCGTGCGCCTGCTGCTGCCCGGGGAGCTGGCCAAGCACGCGGTGTCCGAGGGCACCAAGGCCGTCACCAAGTACACCAGTGCCAAGTGAGTCCTCCTCGAAGAGACTGATCCGGCTTGTTCACACCCAAAGGCTCTTTTCAGAGCCACCCACTTCCGCAGAAACAGCTGGTTCATTTTCCCTCCACTCCATTTTTTCTTAGCAGTGTCGTGTCTCTGGGTTTGGAGAGGAAAATACCTGGAAATAAGGACCGAATGTTTAATAAACGTCCGTAGGCATTTTGCCGTAAGCATAGGGCGCAGTGTATACTAATTCATTAAGAGTTCTTTAAGGTCTTTTGAGAGAGGCTTTCCCTTTGCCTTCTGCCAAAACAGATTTCGCTTTTGTCTGCACAATCAGGGCCAGTAACAGCCCCATTTCTAATTGGGCAGCGTCACTATTGGAAAAGCCTGCCGCGGGTTCCAGTCTGCTATATGACATCCCGTGTGCTTTTCCCTAGATACTCTGGAAAGTAAATTGTGGCCCCTGCGCTGTGTGCCGTAATCACCGGTGTCCGCAGCCAGAGCCATACACTGAACTTCACAGGAGGCTCCCTAAACCTAAAATGTTGGGTAAAGAACCCAGCAACCTGGAGAGGCGCCGTCTTCCTGTTTTATCAGGATGAGCAGGTAGGAGGCAGGGATGCCGGGACTCGATGGGCAGCAATCCAGCTGGGATTTGAGAGTTCACGACGAGAAATTTTGCCGTAGAAGTCAGAACCTCGTATATAAAAGAAGCGGACTCCAGAGGTAGCAAGTGGGCTGAACGCCTGTTAGCCAGGAATCCGAGTATGGACTGAAGGACCAAAGGAAACTCCTTGAACTTCCCAGCATCTTCCAGTGGTGCCCTGTGCCCAATCTTCTCCTTTCTTGCATAAATCCTCCGCCTCTCGTTTAACCCTTTTGTATAGATGTTGGTGTGAACAAAACCAACACCATCTGTGTCCTGGATTGCATTTCATTTTTAAGTTTCATGCTGTGACTTCTGTCCTTAGCAAGCATATCAAAGCTTTCTAGTTGATGGTCCTCTGTGTCCCTTAAACTATAGCCATAAATATATATTTTTTAATCAATAGAATGGATTGAAAACCGAGATAAATATCATACTGGCGGAGGAGTGCCTGGAGTGTGGCCCCAGTACTACTACATTCTTTGTCCCTTTGTCTTGTCAGTCATTGGTGCCTGACTTATTTTAAAAGGTGCTATAACAGGGTACAGACAGTGAAGATATCTTGTGCCGAATTGCTGGGTGTCTGTCCATGCTGGCCCAATCTTCCCCTCAGTAAATTACGTATAATAAATTCTGTTACATTCTGTGGAGTTGCCTCCTTGGATTTTCTGAAGATACCTTCTCTTTACAGTGGCCGTTACACTCTTGCCCACCGTGGGACATAGATATTAATAAAATGCAATGGTTTCAGCTGAGGAGTGTGGGAAGGGAGGTGGGGGACAGGTAAAATGGTCTCAGTCCTGGTTTCCTCCTTCCAACCTCATCAATAGACCCTCAGCTTTTTGTCAGAGGAATTGCCCCACACAAGGAGTTTCCAGGCCTCTTGGGGGAAATTCTGAAGTTTGGGAATCTCTATAGTGAGCATCCAAAGCTATAAAGTGAAGAGTGTAATTGGAGAGACTCATATCTGAGGAATCCTGGCTGCCACTGCCAGCCCATTCTGTGTCATTCACCGCATTGTCTTATATTCCCAGCCTTTGGGCAACTAAAAGTGATCCCTAATACCCCTTCCCACAGAAATAATCTATGTCTAAAAATAAATCTTGTGGGTCACTTGAAGCTATTGCTAACAATGTTGTGTGTCATAAAGCTTTGTTTCAATCT
Source organism: Sturnira hondurensis (assembly GCF_014824575.4). Classification (NCBI taxonomy): domain Eukaryota; kingdom Metazoa; phylum Chordata; class Mammalia; order Chiroptera; family Phyllostomidae; genus Sturnira; species Sturnira hondurensis. The sequence goes on along the minus strand of NW_028094224.1, from coordinate 409,809 downwards.
TAGAAAAAACAATGCAAGCCCCCTTATTCCAGAGGGACACGTTCCAAGACTTCCGGTGGATGCCTGAAACCATAGGTAGTATTGAACCCTCCATGTACCATTTTTTCCTATATATACATGTGGTAAAGCTTAATTTATCAGGCACAGTAACAGATTAATAACAATAATAATGAAATAGAACAATTATACCAATATAATAGAAGTTATGTGAAGGAAGTCAGTTGTTTCAGAGATCCTTTGCTGAAGTCTTCCCAGAGGCTCAATGCTTTCTGGTGCAAGTCATTGTGGCCAATCAGAGCACATTTGCTGTTCATGCCTCCTGCAAATTAATGCCTTTTTCTTCTTAACTAGGCACTGAGCACACACTGTGGCCGAACCTTTTGCAATTTGAGGTGCAAGAGCAGAGTAGCACGGATTTCTCTTTCCTTCGTCACAATTTCACTGGCAGGAATTTATTCTTACTGTAGATCTTAGCAACTTCAGCATACAATTTTTTCTTTCCTTATTAAGACAAGAATTTACATCTTTTTACTTAAGGAAGCATTTTACAGCTTCTCTTGGGCATATCTGAATTGCCAGCATCTCTACTCTTGAGATTTGGGGTGATTATTAAGTAAAATAAGAGTCACTTGAACACAAGCACCGTGATACCATTAACCCAGATGGCTACAAGAGACTAATGGGCAAAGAGCATCAGGCCTGATTACACTGGGCAAAGGGATGATTCACTGCCCCACCAGGACCAAGCAGGATAGCAAGAGAGTTCATCACGCTACTCAGAACAGCTCACGGTTTAAAAGTATGCATGGCTTATTGAATTATTTATTTGTGAAATTTTTCACTTAATATTTTCGAAACCTGTTTGTCCACAGGTAACCGAAACCTCAAAAAGTGAAACCACGGATAAGGGGAGGGGGTTATTTTACTGTACAAACAGAGTGCTTTGAAGCCTCCATCTCTGGTTCTTTTTAAAATGACAGCCTTGATATAGCAGTTGTCTTTTTATTTTTATGCATGTTAATAAGAAACTCTTCACATAGAGAGAAAAATGAGTGACTTGTAAAAGAATAGGAGGTAAATCGACTTTACCCCTTTTAGGAGATGCTCAGTCTATGGTGATAATCTCCCAGAACAAACTGAATATCCATTTCTGAGACAGAACCGAGGAGAAAACAGCAATTAATGTTTTACCTTTTTTGGCAATTTTTTTCTTTCAGAGAGTCATATGTGCCTCTGATGATTTGTGAAATTAGAAGGCTTGTTACTTAGAACAGTGTTTTAAAATTCATCTCAGATGGAAATTGTATTTGCAAGGGACACATGTAGGCCAGAGTGACAGTGGAATGAAACCTCACCAAGCACCTAAGCTGAGAACTGTGGTTCTTTACTGTGACAGGAATTTCACGTTGAAAAGATTACAGTCAGTACAAGAACTTTAATGACAGGATTTCTAAAACCTGTTGCCAAGTGGATAAGAATGTTGCCTTCATTTTGAAACCAAGTGAAAATCAAATATAGCCCTTCAGCTGCCCTTTCCAGACATTGGCTATGCTTGTATGTTTGGACACAGATTAAAACAGAGAACTAGATATAATACCAAGGGTATTACGAAGGAAAGCTTTTTGTGTGGATATTCATAAAGTGAATGCTTTTTAAAATAAGCATTGTAGTATTTAATGAAAGCGTAGTGTGTTGTATGAAAGGAGAGAAGGTTAGCACTCCCCTTGACAAGGATGGAAGAGGCCCTTGGGCCTAACAACACGCATATGATTAAGACATTGCCACCTACTTCGTGGCATCTAACCACTGTTTTTTTATGCTGAGCGAAATAAGCCAGGCAGTGAAAGACAAATACCATATGACATCACCGTTAACAGGAATCTAAACAACAAAACAAACAAGCAAGCAAAATATGACCAATGACACTCAAATACGGAACAGGCTGACAGGGTCCAGAGGGGAGAGGGGAGAGAATCATAGGGGAAAAGGGAATGGACTCACATGAACAAGTATAAAGGACACATGGACGATAACTAAGGGTGGGGGGCGGAAATGGGAGGGAGGTGGGGAGCACTGGGTGGGGGGGCGGGCAGGGCTGGGAATATAAGACAGAAAACTGTACTTGAACAAGAATTAAATAAAAATAAATAAATTTAAAAATATATAAATAAACGAGCAATTAAAAAAAAGAAAGCGTAGTATGAGCTGTTTCCAGACTCTTTGCAAAGAAAAATTATTCTTTAACAAAAAAGAAAAAAGAAGAGATACATAGGAAAGATGCATATCAGATTCATGATAGAATTGCCCTCACAAAGGGGATATTAGGATTGACAATGCTGTTGAAAAATACTTTGATTTTATGTGGGTCTTTTTCTTTAAATATAAAGGAGATTTATCATTAATAGGCCCTAATATTAAATAGTAGATCCATTCTGTGTTGTCATTTTTGTACTCATTTGTGATTTTTTTAAAACGTAAAAGAGAAAGGTGAAGACCTTTCTTCATATATGTCAAATACTGGTGTTTGTTGTGTTAAAAATTGTGGCTTTTAACATACAATATTTATCAAATCACCAGTGACCGAGATGTTCCAGGCCGTGTTCTAGATACTACAGCAACCACAGTGGGAAAACAGACAAAACCTCTTTTCTTGTCACTTCGCAATCCACAGAAAATACTAAACGAATAAATAAAAATAATATACTACACAATGGAAAGTACTAAAGAGAAAAACAGCAAATGTTTCAGATTATTGGGAGAATTATTATTTTAAGTACTTCCAACTCCCTTTAACTGAATCTCTAACCCTGACAATAGGTATACATGGTCCTTTCAAATTCTAAACTTACATTCTTGTTTACAATATGGTGGTAAATAGAGATGGACAACTTCTAGCTGATGGATTAATATTTTCCGTTCTCAGAGAGGGTTGATTAGAACCCAGCAGATTTGTATTTTTTCTGTGTCAAAATTTTCTTAGACTGAGAATATTTCCCCTACAGCTGTCCAAGGTTTCATTAGGTACAGAAGACACTCCAGTTGGGAAATGACACGCTCGTGCATACGCTGTTTCAAACGTTTCCCAAATTTTCGGGGTAAAAAAAGGAGAAAAAGAACACCACCTAGCAGAGGATGGTTTCGATCCATCGACCTCTGGGTTATGGGCCCAGCACGCTTCCGCTGCGCCACTCTGCTGGTTGCGAGAGAGGTGCTAATCTAAGTCCTTATGGCTTTTGCATTAAAAGCTTTTTTTTTTTTTTGTACATCAGAAAATGACTTTTTTGAAAAGCTATTTGTTGATTTCACTCGTACTTGGAACAGAACAATCACTCCACAATACATTAAGTCTAAATATTCTGAACGCGAAAAACTCGATGTTTCTGTTAGAAAACAGCCGGCTCCAGCCTGCCCCTAGCCTAGAAGGAAGGACCGCCGCCATGTAGTCTGAGTGAGTGAAGAGCCCAGAGTTCCAGGGAGGAACCTACCCAACCTCTAAACTGGAGCATTTCAACGTAGTTGGAAGAATTTTGAAAACAAATAAAGAAAACACAGATGCATTGGCCGGGAATCGAACCCGGGCCTCCCGCGTGGCAGGCGAGAATTCTACCACTGAACCACCAATGCGTGACTGCTGAGGTGGTATTGTTGACCTTATGAATACATTTTCCTGCTGCTATTTTTCCTGAACTAATCATTTCCTTTAATTTTTTTAAGTTTTTCTTTAAATTTTTCAAAAATTAATTTCTTTACAATTTTTTTCAAAAATCATTTTTTAATTTTTTTAGAATTTTAATTCATCCTTTATTAATATAATTTCATAATACTTCCTCTCCCTTCAGGAACACCCCTTCTTACCGCAGGTTCAGAGGACACCCCCCAATGTGGAGGCCCCGACCCTTTCAAAAAGTAGAATTTCGCTATCAATGACATAATGTATTAGATAAGTCAAAGAAAATTTCTTCAATCGACTATGAAGAGGTTGGATCATTTCCATGCGTCACACAACTCGTGAGAGACCAAGCGTTGGAGCCGGCGTGCAGGTCTCTCTTGTCGACTCCTTTTTCAAAGATACGTTGTCTGTGGAAACTGTGGAAAATACAAAAGTGTACAATGAAGTAAATGAAAGGCCAGTGTAATCTTATCACACAGAGATAACGGATATTCTGGAGGGTGGTATCAGCATTTTTTCATTGTGCATGTAAATGCAGGGCTCCATGTGAGCGTGTAAAGTGACTTCCGCCGAGTTCCATGCACTCAGAAAACGTTCAATGCAACAGACACAGAAAACAGACATGCAGAGAAGAAGGTGACATTTTCTGGGTTAGAAGGGATCTCGCAAGGCATGTGGTCCAGTTTTCCTCCAGTATTTGAAAACCATATCTCCACAGAAATAGTTACCCATCCAAGATACTCCGTTTTCCAGTGTTAGCTTCCATATGCTGAATGAGAGCATCTTCCACCCAGCTTTTTCCTGAGAAGCCACAAGAATCAACTCAACTTCTTCCACCTGGCTTTTCCCCAAAGTCTTGGCTATAGCTATCATTTTCTCTGTCTGCTTTTTTGGTCATTAACAGAAATGGTTATGACAAGTGCGATTTCACATTTAATTCTGTCATACCACAGAATTTAAAGAGGAAAGGCCTTAGGCAGATTAATTAATTAAATTTTGTTTTATAGAGATTTCTATTTTCCCACTTGCCAGAAATGCTCAAATTTGTGATGAATCCTTTCTTATATCATGCTAAAATCTGCTTTATTTTTACCCATTAGTAGGGAATTCTAAATTTATGGAAGTTGTGCTTGAGTGTCCTTTAAAAACTTGATGAGAACTCTTGCATCATGCTTGATGAAGCATTTTCTAGTCCATGTTAAACGAGTCTATGCTTTCAATAATTCTCCAAGAGTCATGATGTTCTGACTCTTCACTTCTCCCGTCATTATCCTGTAGAAGCATTTTAGTTTTATAAGGGTTTTCTTGATATGTGAATCCTAGACCTCAGACCAATCATCTACATATTTTACTGTCAGTATGGTCCCTGTTGAGATTTTATGGAACTCACCAGTTTTGCCAAATGAATAACAGTACAGCGTTCTTTCTCTACCAGTCGTGGTGTTTAGTCTCAGGCAGAAGTCTCAAACACTGAGTTGCAAAGTGCTTCCCTGTAGTTTATGGGAATTAACCACACACCCAATGGGAGAGCAGCAGGGCAGCTGTGAGCCATGTCCTTGTGGCCATTGACTTGCTCAGCAAACTCTTCTTCTGGGCCTAAATCCTCTCTTTGTTGCAAGACCTAGAAGGGTAACTTTAAATAATGTAATAATTACAATTTTAATGATAGAATAATTAACAAAAATATTAGTTTTCAGTTAGCAATAATTGCACCTTGGATAAACCTCATTGGCTATGATACTGCCACTGCGCAAAGCTAATTAACAAAAATATTAAACATTAGTTACAGTTGAGTTCTAATGGTTAACATTTTCAATTCTAATTTTATTAACATTATATCATCTGGGCTTATATTATTGATGTTGGGCTATGAAATAATTATTAATAATAAATAATTCTATTTTGGCAATACAGTTATGTACTGTTATTAAAATATCGATGAATATAAATTTATTTTTGAATTAAAAAACTATCACCAATATAAAAAAGAATAACAATAGGGACAAAATGTCTTAGCAAAGAAAGTTTGCATTTTGTGCTATGGAATTCGGTTTAGTTTTGTTTTTGCTTTGCTTGGTTTTTTGTAAACTACTCATTGAATTCTCTAAAGCCCTGTAATTACTTCTATCAGGAAAAAATTTTATTCCATTTGTAAATTCTCTAAGCAACCACCTGAGGTCATTTTACCAAGTTTGATTTCTACGTTAGAATATAGACCTTTGTATCATTTATCTTAAGAAAAAATCACTTTTTAAGTTGGTTTATTATACATTTTCCATGAAGCAGTCTTTGAAAATTAATATAGAGCCTCTTATCTACCTCTTCTTTCATGGGTTTTTTAATTTCTAGACTTGGTTACTAACTTCTTCAACTCGGGATTATATAGTTTGTCTTCTAATATTAAAAAATATATATTACATTATTTAATCCAGCCAGAATAGATATTTATTTTTTGTGTGCTACAATATACAGGTTTAAAATTTTTTTTTTCCAGATGAAGAAAGACACTTACAATTCTAAAAAAGATTAGGATCTATTAAATAGGGGGAAAAAACTTTTAACATATTGGAAAAAAAGAAAACCACAAATAGCCCCATAGGAAAATGACAAATTATAAGAATAGTCAATTTAGAGAACAGCAAATCCAAATGATCAGTAGCTATATGACAAATTTTTCAAACAGAGAAGGATAGATTAAAGCAATAATGGTAAAGCTCTTTATGCTCACCAGATTGGAAACAAAAGGAGAATTGAATTACGTTGCTAATGAGAATGAAGGAAAAAGCCACTCATAGATTTCTGGTGGGTGTTCAATGTTACAGGCCTTCTGGGGGGAGACATGGCGGGGGTTTCTGAAGGCTATGCCTACTCCCCAGTGCTGTCTGCAAGGATCCTTCGAAGCCCCCGAGGCTCAGCTTGGGATGTGTTTCATCCCTATTTTCCCTCTCCGTCCAAGCCTCTTCTGCATGTGGGGTATGCAGGGTTCTCACACATACGTATGTATGAAGTCTGGTCATTACTTCTTCCTGATTTGCCTCATGTCTATTTGAGTATTAGACTAGTTGGAGGAAACTTGAGGGTAGAGAAAAGTGTATTTCTCCCACAACTTGTTGGGTAAGTAACATGAATAACTGGAGAGGTGCAAAGGGTAATATCTAGAGAAGGAAGGTGCATGAAGAAAAATTGGGGGAAAAACAAATTAAGACTTGGTGTACATTTTAAAATTTTGTAATAAGTTAATAGCAGTGGTTAGTTACATCGGATAGAAAAATGAGAGTAAGGGTTGGGATGATTAGAGGATAATTGTACTAGTGTGTGAAATTTTTCAACAATATTTTTAATAGGTTGAAGTTTGTTTGGTTTTTAACAGGTTGTAATTTACATGAACAGAATTGCAGCTTAAAAGGAAGTAAACAAAGGACTTAACAAAAATATGAATGAAGGAAGATATTTATTTTGCAGAATGGATCAAGTGTGTGTAAGTTGAAATTGGTTCAGAGGTCCTTAAACTTGGAAATTGCCAAGTAGTGCCCACTTATCCTGGTCCTGAGAGTAGAGAAAGATCTGCTGAGTTTGTTGTTATTACCTGGATGCTGTGCTGGGTCCTTTGAAAGGATTATTTCATTCAGTTCTCATAAGTGCCCTTTGAGATAGCAACTCATCATCTCCACAGACTACACAGAGGGAAACAGACTTAGAGAGGTGAAGATTAAATGCCTAGGTCCTTGAATCTCTGGAACGTTTGAACTGGGAAAATAACCTTTAGTTTGGGCCAAATCAACATTGTTTTACAAACAACTATAAAACTAACAGGATGTCAAAACTTCTGACCACAAGGACTAATGGGTGTGGACACTTTAGAGTCAGTTGCAATCATGCACAGCTGAAGAGTAACTTGGTAGTTTGCTGGCACCGATGGAAATTCCTTTCTTCTATTCATGTAATTAATTTCCTTTCCTTTCCTTTCTCATAACAACCCTGCAGTTAGAACCCAATTCGGGTTTCTGCCTGAATCTCTTCCCCAGATAGCAACTCAGTGATCTTAAATAAAAGTTTGTTGCCTCTCACTTTGGCTGTTAATTTTTAGGTTAATACTGGTTACGTAATGTGGAAGTCCCACATTTGTTTAATCTTTGTTCATTTTTTCCGGGTATTGTTTCCCAGAGTTACTTGCCTCCCTTCTTACCACTAGGACTTATTTCTTAGGAATTTGGTTATTAGCATAGCTCCCTTCTTTTGCTTGGGAGAACCTTATTTGTATGTTATTCTCTGACCATCTGACTTTTACTGGAAAATGTAGTGAATATTGGAGCCAAACTCTGCTTAGTAAGGTAGGCAAACCAGCCGTGTTTTCTGTGACAAGACCAAGGCTGGAGTAGGGAGATAGGGACATACCTCCCTATGTCCCTATGTGGGAGATAGGGACATTCAAGACATATTCAAACTCCACTGGTTGAACAGGAGCTTTGGTACTAGAGCTCCAAGAGTAGCCGTGTTCTAAGAAATCAAAGCAAATGCTAAACCTTGCTCCAAACGAGGACAGTTTGTGACACTGTTCTTTCACCTTGTGGAAGAAAAGGGGCCACATATTCATTCACCTGACAAGCTCAGCGGAGGCCAATGAGGCAGCCTTGCAAACTCAGACACCTAAACTAACCGCATACGATGGTCTAAAATTAAAACTTATTAATTAATTAAAGCAGTTCATGGTGGGCAGTCCTGTTCTAGACCAGTGTTTTCCCTACTAAAGGCCAATCTTTACCTTAATGGAGCCTGTCTAATATCTTTTTTGCATCTAGGATAACAGGCCTTTGGAATGCCCAGGTAACTTCCCTTTTTCCCAAACCCCTTGGGGTGCAAGCTGAGACCACAATCCCCTCATTGTCATTATCATGTTCATTGTTGACTGTTAACCATCCCTCACCCACATGTGTAAAGAAGCTTGTGTCTATCCTGGTACCTTTCACCCAGAGCTTTCCCAGCTTTGCTTTCTCCCGCCTCCCTGATCCATCATCACCGGTGGACTTCATGTACCCCCCGCCCCCCCGCCATGGCTCCTCCTTGGATCTAAGGTATAAATTAAGGCGTTAAACTGCCAATCCCCGGAGCATTTCTCAGTCCGTTGAGATGCTGCTTCCCCGCAATTGCCATGAGTTTGGCTCAAACAAACTCACCGAAACTTCTCTACATGTTTGAATGTTTCCTATGTTGACACCTAATTGCTTCCTTTTAGACATATGTAATTTGTATGATATCTTTTCCAGTTCTAAGAAAATAACGATTCTTCTACCTACTTTTGATTGATAATTTTGTATTTATTTTATCAAGGAGACCATCCAAGATGGTACAGGCTGCAGGCCCCGCCAAGGCTGGATCCGCGCCTGTAGGTAACAGAAGCCCGCGGGACTGGAAGCAGCATCCCAACTACAGTCCATCGACTGGGCTCCAGGGGTTCCAGGGGCGGTGGCCGCTGCTCTTGGCCCCAGAACCTTCCGGACTCCGGCGGAGGCAGACTCGGGCCTGGGCGCTGGGCCTGAGGCCCCGGGAGCTGCTTCCGGAAGCTCAGCAGGGAACCGCTCACAAGCTGGTGACCGTTCGGGGACATCCTGCCAACTCCTCTGCTTCTGCCGTGAACTCGAAGGGTCGCGTCGCTGGCCAGTGGGGAGCTTTGGATGTGGTGCTTGGTACCGGGAACGGCCACAGGAGTCTGACCTCGGGAACCGGTGACCTGGCCTTGGTTACTTGGTCCCTTGCCTGGAAAGACTGGGAGGCATCAGGGGTGGAAACGGGTAGTCTGTGGTCTTCAGGGGAGAGAGACGCGTGCTGAATGCCCTCCTGTGGCACGTGGAACGCAGCCGTGGGTCCAAGGCTTGTTGCCACAAGTCAGGATGGCAGGCAGAGGAGTGGGAGGAAGCCTGCGGCGGGAGTTGCTCTAATCATCCTGGAGCGAAATGCACGGTAGCTCGCGTCATGACCACTGGACCAGTTTTCAAAAATCTGTGTGAAGCTAATTTTTTTTTATTTCTTGTCGTTTTAGGGTTACAAACGAAAAATAAGTCGCAGGGTACGATGCTGCGGGGCTCTGAATCATAATGTAGATACATGTGTAGCCCTTCTGATATTGTGCTATAAGGAATATGTATATTTGTTCTTAGTCTCTGGTTCCTGGCACCAGAACTTCTAAAACCCTAGAAATTTTCTGAGTGATGGGATTGCAGTCTTCTGTTATTCATAACAAACATTTTACGACCACACCTGAGTTTATGCTAATGAGCTCTCTCTGGGCGGGGCCCTAGATGGCCTCAGGATGGGCCCGTGGCCTGAGGCACTGACTTCACCATGAGAGTGTTACAAGTGTCCGCCGCACATCCTGACCAGGGAGGGTGAGAAGGGCTGCACACTGAGTTAATCACCAGCGGCTAATTATTTAGCCAATCAAGCCTAACGACTGGCATTGGAGAGCTTCTGGGTTGGTACATACTTCACTGGGAGAAGGTATGAAAGCTCCCCACCCACCAATGCCTTGCTCTCTGCCATGTGGCTATTTCTAAGTTGTGTTCTTTACAATAGACCTGTAATAGTCACCGAGCTGCTTTCCTGAGTTCTGTGAGATGTTCTAGCAGATTATCAAACCTAAGAGCAGGTTAGGGGAACCCTGATTCATAGCCCGTTAGTCAGAAGGACAGACGGCCCGGGACTTGCCATTTGTATTTGAAGTGGGGGCAACCTTGTGAGACTGAGAATCGAATTTCCTTTGAGGACTTTCTCATTCACAGAAACAAAAAAGTTGCTCAGGATGAAATTGGGTGAATAGGGAGGGTGGGGCACAGGGGTCTTGCCATTTTTTGGTCAAAAGCTGCAGAACACTCAGTGAGGAGTGGGCAAGTGGGCTCGTAAATGACGCATCATCAAATGGGCAGAGGTGCTGAAAGAGCCTTCAGAAAAAGCTCACTGAAGCCCAATGCAGCCTCTCACAGCAAAGCCAGCTGGTGCCCTGATACAGACCGGCTCCTAGAACACTCACCTAGCGGGTGAAGAACTGCCCTCCAGAACGTAGTTGTGGGTTTCTTTGGTCCACCCTCGTATGCTGATAAAATTAATGAGTGTTTTGGGAAAAGTGCCGTGTCCGTTCTTTGTAATCTAAGGATGAAGGAAGTTGGCATTGAGATGGACTCCTAATTTCCGCAGGATACTTGGACTCTCACAATGTCGGCCATCCAGATGACAAGCTGTCAGTCAGGTGGATCGCAGAGGTGATCTGAATGGCTGATCACGTGGATTGAAATAATAGCTAGTTGATTTTAGTTCCCTAAGACTAGCCTGATGGGTATGAAGGTCCTATTTGTTCTGTAAAACCTAGAGAACTCTCAGGCTGACAGCCAGAGAGCTGATCTGAGTCTTCATGAGGGGGTCAGGGACGCTCACCCACATTCCCAGTTGTCTCAGTCTGAGGCCCAGAACCCCCTGAAGGATGGGAAACTATACGCTCTCTGGGGTGAATCCTGCAATGTATCACAAACCATTGTTGCCACTATCTGTCCTATTTTTCTACAGTGAGAAAGATATTTCCAGACTGTTCTGGGTACCAGCTGTGGAAAGGAATTCCCCTTTTCTAGGATTATTGGATCCTAGCTCTGAGATGAACCTTTATCTACCTGGGGACTCTGACTACGTGGTCCACCATTAAGTGTGGAGATTTGTGCCAGCTGAATTATAATGTTTTTGTCCAAGTTTATCTTACAGGGGTTCAGGGAGCCTGCAAACTCAACCTGTAGTCACTTTCCCTGATTCTGCATGTATCAGCCACACATGCTCAACCCCTGAAACAACTTCCACTTTGCTTCCCCGACTCACAGAGCAACAGCCATTATGGTAGGAAGGGCAAGTGGGCGTGCTGGGAATTGTTCATTTCCAAAACTGCAGTTATCCAAATCGACAGCACCTCCTGAGAGAATTCAGAGATTAATGCTCCATTAAAGACTTGAGAAATGTATCAGACCTTATTTACATTTTCCTGTTTGGCCTGTGCATGAGACAAATGAGTCTAGTGAATGAAATGGATCGTTGGCAATTTTACCTGCAATTGATCTTGAAGTTGTGGTCTTCTCATGGTAAGAATTAATCCAGCTTCTGGGTTCTGGCATGTACCTATGGTGCAACTATTTGTTCCGAAATTCACTTCATTGAGCAGATACCACCAACAGGGGAGGAACAGAGCCTACGTTTGCCAGGTTCCCTCAGGCTGTGTCAGCCCTCAAGCTGCCTCACACAATTTAGACTATGGGATCCTCCATGGTCTCACCACCTAACAGCACTTCCTGGTGACTCACTCTACTGATGGCTTCCTGCTGAGAGGACTTACGAGCTGGAAACTACAAACTCCTTATACTTCAATAAGACAATATGGTCTTACCGATAGAGGGACATTCTTCCCATGAAAACTGACGGGACTGTTAACATAGTGACATTTTCGGCAGTGCTGTGGTCTTCCTGTGCGCGATGCCTCCAACCTGAAAGGCAGGGTACTAACTCCAGTGTCCTGCCTGTGAGAATGGACCCAATAGTGGTCGACAGAATGATGGCCCCGCAGGTGCCCACATCCTAATCCCTGGAACCTGTGAATATGATGCCTTCTGGAACAGAAAGGACTTTGCAGATGTGATTAAATAAGGATCTGAAGATGGGAAGATCCCCCTGGGTTATCTGGGTGAGTCCAACGAATCACAAGGGTTTTATAAGAGGGAGTCAGTCAGAAAAAGTCAAAGTCAGAAAAAGGGATTGGAAAATGCTATGCCACCGGCTTCATGTTTCTGGGATGAATGTCCAGAAGTGTGATTGCTACATCACATGGGAAGTGTATGTTTAGTTTCTTAATCTGTTCCCCACAGGGGTTGTACTATTTACATTCCCACCAACAATGTATGAGATCTCGTTTCTCTGCACTCTTGTCAGCATTTGGTGTGGTTCCTATTTTAAATTTTAGCTCTTTTAGATAAGTGTACAGTGATATCTCCTTTGATTTTAATTAGCATTTTCCTAATGGCAAGTGATGTTGAACACATTTTCACATGCTTGGTTGCCAGCAATGTTTCTTCTGTGGTAAAACATCAAGTAATGTCTTCTGTGCATTTTCTAATTATTTGTGTATTTATTTTTGTATGTATTTTTACTGTTGAGTTTTGAGAGTTCTTCGCATATTCTAATTAGGAGTCTTTTGACAGGTATATAGTCTGCACACATTTTCTCCTGGTCCATAAGCTGGTCTTTTAGACTCTTAACAGGGTCTTTCACAAAACAAATATTTCCAATTCCGAAAGAATGTATTGACTTTTTTCTCTTACAAATCATCCTTTCAGCATTATTTCTAAGAAAACAAACCTTTATGCATCTCTAATTTCCTGTTTATCTCTGATACACTTTACTGGAATTCTTGAATGTGTTAGTTGAGATTTTTTTCACTAGTTTCAGGAAATTCTTAGGCATTATCTTTCATGATTTGCGACTGCCCCGTTCTTTGTCGCTTCTGATGCCTGATCATTTGCATCTTAAACTCTTTGCGTAGACATGTATGTCACTGTGTTCCTAACTTGTTTCCATTTCTTTTCTCTTTCCCTCATGTTGCTTTTGTCTTTTTTTTCTTACCTATCTTCCAGTCATATTCCTATGTTATAATGTTACATACATTCAGACTGAGTTTTTGATTTCCGTTATTTTACTTTTCATTTCTAGAATGTGAGCTTTCTTCTTATTTATGTGTCATTCTCTGGTGAAATTCTCCTGAGTTCATGACAGTTTTGTCCATATCTTCCTTCAACAAATTAATCATAGTTATGTTCAAGTGTTGGTCTACTAATTTTAAAATCTAGACTACCTAGGGATCTCCTGCTGCACTCTCTATATTTTTTAAAATTCTTGATTACCAATCATATATATGGTCTTGCCTCTTGTCGTGTCCAGTAATTTATCATTGTGTCCTTGACTTTGTGTAAATAAACAACAAAGACACTATTTTCCATAATGCCTTTTATGAAGGTCAGGTGAAGGGCTTCTCTCTCTTCCCTTTGCTGTCCTTTATCCCCATGATCGTGCCAACCCCAACTAGCATTTCAATTCTTTCATTTTGCTAAACTCTAAATGTTCCATTCTTCTCTCTACATACGTATTTTATTCTCTTAGTCGTAATTCACCTCTTTCAGTTTTCTTTAAAAGAAACTAAACCCTGGCTGGTATGGCTTGGTGGATTGAGTGCTGGCCTGCAAGCCAAAAGGTCCCTGGTTCAAATCCCAGTCAGGGCACGTACCTGGGTCTTGGGCCAGGTCCCCAGATGGGGGCATGTGAGAGGCAACCAATCAATGTCTCTCATGCACATTGATGTTTCTCTCCCTCTCTTTCTCTCTCCCTTCCCCTCTAAAAATAAATAAATAAAACCTTTCAAAAATAAAATAAAATTCAATATAGAGTGTAAGAAGCGCTGAAGCACAACTGCAAATAGCAAATAAAGAGCCTCTAGAACCCAGACAAAAGAATAGCCAACTCTAAAAACAGAGAAATAAGAGTGTTTTCCAGGAAGGTATTGGAACTGAGCCTTCATTGTTATTTTTAATAGAATAAACATTTCCATCTGAGAGAACACGTAAGTAAGGAGACACACAATTGGCAAAAATCACGATGAGCAAAGGTCTGCTTTATGTCAGGAGCAGTACTAGATATTTAATACTTCTTAAACTTTTTTACTTTTGCAAAAACCCTCCTAAGTAATTTCTTCCTCGCGATAGTAGATGAAGCCTTTTAGTTTGTACGCGTGCGTGATTTTTCTGAGCTGGATTCCTAGCCATTCTCCCTCCATGGCTACTCACCTTCCTCTTTACCCCAAATTGTTTTCCAGAGAAGATTCCATCTTTCACTGTTTAGGGAAACTGGTGAATAGTTTTGTGCACTAGGAGGATGAAATAAACAGAAGCTCTTAGATAGAACTGGAATGGAGGTTGGTTCCAAGCCAGCCATGATAGTAAGGAAGACATGCATTTCTTGAGGCCCCCGGGACAGTCCAGGCCCACAGGCCAGTCCAGGTCTGGCCATGTGCCAGGAAGCAATGCTCACAACCACCTGCAATACTTGCATTGTGTTATTTTACTTCACAGAAAAAGCTTCCCACAACCATAATATTTCCATCAGTTACACATGTGTATTTGTGATGCATTATGGGTAAGTTAGGGTGTGAGTACAAGTCGAGTGGCAAAAAAAATAAAAATTTAAGGATTGCTTCTGAAATGTCTTCATTGGCTAAGAAATCCACAGCCTCCATTGAGTTAACTCCCCGCCAGCACCTCATCCACTCATTTCTTAAGGGACTCCTGATCTCAGGGAGGGAATTCTCCAGAGCATCAAATTCTCCAGGTATTTCCCTCAGTTTCCAGGAGAAAATATTATTAGGCTAAGAGGGTTTAATGACTTAAGTATAAGGAGCCACTCTCAGGGGAAGAGATCCTCTAATTGTGCCAAGAAGTTTGCTGGGATAAAGAATTAATATTGACTAGTTTTGATTGCTCATCTACATATTTCCATATTTCTGTTGACAAAAAGTCACTGCATACCATCTGTTTCCAAATCAATGAAGATGATATTGTCATATTTTCCATTTATCTTCTATTTCCACCAATATAATTGGTGGTGTTAAGATTATAGTATATGAATAAACAAAAAAATCTAGACAAAGATTATAGTACATGACTTTAATAATGTTTAAATTTAAAACATAGCATTTGATATAGTAATGGCCAGGTATGTTTTGTCTCTACGTGACAAAAAGAATCTACAAATAGCCACTGAAATTAGTCATCTGTATGATAGTAATAACAATAATTACTTAAATCTAAATAATAGTTTAAGTGCACAAAACACACTTTTATGTGTTATCTCATGTGTATCAATTAAAATCTCTGGGTATAGAGATGAAATGTGAAATTCATCTCTCTCAGAAGTCGTTGACAGGTAGATAAAAAAAATATGTTTTTGAGATGCACTTGTTTCTACCTCGTTCACCTAGGACATTAACAGACCATAGAGCAGTCTGAGGCACACAGGTACACTATTGTTCTCTGTCTTTCTTGAAAACCCAAACCTGTTCATTTATTCTAATGACAGCTGAAGTCATTTGCCAGTCAGATACATAGTAAATTTCTTGACATAATCTTAATAATTTTATACCAAACTTGACAAATTAACATAATATTATTTTAATATTTTGGACTCGTTCTTGTTTTTGTATTTATTTTAAATGTCAAAGTCAATCTCTTTTTTTATCCACTGTCCTCTTGCTATAGCTGACTTCAATGGAAAATATTCAAGTTCGGCTTCACTATTATGGACCTTAGAACCACATAGAAAACTCATCTGAAGGAAACAGAATGATGAAGGCCTGTGACCAGCCCTTGTCCACACAGTGTGCCCCAAGCAGGTGACAGAGGACACATGTCACAAAGGAGACCAGCAGACCCTTACACAGCTTTCATCAGTTCTGCGCTCTGTTCTGAATGAAGAGTGAGGTAGCCACTCTGCACCTTAAAGCTCTTTGCTGACTCCTGGGCTCAGTGAGGCCCAGTGAGGAGGGTCCGGTGTGTTCTCTCCACCACTCTCTTGGGTGAACCTGTTGTGTGTGTACGTGTTGGGAAGAGCGGTATTTCCTCTGAGACCTCATGCTCTCCCAACACTTGTTAGAAATAATTAGTTCAGGGAATTTTGAAAAGAAAGTTTTACTCCACTGGGGGAGGTCAAAAAGGAACTGTCCAATTCTATATCAACTCTGAAACCCATAAGAAGTTCTTTCCTTTCACATTGGAACCCATGGGCCCCTGCTGTGTTCCCTTCACGGTGTGCACATCAGAGGTGCCCCCAGCTTCCTTACCTGGGACGGGAGGGGGATGTGGGTGCTCAGGGCCCTTGGGCGATGTAACTGTGGCTTGTTCATCAGCATTCTCCCTTCACACATCCAGATTCAGCTGCTGGGTCCCATGTCCTCTTCATTGTCTTTCTTTTCTCACAGATTTCCTGAACGTCATCTTTCTTTTCTCCTTGTTTTCACTCTGGTCATCCCACTTGGGCTCCCTAGTGAAGTCCCAAGAAGGAGAAAGAACAGTGGACATGGCATGTCTGAGGTTGCCGTCAAATTTGGTAAGTTGAGGATCCTGGGTAGGAAGAAATGGGACCACCTCTATCCAGTCATCTGGTTTTGGTTTTGCTTTTTTTAACCACAGACTATAGCTGACTTGTGGGCATTTGCACATATTATGCACCTTAAAGTAGGCTTGATCAAGTTGTAAAGACGGTGGTTAAATATCACTCATTCAATGAGAAAACTGGAGAGTTTCTGAACTCATTTAATGGAGTTCTTACCAAACACATGAATTTAAAACCTAGTGGAATCTACTGAGTGGGAAAACCCAAAGAACAAAATACTAATTATGGTCCTACATTGCCTGAGAGGATATTGAATAATGGGCTGTCAGTAACAGTGCTGTTGTGTGTTCACAGTGGGACTTTGAACTCCAGTGAGGAGGGTTCAGGCTTCCCCACGGCTCTGCATTTACCTAGAGTGCCATTGGCACAGATGAGCAGTTTGTCCGGCTATGAGACAC
The DNA here is from genome assembly GCF_014824575.4 of Sturnira hondurensis. Lineage (NCBI taxonomy): Eukaryota > Metazoa > Chordata > Mammalia > Chiroptera > Phyllostomidae > Sturnira > Sturnira hondurensis. Next base: position 392,505 of record NW_028094224.1, on the reverse strand, counting down.
CAGCCCTGGAATGTGACAGGTCATCCCTCCAAACAACCTGATTGGTAAATCCCCATCCTGGCTCCTTGTAAAAGATGTAGACGATAGTTGGTACTGGGGCATTCTTTGGTTCAATTTTTTTAAACCTTGTGAAATTGAAATTAGCTGGCCAAGGATCCAGAATTCATGGAGGAGATGCACATTCGTCTTATTTTCCAAGGAATAAAAATTTACTTAAATGTGGTAAGTGATCTATTGCATCATACAATTAAATAATTAAGTGCTTGACTTCTATGAGAAATCTGTCCTTTCCTGTGTTGCGCGTGCCATCTAGTTCAGTTTAAAGAAGGTGAGACACACAGACCACTTAAAAGACTGTTCCTGGCAAACCGAGGAGTTAGCCATTCACTATTTAAAGTTCAGAAATATAAAGATGCAGTACTTGCAAAAGGAAAGGCTTGGAAAAGAAAAACAGCAGTTGGATTTTGATATGATACATGAGGGGGAAAGTGGGCAGTGAACAGATAGTTTAGCCACCAGAAAAACTTTCAGTCAGAATAAAAAACTCATGAGAACAATCCTAGTTAAATAGCATCATGCTTTGTGGGTCCTTTGGTTGATTTCAGAAACAAGGAAAAAATAAAATATTGTGCTAACCCTCCAGGAGTGTGCCCATGCCTTTCCCTTCTTCCTACCCACTCCCCCCTCCCAACCCCACCTACCAGGGTGCATCTCCTAAACTCCAAGGGCCCCCAGGAGACTTGCAACCAGGGGAGCAATAGGCAGTGGCAGCTCATCCCAGGCTGACCCTCTGAACCTGTCCCCAAGGCCCCCTTTTCTCTGACTCTCCAGTGAGCTGAGAGCAGCCCCACCTGGGCTCTCAAGTTGCTCCTTCTATGTTCAGCCCATCCTTGTTTCACTGTCTCCAGAAATAAATGCATCATCAATGTTACATAAATTTGTGCTGTGAAATCTTTCCTGGACAAAGTCAAGAACCACACTCTATAGCCCAGCTTGAGGCAGATGAGCTCTGAGCCTGGTTCCTGTCCAGTAATACTGTCATAGTGGAACTACTCACCTTCTCTCCTTCCTCCACCATGTGAACAAAAGAAACCCTGCTATTACTCTATTCAGTAGATAATGTCTGGTGACATTGAATTAATTTCTTGTCTTTTTTTTAGAGATTTTATTTATTTTAGAGAGAGGGGAAGGGAGAGGGAAAGAAACATCAATGTGAGGTTGCCTCTCACATGCCCCAAACTGGGACCTGGCCCACAACCCAGGCATGTGCCCTGACTGGGAATCAAACCGGTGACCCTTTGGTTTGCAGGCTGGTGCTCAATCCACTGAGCCACTCCAGCCAATGTTTCTTTCTGAGATCGTTTAAACATAGGAAAATTGACAAAGACTGGACCAATCTCTGATTCTATTTCCCCTCCAGAGATATTCATGATCACTAGTGTGCTATGTACCCTCCCAGTTTGCTGTACATACATGTGTTCTTTTTTAACCATTTTGTGTATAATTTTAAGTTTCCACTTTACAGGAGGTGGGGGAAAAGCCATCAGTCTGGCTGGGTTGTAACTGCTGATCCCCAGTTATCTAATCACCAAGCTGCCTGTCCCCCCAGGAGGTGTCGCATACGTCCATGACCACTGGGGGAGCTCGATGTGGCCTCTGCACTGAGGACTGTGATAATCCTATAATTTCCAATAAGTGGCTGTTTTGAGGTGCAGAATCTCAGAACTGTTGTAGGGAACACACACCACAATGTGATTTGATTCCAGCAAAGAGGTCTGAGAGCAGTGGCACCTACTCTGCTCCCCAGTCACCCTGGAGATGTAACATGTTTCCTTTCACTGAGAGTCACAACTCTTACTACTTACTAACCACTTAGGAAAATATGCAACAATGGCAGAATAAGACTTTGTGCTTGGTTAACTTACACTACACAGTACACTCTCCCTAAGACATATAAACACTGCCTAATAATCGAAAGTATAGAGTATTATAAAGATTTAAAATATCTTTCATTTTTATGGGTTCATAAGAGATACATAAATAAAATAATCCTATAGTTTTCCCAAAAGTGGAGTTTCTGTGAGAGTAAATGTGAGTAAGAGGGAAGGAAAAGCTATTAAAAAGAAACACTGAATATTAGTTCCATTGAGATGGAGTCCTGGCAATTGTTTTATTTCTATCTTTCTCATCTTTATAGCAAAGCATTCTCTCAAGTTCAGAAAAGTCACCCAACCGTGGGGTTAAAGTACACCATGTGGATAAAAAACATAACCTCAGAGGTTTAGAGCAGGGCGGGCTGGGGGTGGGGCGTGGTGGGATCATGCCTGAGGCAACAGGGAATGGCAAACAAAGGGTATAGAGAACGGATGGAATCAAGGTGCATCCATAATAGTAACACGGTCATCTTCCTCCTAAGATTTGCTTGACAACTTTTACCCTTAGGTTGGATCTGACCCTGGGTTTCCCAGTGTTGACAAGACATTCACTGGTTAGAATGAGATTTCAGCCAACAGGAAGCCGGGTTCTCTGTTGTAGAGACACAAGCCACCACTCCCATCCATGGGTTACATATTACTGGAAGATTTTGTGCTTCCTCATTAAAAAAGGGGGGGACAATTTGGAGGGTTGATTCCTTATAAAATAATCAGTGTTTTTACATCCTACCAATCTGAAAAGAACGATGCAAAAGGCTGGTCAATAATCACAGCCAAGAGCCTCAAAAACTCTGGCATATCATACTCCTCAGCCCGCACAGTGACTGAATTAACACTGATTGAAATTCTGGGTGGGGCATCCGGCATTTCCAAGGAAGTTCCAATGGTACCATTCTACCAGCCATTCATTTTGAGGAAGTACACCTACACTTTTCACAGAGACTCCTCTCTCTCCTAGCAGGCAATATGTGGTCACAGGTGATGGAAAAGGACAATGTGAGTTCTCCCGAAGGCTTCATCCTGGTGGGCTTCTCTGACCGTCCCCTCCTGGAGCTGGTCCTCTTCGTGGTTGTCCTCACTTTCTATCTGCTGACCCTCTTTGGCAACATAACCATCATCTTGCTTTCAGCTCTGGACTCCCGGCTGCACACACCTATGTACTTCTTTTTGGCCAACCTCTCATTCCTAGACATGTGTTTCACCACAGGCTCCGTCCCTCAGATGCTCTACAACCTGTGGGGCCCCGATAAGACCATCAGCTACCTGGGTTGTGCCACCCAGCTCTACTTCGTCCTGGCTCTGGGGGGTGTGGAGTGTGTCCTCCTGGCCGTCATGGCCTATGACCGCTATGTTGCCATCTGCAGGCCCCTACACTACACGGTCGTCATGCACCCACGCCTCTGTGGGAAGCTGGCTTCTGTGGCTTGGTTGAGCGGCTTTGGCAATTCTCTCATAATGGCCCCCCAGACGTTGCTGTTGCCCCGCTGTGGGCACCGGCGGGTGGACCACTTTCTCTGTGAGATGCCGGCGCTCATTGGCATGGCCTGCGTCGATACCATGGCCCTGGAGGCACTGGCATTTGCTTTGGCCATCTTTATCATTCTGGCACCCCTCGGCCTCATCCTCACCTCGTATGGGTACATTGCGCGGGCTGTGCTTGCAATTAAGTCTGCTGCTGGGCGAAAGAAGGCCTTCAACACCTGCAGCTCCCACTTAACTGTTGTCTCCCTCTTCTATGGTACGATCATATACATGTACCTCCAGCCGGCAAACACGTATTCCCAGGACCAGGGCAAGTTCCTCACTCTTTTCTACACAATTGTCACTCCCAGTGTTAACCCCCTCATATACACACTGAGAAACAAAGACGTCAAAGAGGCCATCAAGAAGGTTCTAGGGAAGGGGGGTGAGGACACATAATAAAAAGTGATTCAATTGAGGGATTTTAAGAAATATTTATGCATTTATTTTTAGAGAGAGGGAAAGGGAGGGAGAAAGAGAGAGAAATGTGTGAGAGACACATCAGTTGCCTCCTCCAGCTGGGAGACCTGGTCTGCAGGTCTCAGACCAGGGAAACATGCAACCCAGGCATGTTCCCCAACCGGGAATCAAACCAGTTTTCTGGCTGATGCCCAACCCACTGAGCCACACCAGTGAGGATGGAGATTCTCTCTCGACCTACGTTCTGTATATGTTGTTACACCAGGCAAGTAAAGGAATACTCTGACACTATGGGCTGAAGAGACGCCTGATGGACTGGGAATTTGATGCGTTAGCTGGGCTGAGAAAATGCATTGCTCCAGAACGGACACTCACTGGCATTCCTCTTGAGTCCATCTAAGCCTTTCCTCGTGGGGAGGGCTCCAGTCCCAGACTCAATGGTGAGCTCTGCTTGCAAAACACCAGCTGTGAATGTGGACACTAGCATTTCTGCACCTGTGTCAGCTCCCATCACGATGATGTGTACTTAGTGGGTCCTCGGTATATATGACAAGAAACCACTTAGAAGTAAAAAAGTACTTATTCTCTCTAGAAAACGCAAGTGTACTTTTGTAAGTGTCAAATGTCTGAATGAGAGGCAAAATAAATTGTTTGATTATCTAGCGCTCGGGACCTCCAACACTAACGTGGGTTGGGCGGGTTTTTATCCATGTATGTAACTGAGTTTGATATTTATGTTTGACTTTCTGAGGCAATAGAGAATGGCAAAGAAAGGGCGTAAGCAAGACCATGAGGTATTTGCTTTACAGAACAGGAAGAATGGATTGCTTATATTAATACTTAATACTCCAATAATGACTAAAGAAGACTGAAGGATCTTCTTACTCAAAATGTTTGAAGGTGGTTCATCTCCACTTTCCCCATGCTGTCCACTTTCTGCCATGATGGAGGCAGAGAAGTGAGAGATGAGCTCTGGGGAGCTGTTGGAATGTTTATGTTTGGGTGACGTCAGCTTCTTCGTGTTCACATGAGTGATTGCAGCCCCTCCCCGGCCATAACAGAAATTGACTTGAATGGTTTATGTCAAATAAATGAGTCTTAAAGGCAGGCACTCTTCAGGCCTGAAATATTGTATCTTTTGGATGAATCCCACCTCATAACCCGGAAAAAACGTGTTCCGTTAAAATTTCTGCAGGTGAATAAGGAATCTGACATTTGGGAGTGCTGCCAGCGGGATCGTGGGGAACTGGATGGGCTTAGCAATTTCTCATTTAAACTCCCTCAGAAACTGCAAGAAAACTTAGGTCAATCTAGAGTCCTCAGAAGAATAGCAAATGCTCGATAAATTGATCTCAAAATATATCACTTTCAGATACACTGTTTTCCCATTTTGAGTACGAATTCTTACACCTTGTTCAGATAGAATGGGTTTTATTTTAGATTAGTTAGGGCTTGTACAAATGCGTTTTTGGTTTAATTTGCATTATAGAAAACGTTCTGTTATTTTCTAAAGAAAATAGAAAAATTAGAACACAGTTGGTTCTTCCTACTTTGTAAATTCAATAAAAGTTGATTCTGAGTCATGATGATGTTTATTAAGGGCATAATTAATGCAGCCAATATCCCAAATTTGATACTTCATAGCTCCTTATCTTTTTTAAAAGATTTTATTTATTTATTTATCTTTAGAGGAGAAGGAGAGGGAGAGAAACATCCTCTGGTTCGCAGGCCCACATTCAATCCACTGAGCTACACCAGCCAGGGATCATAGTTCCTTTTCCACTGATATACAACTTGTGTGTCCTACTGGCATAAAAAGATGCTCTACATTTCTAAACTAGTAAAAATCCTTTTAGAATCAATGATTCTAGCAAACAATGATTGCAATAAAATTGTCTCATCTCTCTGTTCTTTAAATATTACAATAGAACCAATAATATTTCAGGTGGGGGCAAGAGATCAGCAGAAAGCATATAAATTCCTATCAATTTTGAAAGGCCCCTATGCAATTTCCAACTAATTCTTTTCCAGACTTCCCCTCTACTACACAAGGGGTAAGTTTTATCACACTCTCCTCTAAAATTTTAGAACCATTATTACAGGTTATAGGGAATAATGAGTGTCAGATATCAAGGGGGAAAAGGTCACTATGTCATTAAAAAGCACCACCTTTTACTTAATTTATAAAATTGTTTACAAAGATATTTACTTCACTTACTTGGGCACACAGCAGGAAGACTCAAATGTATTGCAACTATTCTGCCATCTCATGGGAAAAACAAAATAACCTCTATAGAAAAAACAATAGAAGCATTCACTTTACCCTCCGTAGTTCCTTCCTCTCACTAACCCCATGTTTCATCTTTACAGACTGGCCTTTACAGAGATGGAGGTTCAGGTGGAAACAGACATCAGATTCAGCCTACTGTGCACATCGTGTACCTCTTGGCCATGGTGCTCAAAATTCCTGCAACAGAAATAAATATTCCATATATGCTCATGTGTGATTTTATACTTCCTGTGATTTTAAATAAGAGCCATGAGAAGATAGCTCAATAAATGCTTCTTAATCCAATTATCAGACATCACTCTCCATCTTGTTTTCATGGGTGGTACAAGGCAAGCTTAATCTATTTTATATTTATTCTAGGTTCACACTTTTCCTCCTCATTCATTCATTCAGCAAATATATATTGTGCCAGCCATTGCTCTGGGTACAGGAACAAATACACAAAAAAATCCCCATGGCATTGGGCATTCATTTTAGTGGATAAGAGAGAAAACAGGGAAGTGAAAAAATAAAACTTGTGATAGCAATGTTTATAAATGTTGTGAAGATAAGTAAAATGGACAGGTGCTAGGAAATAGGGGAGGGCTGCAATTTTCAACACAGAGGGTCAAGGAAGAGCTTGGAAAATATGCCAGAGATACGGGCTCAGGCAGTGCATGAGTGTAGGGCAAGAGGTCCCAGCAGCCAGCGCAATGTGTAGGTTGGGAGGGTGAGAAGGCGCCAGGAAGGACTGAGATGTGTTCAGTGAGTCAGAGGAGGGTCGGTGGTTATCCTGGAAGGAGAGAGCAGAAAGTGTTTCCAGAAGGAATCAGTGACCAACTGTCTAGAATGTGGCTGAGTCCAGTGAGGCTGGGATGGAAAACTGCCCAGGAGATTCTATAACACAGGTCTCTCCCTCACAGACCCACAGAGCTGTGTCAGTGGAGTGAAGGGTGAAGTCGTGACTGGAGTGAACGCAGGAGACAGAAGGCCTGAAATGGAGGTAGTGAATCAAATCAAATCAAATCTTACGAGGAGTCTCACTCTAAAGAGAAGCAGAGGAACGGATATTACTAGAAGGAGAAAGTATGACATGTTTATAAACTGGAGGGAAGGGGATGAGGCAGCAGTAAAATGAACATGCAGGAAGGAAAGAAGAAGGTGGGTAGGTGAAAAGAAAAAGCATTCAGTCCATGAGGGGCAGTTCAGAGTGAGAGTTCAGAGTAACAGAGGGGCTGAGGTACAGGAGCCCAGACACCTGTGGTCAGGGAGCTCTGACCTGAGCTGGTTCTTTTCCAAATGCTTTCCTTTTACTGTGAAATGGGAAGAAGGCATTGCAATCTTAACATTTCAAGTATATTGAAGCAATGAAATAAGCAAACTAGTAAAATTCTTTAAAGGAATATTCGTTTGATGTTGCAATTTAACTTCTTAGATGAAAGTAACTATTTACTGACTATCATTTTAGCTGGAACAGTCTATCCTGCTTTTCCTCATTTTTTCTTTCTATCATTTGCTTCCTACATATTAAATAATAGGGAATATGGGAAACTGCACAGCAGGCTTTCATGCATATCACAAGTGCTCCCTAAGTGTTTTCTGATTGCCTGCCTGTTTTTCAGTAAATTCGGGCATAAAGTTTATCAGCAGAGAATGAGCATAAGTAAGCAGGTATTGGTGATCTGATGAACCAGAGATGTGAAGTAGTTTCCCGTGAGAGTGGAAAGGGAAGGACTAAGAAAGTATAATACAATTGCCTGGCAACATAAAGAGTTCACATTTAGAATTTCTGATAAACCACTAACCATACCTTTAAAAAAAAGGAATTTACTTGAGGTATGTGGTTGTTGCTTTACAATGAAACTGAGCTTTGTGCAGTCTTATTAAGCTACATTAGGAGAAGTATGGGGTTGGTAGAGAGTTGAACTTGACCTAAGTTGTGATATTGCTATTTATTGCAAATGTTGGTTAGGGAAGAAAGAGAAAGATAGGAATGAGTCCAGTAAGAAAAACTGGTAAACTCTATGGATGGAGAGGTTGAAGGATCAGAAGTAAGTCAGCTGGAAAACTAGTTGTGTTGCTTGACAGAAATGTTTGAAGTTGGGATTATGAAGAGGCTTCAGATGGTTGAAACAGAAGTTCAAGCATTACTCATGAGCCAGTCCGTTTTCTCATTGTTTTCATGTAGTATATACTCTTCGAGTTTATCCTCTTCAGTGTCTCAGTATTTCTCGAATTTGTTTTTGCTTTACATCGCCATGGCTCACCCATGAAACTACAGCAATTTCCTAATTTCCTCTAGCTTTATTCTTCTCCAATTTATTCCTATGCACTGGAACAAAGATGTAAGTCTGTTAATGACACACCCAGGTTTAAACCACAGCAGCGCTCACTTCTGCCCAAGCCCTCCATGGCACTTACTGTCGAGGTTAAAGGCTAACAGGGCTCACAGCTCCCTGCGTGATTACTCCAACTGATGCAAAACTTTCTTCGCCTTCATTTAATGTCATTGGGCTGTATCCATCTAGATGCATTCTGCACTGTAATACATCCCCTTATATGAATGTACCACAGGGTCCTAATCTGATCTTAGCTGATATTTATTTAGGTGCCTTCCAGTTCTCTGCTATTACAGATAAAGCTATCATCAACATTCCTGTCTCATGGGAAAGAGTTTTCCTATATATATAAAATTTCTTGGACATAGGATATGTGACTCTTCAATTTTATCATACATCACCTGTTCCCATGTCTTTATATTTATTCTTTTTATTTATTTTTAAACTACGTGTACACAGTTGTCAAAACCTAAGGAATGTGAACTAATAGTGGATAGAGACACATGAAGAAGTAGAATTACCATTTTACTGTCAATATACCTTTGCCCTCAGAGTTTACGCCATCAAAAAGTAGCTGTGCTGGGACAACTGTAATAGCATAAACAATAAAATATATTTTTAAAGAAATTACCTGTGCCCATTTTTTTCAAAATGTTTATTTTAAAAGATAGGAAGTCTTCACCATGGCCTATTTACTATCCTTTAAAAATTAGCACATATAGCCCTGGCTGGTGTCGCTCAGTGGCTTGGGTGCGGGCCTGCGAACCAAAGTATTGCGGTTCGATTTCCAGTCAGGGTTGCGGGCCAGTTCCCAGCAGGGGACCTGAGAAGCAACCATACAGATGTTTCTCTCCCTCTCTCCTTCCCTTCCCCTCTAAAGATAAAAAAATAATAACACACATAATCAACAAATATTGATTTATTATGTACTAACACTTTGCGGAACATGGCAGTGAACACAACGCCAATGCTCATGGGAAGTGAAAATGTCGAGGGGTGGAGAGAGTGAGCCATTAAACACAACAGAATCAACGACACAGCGTCACAGGGTCACTGAGGAGGCAGCTCTCCTACGCCGGTTAAGTCCCTCCCTGCTCGACGAAGTGCCGTCCCAAAGCGAAGGGCTCGAAGGGCGAGAGTCCCGGTTGGGACCGGGAAGCTGGGCGGTGATGGTGCAGAAGACGCGTCGGGTGAATCCCAGGCTGCGAGCGGCTCTGGGGAGGGCGCCCCCGGCGGCGAGGGGCGCTGACACCACCCGCTCCCAGGGCGACCCGTCCCTGCACAAGGGCTTCTCCTCTGAGACAGACAGCCCTCGAGATCGCTCCGTCTTGTGAGTTATAAGGAAACCCTTTTGAAACTTTTTAATAGCCGTGCGTCTGTGGAGAACGTGTTAACGAGTTCCACTCCGCTCGGAGCCAGATTCCCGTGGGCGCGGAGAGAACCAGACCCCCGCCGTCGGGCGCTCCTTCCTGGGAATCGTTCTAACGAGGCCTCCAGGGTTCGTCCTCCAGCTTCTGTGGGGAGCTGCGGAAGCTGAAAATCGCTCGCCCGCCAGCTCTCGTTCTAGATGTTTCTCATTGGCCACGTCACCAAGCATCTCAAGACTTTGCGCAGTGATCCAGAGGGAACCAACGAGTAAACGTAGCCATGTTCCAATTTTACCAGAAAGCAGAAATGGCTGAAGAAAAACTACTATTATCATTAGATCCAAACATTTCCCATTCCTCGGTTTATCCAATCTACAATCTCCCCTGTCCTTTCTTGTCTTTAGAACATAACTGTCAGTGCGGTCACCTGCTGTGGCCTTCGGTACAGCTGTCTCCATGTACCTCCAGCCTCCCCGCAGTCATTTGCAGGATACAAACAACAGCGTTGCTCTGTCCCCTGCTGAGTCCCCTGATTTACACGCAGGAACCAGGAGATCCAGGGACGACTAAGGAAACTACTGAGAACTATTGGCTTGAGAGGGAGCTGATGCAGGCAGGACTTGAGCACCTCTGGGTGGCTAAAAACTGTTTTTTTAAGGTTTTTTTTAAGGTTTTATTTATTCCTTTTTAGAAAAGGGGAAGGGAGGGACAAAGAAGGAGCAAAACCGCGATGTGTAAGAGTTATGCACGCCCCCAAGTGGGGACATGGCCAGCAACCCAGGCAGGTGCCCTGACAGGGAATTGAACCAGCGACCTTTTGTTTGCAGGCTGGCATTCAGCCCACTGAGCCACACCAGCCAGGACAAAAACTAATTTAAACTTAATTCGACAAATTCTACTACAGCACCCACTACGTACAAGACATTGTTCCAGGCAGAGGGGATATATCAGGAATCAAAAGCTCCTGTCCCCATGGAGCTAACCTTCCAGTGGGAGACTATAAATTAAAGGAGCTAAAAGTAAACTATAGTATCGCCTATACTGAAATACATAACAGTAGTGACAATAAACAAATTATTAGTACACTCAACAACATGAGTAATTCTCACAAACACAATGTTGAGTGAAATAAGTCAGATATAAAACAGTTCACACCATATGATTCCATTGACATAAAATTCAGAACCAGGCAAATGAATCTGTGGTGTTGGCAGTCGGTGGAGTGGTCCCCTGGGTAGCAGTGTCTGCAAAGAGAGATCAAGGGTGCTTCTGGGGTTCCGGTCAGAGTCTGATCCTTCCTGTGGGTGTTTGCCAGATACGGTTTACAATGTAAGGAACTGACCCCTTTATCACTAGATAATGATGTTCTTTGTCTCTTGTTATCATTCTTTGCTTTAAGACTATTTTGTTGAATAACTATGTTGTACTCCTGAAACTCACATAATATGGTATTTCAATTATATCTTTATTTTTAAAAAGTCTATTTTGTCTGATATTAAATACAGCTACCCGTCCAGCCCCAAACGTTTAAAGAACTGACATCAGTGCTTCTCAAAGTCTTCAAAAAATGTTGAAGAAGAGAGATGCTCCCAAATTCATTTTACAAGATGAATATTATCCTGATAACAAACCCAGATAAACACTACAAAAAACAATAATAAAAAAACAGTATTTAATACAGATCAAGCAGTATTTACCCCAGGGATGCAGGATGATCCAACACACGCAAGTCAATAAAAGTAATATGTGCCTTTAATACAGCAATTTTCAACCAGTGTGCCTCAAGAGTTTTTAAAACGTGAAATAGCTGACTATTTAGGGATACTAACTTCTTTTTGTTTAGACCGTCAAATAAAAGAAAATGACAACAGCCAACACAATAGCCGTCTGGTGTGAATGAATAAAAAGTATACCCATTTTTTGTCAGATTGTCAAAAAATGTGTACTTTTGGTGGGCTGCAGAATTCTACTAATGACTTTATGTGTGCCATGAGATGAAAAAGGTTGAAAATTAGTGCTGTAATAGAATGAAAGATCGAAAGATGAGCACTATTTGCAAGAAAGAGTTGGCAAAAACCAGTGATCCACGAAGCAGCAGCCACAAGGGCACAGAGATGGGGGTGTGTGATCACCGTGCAGTGGAGGGGCCTGCAATCAGCTATGCAGTGGTCAAATGTCATAATTCCCAAGGGAATGTGTTCTGCAGATCCCAACCCTGGGTAGATATGCAGCTGGACGACACAACCCCCAAGGGAGAGAGACCTGTCTGCGCTGAGGTTAACCAGGAGCAATGGAGCAGTGCTGGTGGTGTAACACACGCCCTGGAAACTTAGGTTGGAGAGCAAAAGGTTCCTAGTGGTGTGAGATGCAGGACCTGGTGTGACAATATGGTGATGTCGTGCTTTCCAGCGAAGTGAAGATACAGATCAAAAGAACCACAAAGAGGACCAGCTCTAGTTGAGGCCTGTCAGAGCAACCCAGTAGGATCAGTTTTGTGAAAGAACTCCCATTTTTCTGTTCCAGGCTTTGTTAGCCCACATTTTCTGTCAAGACCAAGCATTTAGCAATTCAAACGGTATATTAAAAGAAGGAAGAATCTAGCATGTCAAAAGACATGGGTTTGATGTACAACTATTTGAATAAATGACATACTCATTGAAATTGATGTATCTTGTACCAATTTAGTTCCACATTCTCACAAAAAAATATCATTGATATTTAATATAAAAATCAAATAATGGCCCTTGTGTTTGCATCAGTCATAGGTATAAAAGGTCTGCTTTCAGAGAAAATAAGGGTGAAATAAAAACAGAGAGCAATCAGAAAGAACACGAAAGATGCAGAGAGAGAGGCTATTTTAAATACGTATCATAATTTTACAGAACTAGATTTCCACTTACCTCACATGCAATAGAATATAATTTTGAAATCCATAAAATACACTCAGATATAGAAATTTATGCCCCAGGATACACTTACTTTCAAAACATCACTAGTAATGCTGCACATACGCAATGGGGCAGTTCATCTCTCTACCGCACCTAACATATTATATTTGCTACCTTGGTCTTTTTTAGGGTCGTAAAACAATTCAATACACAGACTGAGCCTGAAAATACCATCATTCAAGTATAGTGCTTAACCCTTGCCCTCAAGATCCCTAAAGTTACTATACCAACTTAACAAGAACTCTGAAAATTCACTGACTGTGCATAGTCAGCTGGTATCAGAATTCTAAAATTCAGTGCCAATACATTTCTTTTCCTTCTGTTAATTTTTTTCACATATTACCAACAACTAGAGTGTGCGGAATTCCTGAACATGTGGGATCATTCCCTATCAACATTTTAATCAGGCTAAAAAAAATTTTAAAACAGTATCCAATTCTGTTACCTATGGACATCACCCCCCGTGTTAAAATAATTAAATAGACAAGTACTTAGAGGAAAAAGACAGATACATTGTCAAGGCAATGACAAGTCAAAAATATAATGCAAAACTAAAAGTAATACAAGGAAAAGAATATTTCTGTACTACAAAAATTTAAGAACACCCATCTACATTAAGTTAGCTTTATATGCTCCTCTCCTTTTGGGGCACTATCTTGAAGAGTTAGTTACACTCATCCAAACATATCGCCAGCTGTAAGGTTACTGGATTGCCACGTTCATCCTGCTGTTTAGTATTTCTTGAGCACAGTCTGACAGGACCGTCACAAAATAAATAATTTAGTTCTCTCCTATTCAAATGTTAGACATACAGTAAACTTTAACTCCCTTCATTTTCAATCTCCTGTGACAATCTTCCCTGGTGGAAGAAATTCCCCAAGAGGGAAGTAATGACTTTGAATTGCTTTTGGAGATTCTGTCTTTAGGCAGCTAAGGGGAGTTCAGAGAAAGCCTCTCTGTTTGCCGTTTTCCAGGTGCATGTGTCAGGGAGGCCTATTGTGCTTCCCTTCAGGAGATGAGGGAAGGTTGTTGAGAACAGACTGTGGGAACACTGGTAGAAGCAGGGAGACCACTGATGAGGTTATTGCAGTAATCCAGGATCGAGATGACAGTGCATCCACCCATCTTTAAGAGAATGGACGAATGCAATGCTATATCCACCAATGGAACATTACACAGTAATGAATACTAATTATAACTCAACAATATGGATAGATCTCAGTAACATATGTTGAGTGACAAGAAGCAAATATAGTACCTGTGGCATATCTTTTAGATCAAACCATGTGTTCTGTGGTCATGCATTCGTATGCAACAGAACTTTTTTCCCCAAAATCAGTTTACATTCAACATTATTTTCTATTACCTTCATGTGTACAACATAGAGATTAGACAATCATACACTTTACAAAAAGTGTAGAACTATCTTTGAAAAGAAAGAGGACAATGAACACAAAATTTGTAACGGTTACATATGACTGGAGGACGAGTAGTAAGTGAAAATTATTGTTAATGTTGTAGTTCTCTGGATTGGGAAGTGGACTCAAGAATGTCCACATTTTAGAGCCAAGGGTTGTGATTAAGGGTTGCGGTTGTGTACCACACTGAGTACGCATTCGCCCCCAGTGTTGGGGATGAGCCGAGGGATCGGGGAAAGTCCAGGCAGGTTTTGCAAAAGTTGAGTGCCTGTCGCGCGGGGTTCCACTACCCGCCCCAGGCTGAGGTCCAGGACCCAGCCATGCGAACGCAGGAGCGCCCGCCCTGGAACGGGAACACAGGCGGGGCTCCGCCACCTTCAAGCTCTGAGATCTTCAGGACACAGGCCAAGACCCCTGGGAAATGGAGTCCGAGCGCCGAGGAGGCTTCTGGGAATCAAAGCCCGAGGCTGGCGCATCTTCTGCGCAGATTCGGAAAGGTCCGCGGACAAAAAAAAAAAAAAGACAGGTGGCGCGGCGTCCTTCCACCGGAAGTGTCCGATCGGAACCAACCCTGTGGGAGAGGTGAGTCCGAGCTTCGGGAGACCACTGATGAGGGACTCGATTGTCCAGCCATTTGTCCCCTGCAAACAACCGGCCCCCGCCGCGGCCGTGCGGCGCCCTGGCCCCGGAACTCAGAGGAGTCCCGAGGAAAGATGGAACTGGTTTCCGTGTCCGGAGGTCTTTCGCACCCGCTCTTTTGGAGAGGAGCGTGTGGTTTCCATAGTTACCCGCCGTGCTTACGTCACCGCGAGGGATGTGGTGCGTCGCGGCGGGCAGTCGGGCCAGCGCGGTTCCGCGGTTCCGGGGTGTCCAGAGCGAGGAGCGGCCTGGCCTGGGTAGACCGATGGGGCGGTGTCTGCCCCTGTCCGCCGCCGACGCCTACTTCTCCTGGGAGGAATCGCCGCCCTTTCGCAGGAACTTGCGCCGTGGTGACTCCAACAGGCCCAGTGGGTTCCTGGTCCTCTACCTGATGGACCCACAGGCCGCTCCGGCTCCTCCCCTTTTGCCTTTCTGCATCTTTCTTACCCTTGAACGTTCAGTTTAAGCTTCTCCACCTGCAGGAAATATTTGCTACGACGTGTACGCAGACACACGCATTCCTCCCCACCTCACACCCGTTAAGTTATGCGGCAGCTCCACCGTGCGGCGTGTTTAGTCCTTCAGCTTTTAGTGTTTAGTGAGCAATTTCCAGGGTGTGTTGTGGAGTGTGTCTTGCTCTTTAAATGTTTTATATCCCTGTGTGTCTCATGTAATTTTTTTCCCAAAATCTTTGTAAGTTTCTTGCAAACTCAAATGCTATTTTCCTAATCCCTTATACCTGTACATCAGAATACAGGTTTTCCAGGTGCACCCTATAACAACCCAGTCGGCATCTCCGGGGCAGGGCCCGGAACCTGCTTCTGACAAAGTTCCCACGTGAGGATTAGCCCTAAACCCAGACGTCCTCGGGGGCCTCTGCAGCACCGCTCCCAGCCCAGTGCTTGGCGTGTGTTAAGATTGAATAAAGTGCGTGTCAGTGCGACAGTCAGTAGCCAACCTGATGGAATGTTTCATAGACAGACCTGAAGGATTGATGTTTGCATATCTCTGTTGTACTCCAGGCTTCACCTCTAAATTCCTTTCATTCAGTTTTTCGGCTCAGAAACCAGACAGATTGTTTGCGCGTGCCCACAAGTCTGAGGGAACTGATTTTTAATAACTAGACTTACACAAAACATGCCAACACAGTGTTGGTAGTTTGTGATATTTCGTTTCATTGGTGAGATGAGTGGCTTCACTGTCTGAGACCTGCACTGAGCAGTGAAACTGAGAAGGCGGAGAAGGGCCTGTTGGCACAAAAGTATTTGTGAAGTTATTCTGCCCAAAGCTTTTATTGGTTCCCGGGTGCCTGAAAGACAAAGTCTGGACCAGGCTGTGATATCAGGCTTTCAGGGCCTCTGTGACCTCCTGTACAAACCTGCTCACCTGTTGACTTCCCACTTCTGTGTCCCTGCCATTAACAGTTGTTCGTGTTTTTTGTTGCTTGTAATTTCCTGTGTCTCCCACATCCTACTTAAGCCCCATCCGTTCCTCAGTCAGTTTTTAAGTAGCGTCCCCTGACCAATGGACCCTCTTGTGCCCTTTCTGTCTCCAACCTATGAAGCACTTTGGTTATTTTCCTCTGGTCTTTATTTTCTGTGCAACTTAGAAATAATTTAATCGCATGTTGCATGTTGACATTTAATATTGCCTTGTGTTTATAATATTTCTCATTTAAGTTATCTTGGGGATTTTTTTTAGCGTGTGTAACAGTATTTGAGCCAAACTGATGACATAGGCCAGAAGTAAGATCGCAAATGCTCCCTAAATTATCTTGTTTTTAGTTTTAAATTTTAAGCTGCTTTGAGGTAGAAACTATGCAGCAGTTGCACTCACAAAGCAGGTGTTTAGGTGCTTTTACATGTAGTAAATGCCCCGTGCATTGTTGTGTAATAGAAAATGATTTTTCCACAGTGTGATCTTTTATCTTCCTAGACAGTAATAATAAGTTTTTTTTACCCTCAGGAGGATACTTGAAACTAATAAGACCTTCACAAAGTGGGTTTGCTGATACTGTCCTGAGATGAAGACAGAATCAAAGAAAGCTACAGCCCCGAGCCATCAGGAGGATGAAGGGCCTCTGAGTGTGAAGGGAGAGGAGGCAGATTTTGTCTGGAGCGAGGACACCAGCTTGGAGAGAAGCAATTCTCTCTGGCAGGAGATGTGCTGACATCTCTTCCGGTGGTCCAGCTACCAGGACGCACCTGGGCCCCACCATGCGCTGTGCCGGCTCCGCGAGCTCTGCAGGCTGTGGCTTCGGCCCAAGACCCACAACAGGGAGCAGATGCTGGAGCTGCTGGTGCTCGAGCAGTGCCTGCACATCCTGGCCGCGGGGCTGCATGTCCAGGTGCAAGAGCAGCACCCGCAGAGCAGTGAGGAGGCCGTGATCTCACTGGAGAACTCAGAGAGAGGCAGGGAGGAAGTGGCACTCCAGGTGCAGAGGGGATGCGAGCTAAGGCCTCCGCAGTGGATGGCACCTGCAAAGGGAGACTTGGAGAGTCCCGTAGTTCAGGGTGCATTTGTGTCTCCTTTGCTCTCTGGTTTGTGCTATACCACACCTTACAACTGAGTGAGACTCAGTTATCCTTTCTTGGGTTTGTGTTCCCACAGGAGGCTCTCTTTGGGGGAGATGTTCCATTCCAACAGGGACTGTCTCCTAGCCCAGATGTACTTTATTTTCCTCAGGTTCCAGTCCCTGGATGTGAGAAATATTCAGAACAAAGGCGGTGCCCGCTGGACCAGTGCTTACTGTCCAGGTCCAGCCAGTGGAGACCAGGGACCCGTGTGTTGTCCTGTGTGTCGTCTTGATTTCTCTGTGCTCCCTGTGGGGCTGGAGCTGTGCCTCTGCTTCCACTGACCCCAGAGTCCAACCAAAGAGCAGCATTGGGGGGAGGCTAATAAGTAGGTTAGTCTAGCAGGGGAGAGAGGGAAGATAAAGACCTTCTTGCAAAATGATGGATCACAGTGTCGGGGTAAGGGTGTTGTAGGGCTTCTCAACAGCTACAGGTTCTTTACTGACAAGTGTGGAAGGAATTGGCACTAAAAATAAAGGCCCTGATGTTGAGGGCAAGGGGAACTAGCCAGAACATAGCTGTAAGGAAGCAAAAGGTGTTTTACTAACTAACGCAAAGAGGCTCCGGGACACGCCTGAAGAGCAGGGTGTGTTCCAGGATGTGGGTTAAGAGCAAAGGTTAGTCAGGCAGATAGCCACCTGGACAGTCACTAGGGAGGGAAATTTTGCCCCTGTGCACGAGCTCGACTGACCAATCAGGTAAAGGAGCACGAGCCAGTGCACGAGTTAACTCACCAATAATCAGTAACCCTATTGTGCCCCTGAGCCAACCGCTAACCGCCACATCTGCTTCTGTATCCAGCTTGCTTGCGCGCCTCCTTAAAACCCTAAGCCTGTAAGCGTTTGGCGCGACTCTCATTTGCAGCCCTTGCGGGCACCGTGTCTCAGGACACTTTGGAGAGTTCGCCCCTGCGCAGGTTAAACTTGGCCAATAAAGTAACATCTTTGGAACCCCGAAAGTCTCCGACATTTGTTCTCGCGGTTGGTGAATGCAACACCTGACACTTTATGCCAGCACAGAAATGCATATATTCAAAATGCCTTGCACATGTTACCTTTGTCCTATAAAAGCTTTGGTAAATAGTAGAGCAGTTATCGTCATTTTATTGAAGAAAGTTCTGGATATAAAGGAGTTCAATAATTCGTCAGCAGGTACAAAGTTATGAGGTGAAAAGCAGGATTTGCCAAAGCTACAGCTAGTCATCTGGAGACAGGGTTAAATGTTTACCAGTAGGTGTCTGGCAGCTGCAGAGTGTTCAGCTACAAAAGGCTGTTCTAAAGGATCATCTCGGTAATGGGGTTTGACGTTGGAAGAGTGTCCATGTCACAAGGAGAAGACCTGGAAACTTTTCTCATGCTCCTTCTTACAGCAATTCCTGGTGGAATTGCCTCAGTCTGGAGCCTCAGCCGGCAGCCTGGTGCCTGTACTGAGCTGACCCACACTCATCACACACATGGAGTTTCTCTTCTCTGGATTCTCAGATCCTGGACGAGGCCAGTGCTTCCAGTAGAAGCTTTTGCGCATTCTTCACTCCAGCTGGGAGTTTTAAGTGAGCAACTATGTGAGGTCTCACACTTACTACAGTGTGCAATTCTCCGCAGGTGGGTTCTCCCATCTCCAGAAGGGTAGGTGCTGAATAAAGGCTTTCTCGCACTCATCACAATTGTAAGGTTTTTCTCCAGTATGGTTTTGCCTGTGACCAATAAATAGGTCAGCCTCTTCTTGATAAGAGCTGAATTCCAGGTGAGATTTTCCCAACGTTTATTACCACTTGGTCGGGGGCTTCTCCACAGTTGTCTTCGTTGTAGGTCCTGAGTAAGTCCTGTGTGCTGGTCTCGCTCAAAGGTGGTTACCTGCCTTTGCTGCCACCTCCGCCCCCAGTGCTCCAGGTCCTGTGGTTGGAAGATCCTGAGCTTTGTTTAATGCTCCATTGTCCCAGCCTTGAAATCCTTAATTTTATCCCTAACCTCTTGATCTGAATATGAGCTTGATACTTGGCGAGTTAAGTAGGACAAAGGAGCACGTGCCTAAGCAAAGGACACAGCTTCACTTCGTGCCCCCATTTGTGTTGAGCATTTGTTTTCCCTGTGAGCATGAGTCTCAGTGGCCCCTGAGTAGTCACCAGGGCTCAGTAAGGCCCTGAGTATGAAAGGGAGCAGATGAGGCCTCCCAGGTGGAGTCATGTTGATGTGTCAGTTGTTTTGAACTGAAGACAATTGAGATCCAATAGACTCAGGAAAAACTTACCTTACCTCTCTCTTAACTCCCTGAAAGA
The DNA here is from genome assembly GCF_014824575.4 of Sturnira hondurensis. Lineage (NCBI taxonomy): Eukaryota > Metazoa > Chordata > Mammalia > Chiroptera > Phyllostomidae > Sturnira > Sturnira hondurensis. The sequence goes on along the minus strand of NW_028094224.1, from coordinate 372,802 downwards.
ATGTAGCAGACCCATCCCAGAGAGAGAGAGCCATTAACAGAGGTAACTCTGATCTGAAAGACCTCAGGGCAACCTCCTGATTGCTAGCCCTCTGCTGTCCTCCTGCTGTGAACTGCCCTCCTCCAGGTTGTTGGCAGGCCGCCTTCTGGTTCCTGAGCTTAGGAAGGCAGAAGAGACTTGATTGCTTGACTGACTTTGGGTCTTCTATTTTTGGTGCCTTTGTATGTACAAAACAAATTGTTCTTCTCCTGTTAATCCGCCTTATGTAAATTTGATTGTTATGCCAAAGAACCCAGAAGAGAAGAAGGGAATTTTTTGCACCACTACACGCTCAAGGTGAGCATGATAGGTCTGCGTCTGAGTTGGTCAGTTGCCGACAGTCAGGTGAGACCATACTTTCTGCTGCAACCAGGACTTGCTTGTCAGTCAGGAATTTGACAAATGGCAGCGTGTAAGAAACAGAACAGCCAAGGTGCCCAACAATATTCCTTCTTATTTGTGACACTTCCCTATATTAGGCAACTTCATCCAAAATGGCAACACAGGTGAAGGAGAGCTGCCCCCTGTTCCCTGTCCTCTGTCTTTGCTCACCAGGTAGAATGTGTCTGTTAAGAGCAACTGGTCAGTTTTACAGCTTTTCCAGTGAGCATTCTGGGTGGGCAAACACGTTCCAGTCGTCAGTATGCAAAACAGCCTAGTATTTCTATTTAATAATTGTATTATTTATTTGTGTTAGGACTGTAAACCTGCTTTTGCCCGCCTCTGTGTGGGAGGCTCAGGTATGAACTGTGTATAATTTGGGTGATTCCACGTGCAATTTAAATGCTTTTATATTTGCATTTAAACTGGCATTGCACAATATGTTTGCCAATAGTAAAATTCATAGTGATCATTTAAAATTTAATTTTTCTTTACTTCAAATGAAATAACAAAAACATGACAAATCAAGAGAGAGCCTGTGGGGTGGGGGATAAAAAGGTTTTGTAGTTTAACACCTGTAACAGGATGTCCTGCTTTTGCCCAAATCCGTATAAGAAGCTTCTACACGCCAGATATCGTTTCCCCGGATGGACTGTGGGCTCCTCAGGCCAAGACCCATCTCCTAACACTTTCCTTCGATTCCTGCCGTGTGTACCCGCCGTTTCCCCGGTGCCCCAGTCACAGTGAAACAGCTGTCATTCCAAGTATCTGCCCAGGCTTTTCCCAAATACTCTGAGCATCGCCTCCGCCACCAGCCTGCTCTCCAGGACCCGATGGTCCAGTTCAGTCAGGACCACGGCCCCTTTGTGACCGAGTCTGGACCCGATCCAACGCCCCTGCAGATTCCTGGGTTCTTTCTTTCATATCTCTTTCCTTTCTGATAGTGAAAATGTGCTCGGCTGAGGTCAAACGTTCCCAAACACTCTAAGGTCACTTTAACAATTCTGAGGACGTGAAACACTGGCCCTGGGGGTGGGGAGAGCCCGTTCTCTTTGCCGTCCCTATTTTGGAAGTGCGGGCCTCCAGCGGTGACTCACAACTGACAACTGGGGCGGAATGAACACGGTCCCCTTCCTATCCAGTGCTCGCAAGATAGCGCTCAGGCACTCAGCGCTGGTCCGACCTGCCCTGCTCCACGCGATTGGCTGAGTGGCGGCCTGGAGACGCGAGGAGCGAGAGACGGCCGGGTCGGTAGGGAAGTGAGGAGCAGGACCAAGCGAGTTCGCCAGTACACTTGGGCGGAGCTGAGTCTGGCCGGAATTTACTGAGCATTTCCTTGGGACTGGTTTCATAATTGAACTTTCTGCGGGACCAATTTACGTAAGCACTTCCTCCGGCCTGGCTTTTTGAGTGCACATCCGCTTAGTTCCGCCGGGCAGAATTCTTGAGTGCACTGCAGGTGGGCTCAAATTAAGTGAGCACTTCCTTCGGACCAGATTATTGGGTCACTTCGACCGACTCCAAATTACGGGAGCACTCCCTCCAGGCCCAATTTATGTAGTCACTTCCGGCGGACTGAATTCTTGGGTGCACTTCNTGAGGAGCAGGACCAAGCGAGTTCGGCGGTACACTTGGGCGGAGCTGAGTCCGGCCGGAATTTACTGAGCATTTCCTTGGGACTGGTTTCATGATTGAACTTTCTGCGGGACCAATTTACGTAAGCACTTCCTCCGGCCTGGCTTTTTGAGTGCACATCCGCTTAGTTCCGCCGGGCAGAATTCTTGAGTGCACTGCAGGTGGGCTCAAATTAAGTGAGCACTTCCTTCGGACCAGATTATTGGGTCACTTCGACCGACTCCAAATTACGGGAGCACTCCCTCCAGGCCCAATTTATGTAGTCACTTCCGGCGGACTGAATTCTTGGGTGCACTTCTTCTGGACCTGATTCTTGGATGCACTCCTGCTTACGAATAGATTTCTGCCGGGCTGGGTTCTTGAGTGCCTGAACTGGTTTCTGGAGTGCCTGTGTTCTTGTGTTCCTACGGGCCGGCTTTCTGTGAGAAATTTCTCTGGATTGGAATCTTGAAGTGCACTTCTTCCAGGTTGGGCTCGCGTTCTGCTTTTTGGGGGTGGGTTTGGGATTGCACTTAAGCCGGGACGGTTGGCGGTCGCACTTTCTACTAATTGGCTTCGCTAACGCATTTCCGCGGTGTTGGCGTGGAGAGGGGCTGGTTAGGGTTCGGTCTCCGTCACACTGGCCCGAGCAAGACTGGCGGAAAGAGCGGGGTCCGGTGGCGGGGGATTCAGAGTGCCGCAGGTGCAGGAGCCGCCTCCTTGTTAAGTCTGCGTTGGAAGCGCCACGACAACCCCCACGTGCTTTGTGATCTGTCAGGTCCGTGTGGCTTAAAGCACACGGACGACCAAACTTCCCCGAGTCCGGCTCTTATGGTGGTTCTATTCGATGATGTGCCAGTTCGGTTTGCGTTCAGGATAAATGGAGAAGGTGTTGGACGCTGGCCGATTAACTCGCTATATATTGTTTTGTTGCTTATAAGATCTAAACTAGTGGGAAGCAACATTTAGGAGCGGCCTCGTGTTCTCTCCGTGACTGATTTCTGAAAGAGCCTTTCTCCAAGGACTGGGGAGGTCGAAGGATGTGTTTGTAAGATGCCGGTGGAGGGAAGTGCAGGGAGAACACTAGAGGGCGCCCTTGCACTGTTTGGAGTTCTGTGCCCAGAAACCGAGGGACCAGCGCTTGGATGGCTCCGTCACACAGCAGCTTTACTGGGTTTTACTAAGTACCAGGCATACAATTTAATGCTTTCCGTAGCTATTCTAAAAACACTGTATATAATAAGGCCCGTGGTTTAGTTAGTCACATTGCGACACTATTTTCTTGTTTTTGTAATTGTGCTACGATTATGGGTAAAGAGTATAGAACTGTTCTGCACCTTTCAGGGAAATTCTCTCAAGATATTTTTACAGGGGAAATAAAAGTTTAGAGAGGTTAACCCACGTTATGTGAGAGAACATGACAGGGTTTCAGCTGGGTCTTTAACCACAGCCCATGCTGAACTGTGGGTAATCCACGTTTCCCTAAACCAGTGGCCCTGCTAAGTCTGCAATTAACAGAAAACTGAAACCACGTACATCATTTGTCTTCACTACATATGACACTGCCATTCCAGTCTTTGTCACCATGACTTTACTGTGCCAGGGAAGTCTTGCCATCAAAGGTAAAAGTTGTAAATAATCATGCTTGTTTCAAGAACCTGCCCTCATTTCTTTTTTTGAACACTTTATTTTTAGAGAGAGGAGAAGGGATGGAGAAAGAGAGGAAGAGAAACATTGATCAGTTTCCCCAATGAGGGGCTGAACCCACAATCCAGGCATGTGCCTTGACTGGTAATCAAACTGGTGACCCTTTGCTTTGCAGGAGGACACATAACCCACTGAGCCACACTAGCCAGGGCTCCTCTGCCCTCGTCAACGTTCCTTTTTGGCCTTGCATCTGGTCTCTATCCTTCATGGACCCCGGGCGCTCCGTCTGTGATGACACTCTCCGATTGGAGTCCCTGGTTCCCCTGCCCAGATTAGGTCTGACTCTACTGTGCCCTCATTCATCAGTCGCCCAGATGGTCGTTCTTTCCTCAGTTTTTTGTTTTAATGTCTGTAATCGACACAAAGCATACTGCTTTTCCCTGCAGTATCCCCACAAAGTTACAAATGTGCCTTTCACTCTGAGTCCTAAAGTGGGATTACTTCAGGGGAAATATTCTTGAGTGGAGCAATCTCATTTTTTTTTGAAACCACTAACCATTGAGGAATTGGCCACAAGTCCAGCCTGGGGTGTTGGAACTCTGCCCAGGGGACCCTCACAGGAAATAGAGGCAGAGGAATTCTGGGGTCAGGACAGGTGGGCGTGTCGGGTCTGGTGAAGGAGCTTCTCTGGCAAGTCTTGAATGACCTACAGTGGTTCAGGCTGACAGGTTCCTGGTGTCTTTTGCGAGAACAGTTGTGATGTTTGTATGTCCCCACACCCCTGCACTGTCACCTCCGTCCTCCCACAATCTGTTCTGCCATCTCTGTCCTCTGGACAACTGGCCTCCCTGCCGAACCCATTCTTGGGCCTTTGATTCTCTTCTGTGCTGTGCTTGTTCATCGGGTCACTCCTGTTCCTGACTTTTCTTCACCCTTTTCTGGCATCACATCACCTAGTCCTCTTGTTTGCCATCTTCCAGTGTCTTCCTCAAACGTCATCAGACTGTCTTGTTGATGTACCTGAGCCATGTGCCTCTAGTAGGTGCGTTACAGGTTGATAGGGTACGGCACAGTATGGTACCATAATGATGTTACTTCCTTGTGTTTCAGTGGCATTCAAATGCTGTGCTTTTCATTTCCGATGATGGGATCAGAATTGAAACGGGACAGTTGATTCAAAAGCAGAATCTTACTGTAGATGTCGAATCCCAAGAAAAGTTATGTGGCAAGAACCAACAGAGAGGTTCCTGGATGTGGGGACGCCCTAGGCCCCAAAGGGTGGACAGAAAGACATCAGAGAAACACTTCGAGGGAAGAGAAGATCAAAGTGTGATGAATGTGGGAAAAGTCTTGCTCAGAACTCAAGCCTCGTTGGACCTGAGAATTCACCCTGAAGAGAAACCCTTTCCCTGCAGCCTCTGTGGCAAAACTTCCACCGAGAGCCCACCTCGCTGGGCATCCGGGACCTGCCCTGGAGAGAAGCTGTTCTGGGGCAAGTGAATGTGGTGGAGCTTTTCCTCACAGCTCAGACTCAGTTGGCATCAGGTGACCTGCACCGGGACAGGCCACATGGAACAACCACTGCAGAAAACACTTCAGCCTGAGCTCAGGCCCTGCCCACCCCCAGAGGACCCGCAGCCTGAGGGGCCCCATCCGGGTGCCGATGGTGGGTTGGCCTCTGGTCACTGTGCACATCTGGAAACAGAGGAGTGTGCATGGGGAGGGGCCCTGGTGGCGTGGGCCTGGCACTGGTCCCCAGGGACACCAAGTCTCAGGCTACAGACCTGGTGGTGACTGCTCTAAGCCGTCTGCTATGCACCCCGGAATCACATGAACACAGCTTCCAAGCATGAGACCTGCTAGACTGGCCAATGGTTGTTTTGTGAAATTGCTCAGAAGTAAGTGGCTCAGGAAGTTGGCGTGCTTACCTTCCTCTTCCCCGTCCCTTCCTCTCCTCTGTACTTTCTTGCAGTTGGAGGAATAGTCTTCTCCAAAGTGTGAATTTAGAGTTAACATATGAACTATTTTGGAAAAAAAAATCCAAAAACCTGAATTGTTGGTTAATGATGAAATATATTAACCTATCAATTATCTTCTCCAAAGTGTGAATTTAGAGTTAACATGAACTATTTTGGGGAAAAAACCCCAAAACCTGAATTGTTGGTTAATGATGAAATATATTAACCTATCAATCAGTCATACTAAAAACATGGTAAAACAAAGATTGTTTTATGGCACTGGAATGAATTTCAGTGGGCAGGGCGGCGGGGGGCGGGTATGCAGGGGGAGGTGGAGTGACTAGACTGCTGATTCCCAGGGCGATCACATCTTGGAGCAGAGGTGACAGTCGCGCCCCACATAGGTTTGTTTTGTTCCTAATAGAAAAGTATAGCAACTCTTTAAGAATCAACATAATAAAGAAATAGGTAAATAAAAAATAAAAATAAAAAAAAGAATCAGCATATTTCACAAACAATCTGACTTTCCAAGTTCCTTTACAAAAATAGTGTTCACCATTTTTGTCTATTAATATTTGTGTTCTATAAGTAAATGGTTACTTAAATTCTTTGTGATGTTTCTATCAGCTTAGTTACATTTTTCTTTTTTTTTATAAGAGGTACTGGCATATTAGGAAGGTCAGCCCTGTGTCATTTAGATCTGTGGCATGTTTTACTCTGAGCTTATGTTCTGACTTTTATTCTCTTCATTCAAATTTTCTAAATTTTTGCATCACCAGTTGTACCTAGCTTTTCCTTTATGGCTTTTCAGTTGTGTCCTTAGGGTTTTATGTCAAGCTTAGGCAGGTCTGCCCCACTGCAAGGTAGCAGTATCCTCCCAGCCTGCCTCTTACCTCTGCCCTTGCCCAGACCCCTCACTTACAAGTTTATTTTTGACACAGCAGCCAGAAAAACCTGTTCAGTACCTAGGTCTGGTCATTTCCAAGATGGAAATGCCCAATGGCTTTCCATCTTGGAGTAAATAACAGTGACCTCGTCCTCACCCAAGGCCCTTGTATATCTCCTTTCCACTGCCCGCTGTCTTTTTGCTCCCACAGCCCCAGATGCATCCCCTCGGGCCTTTGCCTTCACTGTCTTTCTCCCTGAAACACCTTCCCTCCAAATGCCCCAGTGCTCCCAGGCATGGCTCCAGTGTCAGTGTCACTGTCAGTGGGGGCCTCAGTGCCCACCCCCCCCCATGTTTCCAATCACAGATCCCGTATTTCTTTCATTTTTCTCCTTAGCACTGACATCCACCATCTAGTACACTCCATTTTTCTTTATTGCTTGCCTCCCCATCTGTCTGTTACACAGAAATCCCATGAAGGAAAGAGCTTTGTTTTGCTTTAACCTGTAGCTGCAGCTTCCAGAACAGTGCCTGGCATAGTGGCTGAGTGATAAATATTTGTGTGAGGAAGGCAAATAAAGCATTGCTCATCCATCAGATTGGCAAAGGTGAAAATGTAATGTGTTGACAAGTGTGTAAGTGGCATCGTAGTGGGTTCAATGTTTGGTAACTTGGCCCTAAAAGCATAGATGCGGGTACCCTGCTTGGTAATTCTGTTTCTGGAATGTGTGCGGGGCGGGGGGGGGGGGTCGGCCGTTGTAAATGAGAAACGTGTTGCTCACAGACATTTACTGAGGCTGAGCCTGAAAAGACAAAGTTTGGAACAACCTACAGGAACACCAACAGGATGATGATTATCGAGGTTTGTGGCACATACAACTGAATGTTATGTGGTTTAAAAAATAGCAAGACCGAGGATGTCTTTTATGTACAGTCCCCCAAATCAACTGGTAAGAGGGGGAAAGGAGCGAAAATGCTGTCATTTATGTAGAAAACTGTGAGGATGATCCGTGTTATGAAAAGCTGGTCGAAATCAGGTGCTAGGGGACACTTACTCTTTAAATATTGAACTTTGTGAGTGCTTTCCTTATACAGATTGCCTTTTAAATGAGTAAGCTGGAAAGACTTTGAGAGGGGGAAAGATTTTTAAAACTGCTCGCCAGCCCCATGGTCCAGCCAGCCAATGGACCCCGGCTGGGTCCTCCGCCGGAGGGGCTGCCGCCGAGACGGGCTTCCTAGAGCGGCAGGAAGTGCCGATTGGTCTTTGGAGCGCGGCCTTTATCCCCGCCCACCGAGGACACGCAGTCCTGGTTCCTTTCTGTGCCCAGAGGGGTTGGGGCGGGGAGTGTTGGAGCCGCAGCAGGGACATGGGGCACAGGTCCGGGTCCTGGGTGAGTCCTGGGTAGGGACTGGGCAGGGGCTGCAGTGAGTGGACATTCTTTCCCCGCTTCTGGCATGTGGGGAGCACCGGGTGACCTCCCGGAGAGGACCGCGGCTGCGAGTGGTCCCGGGTCAGCACGAGCCAACCCCCACCACCCCCACCCCCAGCCGGGTGTCGGTCTCACAATTGCCCCTGAGAGTCCGCCAGACCGGAGGTCTGACTTGTGCTGAGTTAGACTGGGACCTGTGCCCTCGCGGCAGTCCCGGTGCGTTGGGGTTCCCAGCCGCTCGTTATTTCTTTGAGACGAGAGTCTAAGGTTCTCCACGAACCGATCCCAAGTAGAGGGCTGATCAGAGGGTCAGCACAGAATGGCCACTGCCCTGGCCTCCGGGGAACAGCGAGGCCAGGCAGCTGCAGAGGAAGGAGAGCGCTGCGGGGGCTGGGGCTGCACCGGGCAGCCCAGGCGGGAGCTCTGCCGGCAACTGTTCAGGACGCTCTGCTACCGGGATACCCCGGGGCCCCGGGAGGCTCTGACCCGGCTCCAAGAGCTCTGCTGGCTGTGGCTGCAGCCGGAACGCCACACGAAGGAGCAGATTCTAGACTTGCTGGTACTGGAGCAGTTCCTGAGCATCCTGCCCGCGGACTTGCGAGCGTGGGTGCAGGCGCAGCGCCCCGAGACCGGGGAGCAGGCTGTGGCTGTGCTGGAGGATCTGGAGAGGGAGCTCGATGAACCCCCGGAGCAGGTGGGAAGGGGCATCTCGGCTGTGAGGGGCAGTGAGGGGCAGGGCATGTGGAGCCGCCAAGAAAAGGCAACTGGAAGAACAGCCCGAGTTACTTAACGTATGACCCTGGAGAAGAACAGGCTGGGGGGCGGGGCACAGTAAGTCAGACTGAAGCTGTTAGTGAGAAGTTAGAGGAAGAAAACAGAATTATCTAACTTCTACACGTATAGGGTGAGCTACCTTATAATAAGAAATCTCGCTTCCCGGAGGAGTACTCAGCTTGGGGTTAGTGGATGTCAAGGATATTACAGAACAGCGCGTCCAACAGAAATATAATTTGAGCCCCATTTAAATAAAAACAAGTGGAATTAAATAGTATGCTTTGGGTAATCTAAAATGTGTAATCAGTGTAAAATTGAAGTATTTTACCTTTTTTCGTATTATGTTCAATATTTGGCATGTATTTTACACTTTGCAGGTCTCGGTTCTTACTAGCCCTGTTCGAAGTGCTCAGTAACCACATTGTACTGGTGGCTGTCGCATTGGTCAGCAATGACCAGAGGAACGCCCAGTTGGTGGTCTCCATACCGAGGTGCAGGACTGAGATCCCGGACCTCAGCACATCGCTGTGAAAAGAGGCACCGAGTATCATTCTCGGTGTCCAGAACAGTGGAGATTAGCCTCTAGGGTTCTCTCCACTTTTAGTCATTATTGCCATTTGCAGCTTAACAAGAATTCATACTTTTTTCTACGTCCATGGTCCCTGGAAGATGCTCATTTTGATCTTTTCTCTGGAGTTCTTGCAGTTCTTTCATAAAAATCTACCTTATGAGCCCAATCATGCTTCCTTGTTCCCAGGTCCAAGCCCATTCAGGAAGACAGGACAAACTCCTGGAGAAGTTGGCCCCCTCCGAGAGGCCACATGAGTCACTGGCTGCCCAGCTCCTCCCCAAGAAGACCCAGCAGGAGCCCCAGGCAAATGGTAAGGAGCAATTTCGGAGTATGAGGGGAGGGTCATGTCCTTCATTAGAGGAGCCTGCTCACCATCACCTTCTCCTTCCAGCTTTCCCTCCTGTCCTCTGCCTCCCTGTGGGAGATGTCATCCCCCTTCTACCCTTACCCCATCCTGGAAATTAATTTTTGTTTTTCATTAGATTTAAAAGCATTCTTTGGCCTAACCAGTGGGGGAATGATACTTAAGTTAATACCTGTTGGTATCTGGTGATTCTGTCTTCGGCTCACCTTACATTTCCATTTTGAGCAGTGGGACTTGCATGACTTCTTGTGTTAGTCTGTGAGGGCAGCTGGAACAGAGTACTGCAGACTAGGGGCTTCAACAACAGAACTCTGCTTTCTCACAGTGTCAGAGGCTGAAAGTCCAAGACCAAGGAGCTCCTCTGGTGAGGGCTCCCATGTGTCCCCACACGGCCTCTTCGCTGTGCCCACCCACACCCAGTGTCTCTCTCTTCCTGTACCTGCTGGGTTAGGGCCCTTCCCTTATGATCTCCTTTACCCCTAATTACTTGTATAAAGACCCTTTTTCCAAATACAGCCCCAGTGGAGTGAAAACTACAATGTATAAATTGGTGGGAGAACAATTCAATCCGTAACACACCCCTACACTGGAGGAAGTGGCGCAGAGAGGAAGAGTCAGTCAGCAAAGGAAGCGTTTGGTTTATTTGTGTCTGCAAGTCAGGCTGACGGGGTTTGGGTTGTGGTTTGCTCCCCATCCCACTAAGTTGCTCACTAATTAAAATGAGGGTGTCTCGTGCATCCTCAGGCTGTACTGAAAAGGACACAGATTGCACCTGGTTCACCCAAACTCTGCTTCCAGTGCCCCAGCCCTCTTTGGAAACATTCGTGTCTATGACACCTCCCTGACTCCACTCTCACTGCTGTGAATCTCCCAGTGTGACTCTCTCATTCTCTGGGAGAGAATTCTCTCCCAGAATTCTCACAGAATTCTCTGTGCCCTCCCTGCCTGGTGGTTTGTCTCATCTGAAAAGTTACTTTATGCTAAGATATTTCTGGCCAATATCTGGAGGGCACATCATTCACATGTATAATTTAATTAGTGCTTTAATGTGGAGTGTTGGCTGTTGTTGGCTTTTGTTGGCTTTAGAGGTGAGGTTGAGACCCTATTCTGTGGACCCTTCTTTTCATTGACTATTTGTTGAGCAGGAGCTCTGTACCAGGTACCTGAGAGAATAAGATGCTTGAGTTCTTCGGGTAGCTTCCCGTGAGGGGCATCAGTGTTTGTGAGCTGAGATGGGGGGTGTTCCAGGCAGAGAGGACCGTAGGGGAAAGAAGCAGAAGAGTGTCACACACCCCAAAAGAAGCACCTGCTCTGAGTCGGGTTTAATGTGGAGAATTTTGTGGGCGGGAAAATCGAAGGCCAGTGGTGAAGATCCCTGAGCACCATGTGGAGGAAACAAACTTCAGGCTGTCAGGTGGAGGTCTGTTTCAGTGTTTTACGTAGAGAAGTGGCCGACACAAAAACCACTGTCCATGATTCCATTTCTTAAAAATGACATAGGAAAAGATTGGAAGGATTATACGTCAGTGTAGACAAAGGATACTTCAAGATAATTAGATCATTTTCTTCTCTATTTTCTGAAGTCTATAAGTGAAATAACAGCTGTAGTAGAGAGGAAAGATGTTCATACCAGGGTCGGGAAGAGCACTCTCAAATATAGAAGATGGTCCACCAGAGCAGGAGTGAGGCTGGGGAGAGAAAAGGGGGAAATCAAGAATACTTACTATAGAATGAATAATCTGATTGGATATGTGGGAGGGGGGGCATATTTTAATACAGTCCACGTCTGGGCAACTTGGCAGATAATGGCATCAGCAAGAAAGAAAAGTTACAAGGGGCTGTACAGGCAGACTTCATTTTATTGCACTTAGTATTATTGTGTTTCACAGATGTGTTTTTTATGAATAGAAGGCATGATTTACAAAATCATGCAAAAATGTTACAGCTTGCTTGATTGCAGTCATTGCGTTATGGTGGTGGTCTGAACCAAACCGCAGTTATCTCCAAGGTCCACCTGTATCTGTGTGGGAAGAAGAGCTGGCATGAATACAGGCTTTTGTTTTTTGTGGAGTTTTTTTTTTTTTTTGTAATCCTCACCAGGGGATAAGCTTATCAATTTTAGAGAGAAGAGAGGAGAGTGAGAGAGGGAGAGAAACAGTGATGCAAGAGAGAAACTGATCGGTTGCCTCTTGCATGCACCCCAACTCGGGACCAAACCCGCAGCCCAGATGTGTGCCCTGACCCAGAATTGAACCTGTAACCTTTTTGTGTATAGGGTAACACTCCAGCCAACAAAGCCACACTAGCCAGGGCTGAATTCAGTTTTTATATTGTGAAATTGCAGTGCCTGTGAAACATCCAAATAAGTAAAACCCAGCAGGCAGTATAGTTTAAATTAATGTTCTAAATCTGGGAGAAAGGTGTAGGAGGAGGTGGAAACTTGGGAGTCATCTGGGTAGATGACAGAACACATGGGTATAGCCAAGGCTGACCAGGAAGAACATACAGTACAGTGAAAAAGCCTCAGTGAAGTTTGGGTGGAGGGGATTCTGTAAAGGACGTAGGAGACAGAAAAGCAGAAGCGGGTGTCACGGAAACCAAGGGAAGAGTCAGCCATAGTAGCCTTTCCTGACAGAACACAGGTGAGGACTGATCATCTCAGAAGGAAGGATTCAGTCCAGCACAGGCACAGGGATAGTGGTCACCCACTATCCCCTCCCGCTTCTCCCTCTCCCTCTGATGGCCCTTGCTCACCACATTACTCCTACACCCCTCTTATTTGTCCTGGGCGTGTCTGTAGTCCCGGTTCCCATGTCCCACTCTGCCTTTGCACAGGTGTGCCAGGTGGCCCCTGGATCCACATTTCTGTCTTTTCCTCTCTTCCTAATCTATTCCCAAATATTGTATCCTGCTACTCTCTTCCTCCCGGGCCTCTTGCTGCCTCGCCTTTATCTTCATAATCTTTAGATGGTGCCAAATACCTCAATTTGTGTGACTTTTCAATTTTTAATAAAACATTTGTAACACTTGTATGTTCTGTCTTCCGTAGGCTCTTTGCTTCTCAAACCTAAAATAGGGCCTGTTTGTTGCAGGTGATAAAACCAGGACTGAGAATGAAGAGTTATCCTGGAAAGAAGATTCCATGCCCAAGGACACGGAATTTCTCAGGAAGCAGAGAGAACAAAGACAGCAGAGTGAACAAAGACATTTCTTTGCCAGCAGAGTGAACAAAGACATTCCTCAGCGTCCCAAATCCAAAGATGAAAGGGAGGGCAGGCTAGAGGGGCGACAGGGGGAAAGAAGACACTACAAGTGTGATGACTGTGGGAAGAGCTTCAGTCACAGCTCAGCCCTTAGTAAGCACAGGAGAACTCACACTGGAGAGAAACCCTATAAATGTGATGAATGTGGGAAAGCCTTCAACCAACGCTCACATCTCGTCGGACATCACCGAGTGCACACTGGAGTGAAGCCCTATAAATGTGACGAGTGCGGGAAAGATTTTAGTGGGCGCTCAGGTCTTGTTCAGCATCAGAGAATCCACACAGGTGAAAAACCCTACGAGTGCGAGGAGTGCGGGAGGCCCTTTCGGGTAAGTTCAGCCCTTATTAGACATCAAAGAATTCATGCAGCAAAAAGACTCTACTAGGAGGGAGTCAGAAACACCAGTTCCTTAGCGGCTCAGGTCTAATCAGAGACCTTACGAGTATCCTGAATGAAGTCAAAGCTTCGATCATCATTAAAAATTTCCCTGGTCACAGAATCAGGCGAGGGCATTTCAGTTCCTTTCTGTGAGGTGCCAGATATGTCACTATGTTAAAATAGATGAAAAGTGCTTTTGAAATTAAAATAATACAATTTGTTTACCATCATTGTTGATATAATGGCCTAAATACCTACATATTTATTCCTTTTTTATCTTCAGTGGGGGATATAATCATGTTATGCAGTTTTTTCTTTGCCAATGATTTAAAAAAAAAGGAAACCATGAGAAAAGTCAGCAGGCTAAAGAAGACAAAATGGGAAGGAAAGCAGTAAGTGAGGAGTAGAAGCTGCCAGCACAGGCAACAGGGGGTGTAATGAGTGTGCTCGGGATCCGTAACTCCAGACATGTGGCTTCTCTTCTGAATACAAACCAGTGATTTTCAACTGCTGTGTGACAGAAATTTTTAAAACATGCAGTACCTATTTAGTCAGGGGCACTGACCTCATTTCCCTTAGACTGTCAAAAAAATGACAACAGCCAACACAACAATAGCTGCCTGGTACGAATGAATCAAAATTATACCCATTTTTTGTCAGATCAGCAAAAAAAGTTTTTTGGTGTGCTGCAGAGTTTCAGTACTTAATTCATGTGCTCCTCCAGACGAAAAGGGCCGGAAACTGCGGCTGCAACCTGAGGCACATGGGAGAGGTTGGTCTGGAGCTGCACTCCTCAGTGTGGTAGCTGGTCCCACAGGCGGTCGTATTCACACTGAACACAAGGAGAATGGGAAGTTCATTTCCTTGGTGACATCACGTTTCAGGGCTCAGTAGCCACGTGCAGCAAGCAGCACCTGTGTTGGACAGCACAGACCGAGACCGTTTTCATCAGTGAGTTGTAAAGGGCACTGCTGTCCCAGTCAACCACAGGTGAAATACCTTCCAGCTCTGACACTGAGACTCTTGAGTTCAGGGAGACAGCCAGAGACACCTGAGGAGGCAGCAGTAGCAGCAGGAAGTAAAAGACACTCCAGAAGAAAACAGTTGAGTAATCATGGCACTTTTTGGCTATAAAAAGAGGGTTTATTCTAATTGGAGGAAGATCATTATTAAACTAATAATTATAGTAACAGCCTAATAATTTAAATTGAAAACTTAAGTTACTATCTCATTTCTATGAAGAGCATAATCGTAATTAATCGTAATAATCGAGGTAGCATCCCTGTCAGGTAACCTACACCAGCAGGAGAGTGGGAGGCCTGGGACACCAGTGCTGTGAGATGTGTTAGCACTCTATGGACTTGAACTGAGTCATGTGATGGGAATTGTGGCCACGGGCCCGGCACCTTCAAACTTGCAGCATTGTCCAACTCTTAGGACCCACGGGTTCCAGGAACAGCCAGCACCAGAATGACCAGGGAGTGACCTAATTTCTCATTAAAAGACAATTACGCACTTACTTTTTGCATTGTGTGTTTTGTGTCTGCTACTGTTGGTGTTGATTCCGAAGTGCCACCCTAGTGTCCATTACCCGGTGTGACCAGAGAGGCGATGATAGGAGTCAGGGGACAGAACACTCTGGGGCCAGGGACCTCTGGAAGGATGTAGGCAGGAGAGGAGAGTCCAGCTGTATCTGGGATAACAGCAGGCATGAGACAAGGGAGGCAAGAGGCTAAAGGATGACCAGGCAAGAGCAGGCCCTGTCTTCACAGGCCTGTAGAACCCACAGGAAACTGGTGGGGAGGGTGTGACCAGTTGAAAAGAAGAGCTCGTGTATCAGACACTAATCAGAACCACTGGGTTCTAGCAGAGCCATCCTGGGTGGGCTGTACCTGCTCTGAAACAACCCCAAATGTGGAAGGCAGTTATTCAAATAGTTGTGTAAAAAACATACATGTTCTCCCATCTTTTGGGAGGGACTTTTTAAGGGAGGCAAGAACTCCCTTAAAGATGGCAGTTTTCCTGAACTAGCTGGACAGGTGTGATTGGTAGAGACAGCTCACAGATGCAGACAGGTATGCTGGTGAACTGGTTCTGAGTGAGGAGCCAACTGCTAGGAAGGGAGGAAATGGGGAGTGAGGCATGTGCAGGCTCTGGGGGTAGGGACACCATTGAGGAGGAGACGGAAGGGGAAGAACGGGAACAAGGGTAGAGGGAAAGGCACAAGGAGAGGAAAACAAGAGAATGGCGAGTAATTCTAAAATTGGCATCAACCATGTTTGACAGGGTCACCTGACAGAAGCCATGCAAAGATGCACACACACATCTCAGGTGCACAGCACACACTGCCATTGTTACCTGTGCTGAACCTGTTAACTACACGTTCATCCTAAGCATGAATTCTTACAGTCTAGTCAAGAAGTCCTTCAACAGTGACCACTCAACTAAAAACTTTGTCTCTGGTGCCGGGTCTCGAGGACATTGTCTCAGTCCCGGGCGCTGGGCTGTCGGACGTGCCGCTGTACACGGACTGGCTGCTGCCACCGTCTCTGTTTTAAAACAATTCCCGTGCCGTTCACGATTACCACCATTCTGAGGTCCCTAAATAGCTAGCCCCAATCACGCCCAATCTCCCTCCCCGCCCTAAGCCTCTGCGCTCTGGGTCTGTTAGCCACCGGAAGTGGACGGAGGCCAGAGCGCTGAGAAAGGGGCGGGCCTTTCCCACGTCCGGAAACGCGGGGGTTCCCTCCTGGGCAAGAGCCAGACCCAGGCGGGGACTTGGAGGAAGAGCGGGTCCAGTGCGGGCATCCGCTGTCGGGTAGCGGGTTTGTGGACCAACCTCGGACCTGCCTACCCTCCAGGATTCTACTCGGGGCGGAAAGGGACCGAGGACAAGCTCCGCCACGGTCCGTAGCTCCCTGCCCCGGGATCCCGCGGTGGTCGGCCAGTCTGCGCTTCCCGTGAGGGTCCGGGCAGGGGCGGGCTCCAGGGAGAGGCAGCCGGGCGTACGTGGCCTTGGGTCCCACAAGCGAGGGCGCGGGGTCTCCGTCAGTCACTGCTTTGGGACCTGGCAACATCTCGCGGACGAAGGGAGATGAAAACTGGCCTCTGAAATTATCCGCCCCTTAGGGAACTCCGGGGCTAGAGGAGGGTGAAGCATGCCGGCGCTACAATCCTTCAGATTCGGATTCGGGTCCTGGGCCCACCACCCCGGTTAACCAGTTGGGTGGTTGCGATGAGTAAGTGTGAGAATGCAGGTAAAAAACTTAGTCTTTAGTTAGATATTGTCTTTCTCCCCTGCCATCCGTGTAATGCAAATGAGACTCATTAACCAACTGTCACTTTTCTGGAGCCCCTGTGAAGAAAGTAAAGTGCAGGTCACAGGTACAGGAGAAACCGTGAAGAATGAAAACACTGACGTCACCTTGAGCTTCACTTGGCGCTTGGCAGCTGGGTCATGGTGCACAGGGACAGATCACGGGGGAAGGGGAAGGTGAGTCACGCTGACTAAGTTGGGCTAATTGGCAAAACGAATCAAACCACCATTTCAGAAA
Source organism: Sturnira hondurensis (assembly GCF_014824575.4). Lineage (NCBI taxonomy): Eukaryota > Metazoa > Chordata > Mammalia > Chiroptera > Phyllostomidae > Sturnira > Sturnira hondurensis. The sequence goes on along the minus strand of NW_028094224.1, from coordinate 355,942 downwards.
GGTGTGGCATATTTGTATATTTAAAGGGCCACCAAGCTGGAACTCAGAAATCTCAGAATAAATATTGGACGCCTAAACTGAAGTAGTTTATAATCTATTTGAAGAGCAAATGTAACAGTAGCCACTAACGTGACACAGAATGTGATAACACATAGACTGATATATCTGAGAAGTGAGAGAAATGTGTTATTAGAATAATAGGCCAGTGTCTGGAGCAATGAGACAAGTGCTTTGACTGGAGAGCCGTAGGGAAGCGTGTCAGGGCCCAGGGAGAGGAGCGTTCTAGAAGGCTGTGAGAGGCAGGCAGGGATGCTGCTGGTGGAACAAGATACTACTCAGCCATGAATACAATAGAGTAACAATAGAAAAAAGCAATGTCAGAACACTGTGTTCCATCTTTCTTGGAAGAAAGCTACATATGTAAAGATGTGAGTGATTATGTGTGGGACTCATGCATATAAAGGAAAAGGGTACACTCCACGCCAACAGTGATCACTCGTATGTGAGAATGGTGAAGATATTATGGTATTTGCAAGATAATGATTTAAGTTTGCCACAGTTTGGTGGATACTGCAGAAGTCACTAAACTCCTGTGCCAGAGACAAAGGTCTTTGTTTAATGACACAAGCATCGTGAGCTTCATGTTCCCCTTGGCCTCAAAGTGAACAGGGGCCACTTGGGTGCCCAGGTGAGTGCTGCTCACACCATGGGTTTGCATTCGGCGGAGGAACCCCAAGCTTACAAAACCCAGTCTTTGCCCAAAGGAAGGTATTGTCTTCATTAGCCTGGTTGGAAAACAAATCTGCTTCAAGAGAGATGCAAACATCTTTGCAAAGGGAATCACAAAATTTGCCAGAAGACTTGGAGAAGTATGAGATCCTCGGAGAATTGTTTCACAACACTCTAGGTAACAGCTTTTGGGGGTTAGAGGAGATGTCAGCTATTTTTCCTTTAGATACTTCTAATGATTTAGATTCTAATGTTCTGTCATGTTTTATTTTGATTTTTTTTCTCTTTAAATTTTTTTTTATTTTTAAAAATACAGTGAGAAATAACCCTGGCCAGGTGGCTCAGTAGGTTGGAGCATCATCCCGGACACCAAAAGTTTGCAGGTTTGATTCTTGCTCAGGGCACATGACTGGGTGGTGGGTTCCATCCCTGGTTGGGGTGCATATGGGAGGCAACCGATCAATGTTTCTCTCTCCCCGCCCTTCCCCTCCCTTTCTCTCTCTAAAATCAAAAAACATCCTCAGGTGAGAATTGAAATAAATATATATACACATAAAAAAATAAAGGGCAAATAGAGAAGTTTAGTTTGTTTTAGTAAGATAAGGAGCCCTCAGGGTCGGTAATTGAGGGAATGATAAGGACATTTAAGGAACATGAATGCAGTGATCCCCGTCTGGGTGGACTGGAGTTAGAAAGGCCATCTCAAGACAACAGAAATGCAGGTCTGAGGGAATTAGAACTAAGGGTGGTGGTTTTTATTGATGGAGAAGAACAACATTTTAAAGGAGAAATCTGCTGGCTCACAGTTTTTCCTTCATCTCCACATTTCGTCAGGATAAATTAAGGAAGCCTCTTAAGACTGTATGACTTGGCAGTTGGTGATATTATTAATAACATCCAATGGTGTTTTAATGGGGAGTTGAATTTAAGAAAAAGGAAAAAAATCCCAGTTCCAGTTGGTTTAATTGGAGAATTCTACCAAACATTCAAGGGATAAATAAGTCCTATATTATATAATCCTTTCCAGAGAACAAAAATAAGGTTACACACTCCACCCATATTATGAGGCTAGCAAATCTTACTCTTTCATGTTCTGCTCTTGATTTTCATGAAATGTCCTCCAGTGCTGGTGCCTGTTCATACTTAGGTACAAAACCCCGAGCTGGTACCTAGGTTTCATTTCAATCTAGGTAGTGTGAGTTCTTGTACCTGTAGGAGGCTGCTTGTGCTGCTGGTCTTACCCCAGTGGGAAGTCTGGCTGCAGGTCATAGATAAGCAGGCTACAGGCAGGGAGGCCTTCCCTTAGACTGAGGGGATAGGGAGCAAGCTCACTGGCTGGGGACCTACACAATGAACACAACAAGAGCCGCCTTCTTGGAGTGGAAAGCCTCAGTGTGCTCCCTCTTAGGCAGTGCTGTCTATTTCTCCTGTTCTATTGCAGAAGTCCAGAGTCATCTCCAGGTTTCCTGTGCTTCTCTCTTAGCCTCCATTTTCCTAGTAAAGCTACCCCCACCCCCAACTTATTTCAGGTATCAAGTCATAACTAGAGGACAGAAGCCCCAGCTACCAGTTAGAAAGGGGAGCTGTCTCACAGTCCCAAATGCATTTCTTAGATGAACGGCCCTCTCTTGTCCTTTGCAGCTGTTGACCCGAGGTCGAATTTTTCAAGGGTTTCTCTGGAGATGCACCCCTGGCCTTGGGAGCTTGCATAGCAATTTCCTCTGCTTCTCCAACAATCTGTAATCCCAGTTGCTGATCCTTTTCCAGAAATTCCTCAAACTTTTTGGCCTACTCTTTGTCTTCTGCCACATTAACTTCTGTGCCAGAAAATAATTTCTTTTTTTTTTAGTCTTTCAGTCATGTAAGTAGGTTTTGGGGAGGGAGAGGAAGTAGATATATATGTCACTCTTCCAACGTGAACATGAAACAAGCCATGCTTTTTCCTGTGTACCACCTTCTCTCCTACTTTCTCATTTTTACATACCCCACTTTTGGTTTCTTAAAGAAGGCTTTCTGACTAAAGTGAAATCAGAAGGGGTAGGTTCAGGGAAGTGGAGAGTAGAGGGAAGCTCCCTTAGAGAGGGGACAGTGAGCAAACGTGTGATACTGAAGAAGGATGTGAGTTCAGCCACCTTGTATGACATGTTGAAGAAATTTGCAAAACTGAATTAACTCCATTCCTCTCACTGACTTAATTTTGTTTTGAAAAATATAGTTAAATACCACAAAATATGTTATATAACATGTAATGGGTATGTTCTTATTTTAAAGAATATTTAATTCCTCAGTTTTAATTTTGAACACAGCAAATTTTGACTATCGTGACCCACTTAAGCTCTTAGCCCTTCCCTAGGTTTTTGTTTGTTTGTTTGTTTTGTTTGTTTTTAAGTTTTGTTTTATTCTACAGAGAGGGGAAGGGAGGGAGAAAATTACCCATGGGTCCCCTGAGACGGAACCTGCAACCCAGGCATGTGCATTGAACCGGTGGCCTTTTGGTTTGCATGAGGACACCCAACCAACTGAGCCACACTGGCCAGTGCTCCTTGTTAGTTTTTAAGAACATAAAAGGAGTCATTACAAAGTACTAGAATTACTGTGCCATTTCATATACCATGTATAAAGTGGTCCTTCTGAAACTAAAGTTCAAAACTACATAGGAAGATCTGGGAACACCTCTGAGGCCCTAGGTAGGCAAAATACTTGGTGTCTTATTAGAAACATGTCCCCTGCTTATACAAATACGGAAAATACCAGTAACCAGAAAGTAGTTACTTTGTGTGACTCTTTTTGTGCTCTGGTGTGGTGGCTATTGTTGGACCCTGCTACTCTGGGAAGTTTAAAATGTGTCCTCTAACCCCTGGTGTGGCTAATTCCAGTAGTGGATTAGAATTAAATGCTTGTTTTTCCACATTAGGAAGTCAGTGGATTAATAGAGATTATCTATATAGAGAGAATCAAGAAATGGCAGTCTTAGCATGTTATTTACAAATAAATATGAAGGTTAATAACAGTAGAAGGAGAGAGTTGAAGTGGTCATCTCTGGAGAGGAGTGTGGTCTGGTGTTTTTTACACCATAATCCTGAGAGTATATTTAATTTTTACTTTTTTATTTTAATTCAATTTTTACATATGTATGCAACCATGTAACCACAACCCCTATCAAAGATAAACATTTTTTGTCTTCTGACACCACAGATTAATTTTACTTATTTTTAAACATGTTCTTACAAGACCACATAATATTTTTGAGATTCATGCAAATTATTCATCTATCAGTAGCTCCTTTTTATGTCTGGTTAGCATTTTGTTGTATGAACATAACTCAGTTTTCCTGTTGATGACCTTTTGGGTTTGTCCAGTTTGGTCCTACCATGAATGAAGCTGCCCTGGACTTAGCTTTTCATATCTCTTAGGTTAATACCTAGGAGTGAGACTGCGGGTCATAATGTAGGTGTTACTTCATTAAAAACTGCCATTTTTCCGAACTGCTCGTAGCAATACACTCCCACTGGTAGTGAGTGTGTGGTTCTCATCGCTTCACATCTGCATCAGCACTTGATATTGTTAGTCACTGTGATGTTAGCAGTTATACATCACTGTGGTCTTGATTTTCTCTTTCCCTAATGAACAATGATGTTGAGTACACTTTCATGTACTTATTGGCCATTCATATATATTCTTTTGTAAAGTGTGTAATAAATTCTTTGTTAATGTTGGTTTGTCTTATGACTGAATTATAAGAGTTCTTTCTATATTCTGAATACCAGTCAAAAATATGTATTGCAAGTCCTTTGCAGTTTGTAGCCTTTTTACACTTTCTTAATGGTATTTTTTGTTGAGCAGATTATTTAAATTTTTATGAAGTCAACTTTTTCAATTTTATGTTATCATTAGTGCCTTTTGAAAAATATTTGTGAAGATCATGATGCTATTTTACTTCTGAACTACAACTTTGGGTTTTAAAAATTATTTTTTTAATGTAAAAACAGGAACAGAGCTCTAGTCTAGCACCAGATGAAAGTCAGGAGCTGTGAGATGAAGGGCAAAAATGAGTGATTTGAGAGTCTAGAAGCGCTGAAACTTCTCCGTGTTTAGGTGACAGGACCCTCAAAAATAAATCAGAACTAATACCTGGACAGGAATTTCTGGGGTAGCGTTGGGGACTGGGCGGAAACCTTCCTGTGGCCATGGGCAGAAATGGAAAGGGGAAATGAAGGTGAAGAGTGGGGGCGCACCTGAGCGCTGAGATGGGTGATTAGGAAAGGTGCTGAAGGAATAAAAATGTGGGACGAAAACAACAAAAGCAAAAGACATTTTTTCACAACCTCCACCCCTGAGATCCTACTTAGTCTGAAAAGTTAAGACTAATACAATGAGTATATAAAGAATGAACACCGGTTTCCCGAACTCTGGTGTTAAAACCAAGGTCAACTACTGAGGCTTATTTAACCCTGGATTTAGGGGTTAAAAAGGCGAAATTGCAAACGCAGGGTTTTGTAAACCAGTGTAAATCGTTGAAACGGGAAGTGGTGGAAGATCTGTGAAGAAGTTACATTCAGTGAATTATTTTTTAATTTTAATAGTGTAAAGTGTACTCTTACTAGGTGCATTTTATACTATGAGCGACGATTAACAGGAATTCCTCAAGGACCAGGTATGTATTTGGAAAGGACACCTGGCAACAGGGGCCAGCTTACCAACCTGAAGGGAGCCCAGGGAACCAGAGTCCCTCGCCTCCGAGTCCGTGCTCGGACCTCTGCTCTGGAGCCCGCGGCCCCAGCCAGGCGCAGGCGCGGAAGGAGCCCGAGGCGCCGACCATAGAGCTTTCAGACCACCGGGGTTCCTAGAGAGCTACCGGAAATGCCAATGGGCAAAATGCGCTTTGACCGGTGTTGTCCCCCGGCTGGTGTGGAAGCTGCGGCCGTAGAGGCCTGCTCAGGTTGCAGTAGCTTTCCACCCCTTTAATCCCCGATCTAACCCCAGGGCTCTCTGCTTCCCGCAGCCTCCCTTCCCCACCCCGGCCGCCCGCAGGACTCGCGGTGAGTACCCTTCGGCCTGGGCCTGAGGGCGTTTTGTGGCCAGAGCGGCGCCGCCAGGGACAAACCTAAGGGTCCGAGCGGGGCGGGGCCGGGTGGCGCCCAGGCCGTGGGGATCGCCACCGCCGGACTGCATCGGCGCCCACGCCCCTCAGCTTTCAGGAGGGAACCTTTTATAAGGGGGTGTTTTCTTCATCGATCATGGATTAGTGGTGTTACTTGCAGTCAAGCATGTTTGTTGTCTTAAAATAGGAGACGGCCCCCACATTATCTTTTTACAGGTGTATCCACCAAGTGAATAGCTTTTATGCAGCAATTTTGCTTTTCCGTCACTATAAGATTCTCATGTTTTAAAAAGATATATTTTGCTCTGAGAAGCCCCATTTGTTCCTGAAAACCTATCTTTGTCGTGAAGTTATTCTGCTCTTTGTAGTGCAGTATTCAGAAAATGGTGGCGTTGGCTGGACAGTTGTACAAAATGAAACACTTCTGGCGACCTTGGGGCAGTGTGGAGTTCAGCCTTGTTCAGAATCCCTCCGCTGTTAGAAGAGCTCACTGAAGCAGGTGCCGTTTGGGTCGCTTGTGAGCAACTTGTACTGCCACCCTCGCTAAACAGGACTCAGGTTTTGTCGCTTGGTCAGAGACGCTTGTTTGTGCAGTAGCCACTGTTGTAGCAAATGCAGACATACTTTGAATTTCTGTTGTGATTAAGCGTGAAGTGCGGTGAGCGCCAAAGCATTCAGTGTGTGCCGCCAGAGACACAGCAGAGCACCTCTTCTTGATCTTATAAACCTGGAAAGTGTCTCCTGTTTTATTTTTAGTTCCCAAACTAGACTTAATTCGTCTGAAAGAAGAAAATATTTCTTCTGCATCTATTGAAAAAGTAATGCAGTTAAAAGGCCAAGTTGCTCCCTCAGTAGTTCTCAGGATTATAGGGTTTGAGGTCAGAAGAAGCCTTAAAGGTTGACTGTTGTAATGTCCCGAATCAATAAAATGATCAGGGGTGTCAAAAGGAGGCTCAAGAAGCCGTCTTTATCCACAAGGAGCTTCCCAACTTAACTACTGGTGTGTGTGCACAAACAGAGAGGAAGGCACACAGCAGATTAAGTTTGTAGTGTATCTTTTCATATTAGCTTCGTTATAGATTGGAATGGTCAAAAACTGATCAAGAGGGGAAGAGACTAAAAAGAAAGGACAATACTTGTTTGTTGATTTAGTATAAAATGTGAACAGACCAGATAAATTACTTCCATCAAAGCTTTGCTGTTGAGACTATTTAATATGATATTAACATTTTAATTTAATGTTTTAACATACCAACAATATAAAGTTCTTAAATGGTACACCCTTAATATTGAAATAGTTTGTAGTTGGTATTGATGAGGATTAATTTTAAGGAGAACATGGCTGGTTGTTCAGTAAAGGTGAGCACTGGCCTTAAGAAAATTCAAAAGAAGCCCTGGCTGGGTGGCCCAGATGGTTGGAGCCTCATCTTAAAACTGAAAGGTTGCAGATTTGATCCCTGATTCAGGCATGGAAGGCAACTAGTGAATGAGTGAATGCTTCTCTCTTGTATCAATGTTTCTCTCTCTCCCCTTCCTCTCTCTCTAAAAGCAATTTAAAAAATATCGTCAGATGAGAATTAAAAAAAAACCCTCAAAAGAAAACGTGGTCAAACTGGGACTCTGGAGCATCCTGTTCAAAACAGTGAAAGGTCAGTGTGCATGTCCCATGGTGATAGCCTTTCAAGTTTTTAAACTATAGGTGACTCTTTTAAGAAAATTTAAGAATTTATTAATTATAATTGATCATTTAAATAAATTATTTTAAAATTATTAATGTTAATCCTGTCTGTTCAAAACAAACTTACTTACCCCTTGTCTTAAATCCTCCTCTTTCCCAAATTCACTCTTCCCTAAAATCTCACTATTCCATGAAATATCCCCTTAATCTCTGATGTCAATCACCAGATTGAAACTTATCTCTTGTTTCTTGGTTCTTGCTATCTGTAGTTTACTCTCCAAACTGTTGTTCCCAGCCTTGTCTCATTTCAAAGATAATTTCCAATTCTCTCCCTTTTCTAAGTAGGGGTTCATGACCTTGTTGGAGTTCTTGGTGGGGGTCAGGTCTGTGAACTCTGCTGAAATTGAATATAAACTTTTATGCCTGTGGGCTTTTTTCTTGGGAGAAGTTCTCTGTTTTCATTAGATTGTAGAGACTGAACCAACATCCCACCCTCCCCAACAAAAGAAAGCCTGGAAGGTGGAGACACTGCTCTGAAAACTCAGATTGTCCTTCTGAGCACCTGTCCATTCTCTGGCTTGTGGACTGTAGGTCTGTGGTTCTGTGTTTGGATATTCTGCCTTCACTTATGTTCTTCAGTCCATTGTGTGCTGTTCTGCTATTATGATCTTTCTGGCAAACAAAAATGGTATAATGTCCATGCTTAAAAAAAGAAAAAGCTCACTGCCACCAACAGGCATTTGCCAAGAAAACCATGACCGTGGGCAGACAGTTCCAGTGCTCTACACAATATGATAAACCCTGAGTTCGAGCCACAAGACGAATACCTAGACAAGAATAAGCCCTATAATCTGCTTGGTGGGGGGCCGGGGGGAAGGTACAGGGTGGGGACAACAGAGAAGCCTTGTGGAAAAAGGTAATAGTCAAGCTGAGACTTTCGAATAAGACTTGAGTGGTTTCAGCTGGACCAGGGTTTATTGCCTTGGCATGGACACTTCGTTTTTGGGCTGTGCTTTGCATTGTAGGATGTTTAGTAGCATCTCTGGCCTCTATCCACTAGATACTAGTAGCACCCCTTCCTCTCAGCTGTGACAACAAAAAATGCTTCTAGACGTTGCCAAGTGTCTCTTGGTGAAAGGGGTACAATTGCCCTCAGTCGAGACTCACTGAGCTAAAGTAAAGGGCTCTGCAGTAGAATTTTAAAAACAGTTCCTGATTTTTTTAAAAAAAGAACAGTTTTGAACAGATATTTCACCAAGGAGTATATACAGATGGCAAAAAAGCCCATGAAAGGATGCTGAACATTATTAGTAGGGAAATGAAAATGAAAACCATAGTGAGACCCCATTATGTGCCTATTAGAATATCTTAATTTTTTTAAAAACCAGTATCAGGTGCTGGTCCAGATACAGAGCAGCTACAATTCTCACACATTTCTAGAGGAATGTGAAGTGTCGCAGCCACTTTGGAAAACAGTTCGACAGTGTCTTATAAAGTTGTACATCACTTACCATGAAGCTTACCACAGTTGCTGCTGGATATTTACTCAAGTAAACTGACTCTGTCACTTCATAGTGGCTTTATTTGTAACCATCAAAAACTGGAATCAACTGAGATGTCTAACTGGAGAACAGATAAACATACTGATAACATTCAACCACATTGATGATCTCAGATGTATTACACTGAGTGAAGATGCCAGACTCCAAAGGCCTCATCCTGTATGGTTTTATTTATAAAACATTCTGGAAGGTCATGAGGGTTTGGGACTAGTCTTTGGGTTTGCAGGTAGTGATCCAGGTTCCTTGGAGATGCAGGACCAGTGTTTCGAAGAGGAAAAGATGGCGATAAGGTCCACAGTAGAAGTTAGCCTTGAGGTCGGAGGGAAGACAGGCTCCCAGGCAGGATAACGAATGTTAGGTGGAGGACAGTCCTTGACAGTACTTTGAGTTGAACTATTTGGAAATTAGTCTCATCTGTTGAGAGTGAGGACAGGTTGAGAGCTAAAGTATGTAGAAGCAGTACAGCTAGTATAGCAACACTGAAAGAAGTTGAGTCAGCAGCTCTGGGGACCAGAACTTTAATTAGATGCAGTGCACCTAGTTTCTTGACTTTGTTTACCCAAGTCTACATCCCTAAGGAGTGAAAACAGATAAGTTGGTATGAGAAAAGGCTACCGAGTTAAGGGGTTGCTTCTGGAAGATGGGAGGGGAAGACTTATGCATGGCCAAGCTGTGAAGTCCACGGCAGAGTAGGGAGCTTGTTAAGATGTCTTAATAAGTCACTATGACCTTTGACTTCCCTTAACACTGTCATTTTCTCTTGTAAAGAAGTCCCCTTAAAGAAGAGGCCCTCAGACGGTTCTCTCTTAAGAAGATAAGAAGGGAGTGGGAACAAGTCTCCTGAGCTCTTCCAGCCCTACATGGCTGCAGAATCAAGAAAGTGTTTAGCCCCATCCCCACCCAGCCAGGCTCCAGAAGAGGACCTTGTAATCGTCAAGGTCGAGGAAGATCATGGTTGGGACCAGGAATCCAGTCGAGGTGAACACAGCCCTCCTGGCCAAGAGCTCTTCCGCCTGCGATTCAGGAAGCTGTGTTACCCGGAGACCCAAGGACCCCGAGAAGCCCTGATCCAGCTGCGGGCACTTTGCCACCAGTGGCTGAGGCCAGACTTGAACAGCAAGGAGCAGATCCTGGAGCTGCTGGTGCTGGAACAGTTCCTGAGCATCCTGCCTACAGAGCTGCAGGCCCTGGTGAAGGAGCATCATCTGGAGAGTGGGGAGGAGGTGGTCACCCTGTTGGAGGATCTGGAGAGGCAGATTGATGTACTGGGACGACCAGTAAGTAGCAGGAGGTGTGTGTGCTGGGCCCGGGGTTCCTGGAGGCTGGGTGGAAGGTGGTGGGCATAAACGCTGGCCAGGAGTTTCTGCTCTCAGAGGAAAACATGGTGTTGCATGGCTTGTGTTGACAGTTCTCTTTTTAAGGTTACAAATCCATGTTTTATCCTCCTAACACGCCTGTACTCTGTTACTGCTCGTGTTTGCCAGATGCATAGAGAGCTGAAATTACTTTTTCAGGGACACCCAAGCATTAAAGGTAGATCTGAGACCATCAGAAGTTAGATGGTCCTACTTCCTCATCAGAAGTTTTTTTCCACTGAGTAGCCCTGCTCTGTTCCTGTTCATTGCCCTTCTTCCCCAACCTTGGGAGTGTAGAGTGTTATTGTTGGGCCCAGGGAGGGCGTAGCAGATCCTTTCCTTTGGTTTCCATGCCAATAGACATGTTTGTGCACGTTGCTGATGGAGGAAGGCAGCACGTGCCCCGTAAATGTGCTCTTGGTCCTCTCACACCTTCACCTCGTTTCTCAGAGGGATTCCTCCTAATGTACCTGCCCATTGTGTCCAGATCCCAGCTCGTGCACACGGACACAGGGTCCCCTGGGAGGAGGTCGTGCACTCGGAACCTGCACCAGAGCCCCCGGACGCTCAGCTCCAGCCTGCGGAAACCCTGCACATGGCTCCCGTGCTCCCTGGGCCCCGAGACAGAGGTGAGGAGCCGATTTCACTGAAGAGGCGGAAGAAGGAAGGAACCCCACCTTCTTCCTAGGAACCAATCTCTCCAGACCGTTCTTGGTTCTGGTGTAAATGTTTGTCTGAGTTTCACATATGGACTGTCAGTCCCAAGGCTAAACTCATGAGCAAATTAAAGAATTGGCGAATTTTGAGTATTCATGTTTCTGTTATCCCAACGTGTTTGCAACAAGGCATTTTTGAGGTGGTCCAGTTTCATCGTGACTCCTCACCCCGTCAGATGCCTCACTGGCACACTGCTCATCTTGTCCACAGTTCACCTGCAGATGTTGCCAGTGGTTCCAGTGCTTTTGTCCAAGACACCACCTTCATTACTCGGCCTTTCTGTGCTTCTCATGATCTTAACATTTCTGAACTGTGCCGGTCAATTATTTTGTAAAGTGGCTGCAATTTGGATTTTTATGGCGTTTCCTCATGTTTAGGTTCAGTTGTGTCTGTTCGGCAGGAACACCCGGAAGTGAGGTTGTGTTCTCTTCAGGGTTATAGCAGGTATTTGTCCATTTATTGCTGATGATAAGTTTGATGACTTGGTTAAGGTTATTCTTGCTGGGTTAATTGGCAGTAAAGTTACCATTTTTCTTTTTATAATTAATAAGTAATTTCTGCCCTGGCTGGTGTAGCTCAGTGGATTGAGCTCATCAGGCCCAGCGGGGGACACATGAGAGGCAACCACACACTGATGTTTCTCTCCCTCTCTATCTCTTTCCCGTCCCCTCTCTCTAAAAATAAATAAATAAAATTTTTTTTTTTTAAAGTAATTTGTGGGAAGTTACTCTTGAGTCTGCATAAATAGCCTGGTCCTCATCACACTTGTTGCTCAAATACTGGTTTTAGTATTAATTGGTGCTTCTTCACTAAATTGGTGATTACTAAGACAGTTGCAAAATGACAATTTTCTAACTCTGTTATTCCTTTTACATTTATTTGTCTATTGTAATGGAGACTGTTCCCTTCTCCCTATTTTATTTTATTATTTTTAATTTATTAGTATGGACTCAATTCTTATTTTATACCATAAATATTCTGTTACTATGTTTATTTTGATGCTTAAACTGTCTCAGATTTGCCAGAGAGTCTGGCTCCTATGTCCTTTTGACATTTTCCATCATTTTTTGAGGCCTTGCTTTCTTATAGAATAAATTATTTTAGTCTAATCTCATACTTGCCCTGCACTTACTATGTTTTTATTTATGTAGGTTATAGTAGTTTGTTATATATAGATGGAATTTTAATATTTCTAGAGAAAATATATAGAAACATTTTCAACTACGAATGAAATTCTCATCTGAAGTTCTAAGGCCTGTTGCCGATTTTGGTTTTGTCACTGTCTGGTGTCTGTAGGAGGCAGCTACTGGCAGTTTTGGTAGACATTTCGGAAGGTAGCGGAGTAACTACAGACAGATTGCTGAGAGACCAGGACCTGAAGGGATCCTGACAGGCACAGGGATAGACTGCAGCTGCGGTCAGGGGAGAGACTACAGCAGCTCTTGTTGGGAAACCGTGCACTTCGTATGTTTGACCTGCACTGCAGACTGAGTGGAACGTCAAAGCACAGGGGTTTTGTGGACCACCATAGGTGTGGGCACAGTGCCCAGGCTACCAGCATTTGACAGGCACAATCTCGGGTATGCACTCCTATGGAAATACAGGTAATTTAGGCTGGGTTACTGCTGGCTTCCACAAGTACAGAGCAAGGCTGGCCTCCATCACGGCTCCTTTCTCCTCCTCAGCCACATCCACATCTCAGAGTCCCACCCCTTCCCAGGAAGGAAGTCCTGGAGACCAGGTGGCAGCGTCGCTTCTTACAGCAGGGTTCCAGGTGAGTTGTGCTCCTTCCCACTGAAACCCTGTACCTGTCCTTGATCCTGTTTGTGACATTGACCCACTGTGTATAGACTGCCTGTAGTGGTACTCATCCAGAACTTGCCCAAAATTACTTTGAGTAGAGACAGATTAATCCTTGACTTGGCACATTTTCTTCTTCCCAGCTGTTCAGCTCCTTCATACAGTACATCCCCAGCTCTTAATCCTCTCTTACTCTGGTGGGTCTCTGAGACTGGGTTTGAGGTGTGCGACAATCCCGGTCCTCGGATGGTTGCTTGTTTTGTTTCAGACTTTGGAGAAGATTGAAGACATGGCTGTGTCCCTGATTCGAGAGGAGTGGCTTCTTGCTCCATCCCAGGAGGATCTGAATAGAGATCACAGGCCAGAGAATTACAGAAATGTGTTCACCTTGGGTAAGGAGACCTCTGGTGGTTGTTATTATTATCACTTAAGGGTTTTTGTTTGTTCGTTTGTTTGCGTTTTATGTATACTTGATTGTGAGCTTTCTGAAACATGTACTTGAGTTTAAATTCAGGATCCACAGAGAAATGTTGAGACTTCTTGAGGTCTAAAGTGAAACTTTCATTCTCCGACCCCAGATGGACTTACCTGACTCTTTCAGTGCTCCCCTACTTCACGCATTGCTTCCATCCCCAGTTCTCATAAGACGTTTGTGTAGATTGTTCTCACTTAGGCCGGTTGTTCTCCTCCCTTTCAGTGACTGGGGCTTTTTTCCATTTCTGTCCCACTCATTAGATCTTTTTGTCATCCATATTCCTTCCCACTCCCTGGCTTCCACTTCTTCTCAGCTGACCCCTTCCAAAAACCTTTTTTAGTCCACCTTCCAATAACCTTTTTCATGGCACTACTTCCCCGGTAGCTGGTGGTACTTGGCTTTGACCTGCACCACCCACCTCCCCCTGTCAGGAAGTCATTTTGGAGGCAGATGGAAGCTTTGCATTTCTTGTAGCTGTTCCCTGTGTGTTTTCCTTTCCCCCTATCTTCGTTTCCTTTTTCCTAACAGATGGAATAGGAAGTGACATTGGCTTGATGTTTATTTATTACATTTTTATTTCAGGTGGTGAGGCCAGGAATGAGAACAGGGAATTAGCTTCGAAACAGGTCATATCTACCAGAGTCCAACTACATGGAGAAAGAACTGCCAAATGCAACGGGGATGCTATCGGGAGTCCTGAGCATGGAGAAGCCCAAGACCTGGGCAGATTGGACAGGCCACGGGGAAACCCCACTCAGGAGAGACGACACAAATGTGATGAATGTGGGAAGAGCTTTGCTCAGAGCTCAGGCCTCGTTCGCCACTGGAGAATCCACACTGGGGAAAAGCCCTACCAGTGCAGCGTGTGTGGGAAAGCCTTCAGTTACAGGTCAGCCCTTCTTTCCCATCAGGACATCCACAACAAAGTGAAACGCTATCACTGTAAGGAGTGTGGCAAAGCCTTCAGTCAAAACACAGGCCTGATCCTGCATCAGAGAATCCACACTGGGGAGAAGCCGTATCAGTGCAACCAGTGCGGGAAGGCTTTCAGTCAGAGTGCGGGCCTTATTCTGCACCAGAGAATCCACAGTGGGGAGAGACCCTATGAATGTAACGAGTGTGGGAAAGCCTTCAGTCATAGCTCACATCTCATTGGACATCAGAGAATCCACACAGGAGAGAAGCCCTATGAGTGTGATGAGTGTGGGAAAACCTTCAGGCGGAGCTCACATCTTATTGGCCATCAGAGAAGCCACACTGGGGAGAAACCCTACAAATGCAATGAGTGTGGGAGGGCCTTCAGTCAGAAGTCAGGCCTTATTGAGCATCAGAGAATCCACACTGGAGAGCGGCCCTATAAATGCAAAGAATGTGGGAAAGCCTTCAATGGGAACACTGGCCTCATTCAGCATCTGAGAATCCACACAGGGGAGAAGCCCTATCAGTGTAGTGAGTGTGGGAAAGCCTTTATTCAGAGGTCTAGTCTCATTCGACACCAGAGAATCCACAGTGGAGAAAAACCTGAATCCACAGGCGTTTAGGGGAAAACTTGAGTCATAGCTTGGTCGTTATTCAACATTAACCACATGCAGGTGACAGTCCTTTCAGTGCAGTAAAAAGGCAGAAAGTGTATCATCATTGCGACCTGATACAGGGTCAGTATCGATAGTGGTGGCAGTTAGAATAGCTCTTGAGTAGTTCCTGAGTAACCTCGATGCAGGTTGATTAGCTTGACTGTCCTGGGAGGTGGCCGATGGCCCAGGGTACCCTTTAGATGCTTAAAGAGCATCAGAGCAAGCTGTTTGTGGCTGGAGGCACCTAACTTTGTCTTCTGGGTGAGTAGCTGTAGGTTCGAGCAAGGCTTCTCCTGGCTCCTCTGCTTCTCCCGCCCCCACCCCAGGACCCCTCCCCAGTTATTCCCCAGGAGGGACACATGTACTCCTTGTCTACCTAGGAGGCTGCTTTAGAGTTCAAAGCAGCCTCTGCGTGACTTAGATTTGTATTTAGCTTTCTAAAATTCTAGTTCTAGGGAAATTTTTACAGACACAATGTATTAATGCTTAAGTGTGCATTTTATTCTGATGTTCCTGGTGGTCTGTGGAAACTCATATTCTCACGCAAACTCAGAACAGCACTCCTTTCTTTCATCACCTCCACTGACTCCACGGAGTCATCCCACACCCCATATGTCCCTGTCCGGCCCCAGGCCCCATGAGGGTTGTGGGACTCTGCAGAGAAAGGTGAGTGCGGACAGCCCGGCTGCTCTTGAGTGTGGGTGATTGTCCCTTGTGGTGACATCTGGCTCTTTACACCTCTACACTACACGCTCTGGTATAGGTGTATGTTTTACACCATCCTAGTTAGGGTGTCACATGGGAGGAGACAGGCTTGAGGAAGACGTGACAGTCTTTGCCCAGAATGTGCGCTCGCCGCTCTGATCTGGGCCAGCACACTCCTGCAGGTGGTCGGTCCTCTTGTCATCACTCTGGGCCCCCTTTTCAGCTGGCCAGCACCTCTGTCTTCATCTGCTTCTTGCCATGAGTTTATATGTCACAATAGTGACCTCTCACATCCCACCTGCAGTCCAGCAAAGACAACCTTTAACTTGTTGCCATGGGGACTGCCTTTCATCTCAGAAGCTGGTTTAACAGAGCATCAGGGCTCACGTGCCCACACAGGCATCGTCCTTTCAGTTGGGCGGTTGCAGTTGCTCCAGTGGTGCTATTGTTGCGGTGACCACTGCTGCAGATGCCCCATCTGATAAACCACACAGGAGTACTCTGCTTTAGAATCACGTGTCCTTTTTGACTGTTCGATTACCCACTTACCAGATTTGGAATTGAGTAACTTTTGGTGAATTCCAAAGTCATCTTTCATAATGGGAATCAATTCCATTAATCCTACTCAGAAAAAGAGGAAAAAGTCCTGCTGAAAACTCCAAGAAAAGTTACATAACTTTGCACTGTGACTATTCTGAACAGGGGTAACACTTACTATTTTATGATTGATATTTTTAAAAATCAGTCATAAAAATCTTACATCAGAGAGATCCCCCTTTGATTTCATAAACTCCATGTAATACCCTTTCTCCTGCCCTGTGGCTTACCTTCACTGCGAACACCAAGTTTACCTACACCTATTACTGGTCCTCACTGTCATTCATCATCCCAGTTCCCTTGGTGAACTTTTCAAGACAGTGCTTCCAGTTGTCTTGCCATTTTATTTTTTATGCCAGTAAAAAGAGGTTTATTTTGGTGTATGTTCTTTCTTTTCTTCTCTCTCTCCCTGTCTCTCTCCCACCCCCTCCCCTCTGTCTCTCTGTCTCTCTTCTGTGGATTATCATTCCTGATTCCCTTGTACTTGAAATTTCAAGAAACCAGAAGCTAATAAATCTGGTTGTCTCCAGATCCTTGCTCTGTTTCAGTTGTGCCTTACTCTCAGAGACTAATTCTGCCTGAGGCCAGTGCCGCCTCTGTGCACACATCACCTTGGGTGGATATGGGAGAATGTGTGTAGAATCCGGCAGAAATTCAGAGGGAAAATATGACCAGAGAGATCAGTGTTATACTGGGTGAATGTGAAGAAGGGTGACTCAGCACCTACAGAAAAGCCCTAGTAGTAAAAGACAGACACACCAAGTTCCTTTATCCTGCAGATTCTGTTTTTGTGGTCTTAATCTGAAGTGAACTGCTCACTGGTACTTCCTCTGCCTCCTGTGCTCCTTTTAAATTGACCTTGTTATTTGACATGACACAGTGGTTATTCCAGAACTCCACTGCCACCCAACGCAGTCCTGGGAGATTTCCCCCCTTGAACAAGGTGGCCGTGCTGGAAGGTGGTGGTTAAGTCCCCTGTGGAGCCATGAGCTTCACTCGCGGTGCTGAGGCTCCAGGTAATATGACTGATGTTTACTGTGCACCAGACCCTACATGAGGCATTTCTCATGCTGTGGTGGATACTTTGTGTCCCCCATTTCATGGGTGAGAAAACTGAGGCTTAGAGAGTGAAATAGGTTGATCAAGACCACGTAGCGGGTAAGTGACAGCAGAGATTCTGACCTTCACAGTCTGGTTCTGGAGCCTGCACTCCCAATTACAGTGCTGCTGTGGCTGGTGAACACCCTATCCCCGGCCAACCATGTCCAATCGTGTGTCTCTGCAACAGAAAGGTGCAGGATAGTGCAAATCCATTAAAATTCCTAGAGGATTGTTTGAAAATGCTATTTTGCTTTACATCATTAAATGGTGATAGTTTGGATGCTCTGTAGTAGCAAACTAAAACGTGTAAGTGAACATGTTTAAAAGAGTAACTGGGAGGATGAAGCAGTAACTTACAGACTCATACATTTCTCTCTGAACTGCCCCAGGGAAAGTAGAAATACCGAGGGAAATGAAATATCCATGCAGCAGGCCAGACAGATGGACAATTAGGTGACAACAGGGAGTCTATCCACAGCATGGAGTGTGGGAAACCTATTTACTGCACATTTCCAATGACCATTCCGTTTCTCTTCTAGCATTTATGATTTTTCAAACATGCCAACCATTGTTCAACTCATTTCCTCAATAGACTATTCCTAAAACTTCTTTTTTTAAAAGATTTTATCTTTAGAAAGAAAGAGGAGGAGAGAAATATCAATGTATGGTTGCCTCTCATGAGTCCCCTGCTGGGAACTGGCCTGCAACCCAAGCATGTGCCCTGACTGGGAATCGAACCGTGATTGTGTGGTTCGAAGGCCTGCATTCAATCCACTGAGTATTCTTAAAACTTAACTGGCTTTATACTCAGCACTCCACTGAAATGTCCTCAACGGTGGGTAAATATTGTGTCTTGTAGTTCTTTTCCTGACCTATATTTCATACTGTTGAATTTACCCAGTATCTCAGGAATTCTATTCTTTGGCTTGTGGGACCCTTGTTGGTCATTTTCCTCCAATTTCTAACTCTATTGGGTTTTTTTTTTCTCTTGCTCTCAACCAAGCATATTCACTACTTTTTCTGTCCTCACCCCTGTTTATCCATTTTGATTGTCAGTAGCAATATTTACCACCATCTCTCTGCACACCTTGGTATTTGAAAACAGAACTCATCATTCTTGTACCCTAAATACCATTTTTCTTCTAAATAGGTATCATTGCTTAATTTCTTTACCCTAAACAGACTTTACTGCCCTTTATGTTTCTTATTCCAATCTTGGAGTTTTCTTGTTCTGATCTCCACTCTTCATGTCCAAAATCTTGGTAAGTTGTTCCAATTCTTAGTTTTCTTGAGGCTGGACATTTACATTTCTGCCATCCCCTCGTAGCGCTCAGTTCAGATCCATATTTGGGGCCCAGGTTATTGTAATTCTTTCTAGTGCCCTTGCTCTCAAGAGTCTCATCTTGTAGACATTTAAGATGATCTTCTCAAACTCTATGTGTGTGATGTCTTACTGTCACTCAAGAACACCCAGCACGTAATTCCTATCAGAGCAGTGATGTTCCAAGTGCTCCATTACCTTTTACCTTCCCTCCACACTCAGTCTGCTGCAGCCTCTTCTCCGGTATATTCTCCTGCATCATCACAGGATACTTCCTGTGGCCTTCACTGCTATCTTACAAGCCCTTGACCTTGCCTCTGTGCCTTTCTCATATTGTTTGTTTTGCATAGATTGC
Organism: Sturnira hondurensis; assembly: GCF_014824575.4. Lineage (NCBI taxonomy): Eukaryota > Metazoa > Chordata > Mammalia > Chiroptera > Phyllostomidae > Sturnira > Sturnira hondurensis. The sequence goes on along the minus strand of NW_028094224.1, from coordinate 336,872 downwards.
TCTTTGGCTCCTGTTCATGTTCATCACCCCCTTCAAAGTGATTTCCTTTCTGTCTTCTGAGCAACCCCACCCTGACTGACTGCACCCATGCTGAGACTCCCCCTTTCTGTGCTGCCTCAGCACTGATCCTTCAAGTTTGTGCTGTGGTCCATGCATTTACTAATACATAGCTTTGTAATTATTTTCTAGCACTCTGTTGTAGTTTCACATTTGTATTTATTTGTAAAATTAAATTGTAAGCTCCTTGAGGGCAGGAGTAATTTTACATTCGTATCTCTGCACCCCTAGTGCCTAGTATGGTGCTGAGCACACAGTAGGCATTTAATAAATGCTTGTCAAATTATTGTGTGGATTACTTATGGTGTTACCTACAGACATTTTTATATTGCCTTCAAGGATATGTATCTCTTACCAGTTGGTACACAGACCTATTTCCACAGTACCGTAATTGTATAGACCTAATTGAATATCCCAAAATTCCAATTTTAGGAGGGTGTGTGTGGAAAGTTGAAATATGAACTCTCCATTTGCTTAGCCAGCCTTATTTGTTTCAAGAGAAACTAGTAACCACCAAAGATTACCGTTGTTGCGGAAGTGCTTGAGAATAGGTTTTTGTATCAGCTCAGTTGTTCTCAGCTGGAGGAACTTGGCATCATTCGGAAACATTGCTTGATGGCTGGGACAATGCTGGCATCTAGTGGGTAGAGGCTAGAGACGCCACTAAACATCTTGCCTACACAGGACACAACAAAAAATATCCCAATTGAGAAACACCGGTCTAGATATATCAAAGGTATATAGAAAAATAACTAGCATTACAATTAGAAAAACTAGCTATGCCAAGCTTTACAAGAATCCTAAGTGTGTATATTTTATAGTTTGTAAAATTATAAAAGAAAAAGGCCTTAATTTTTGGCATTCACTGTAACATACATGTCAGGGTGATGGGAAGCTTTAAATTGTTGGCTTTCTCCATTGCTTTCAGCATTAGACCTGCTTCCACCCTTACATCAGGTGGGAGGTGTTGGCAGAGTAGGAGTCTAACTCTAGCTTCTGCATCTTGGTTCATTACATGGAATGAAAGGTAAAGTCCTGGGACGTATCTCTAGCAGAGGACCAATAACACCAAAGATTCGGTCCTTTGAGGACAACACATGATCCCCAACAGTCTTGGGCAGCCATAGTCGGTAACCAACTCCCCAAGTATTTGCCAAGTAAATACCACATTCCTACTTACACATTTTTTTAAAGATTTTATTTATTTTTAGATGGGGGCTGGGGAGAGGAAGGGAGAAATAGAAGGAAACATCAATATGTGGTTGCCTTTCACAAACCCCCTACTGGGACCTGGCCTGCAACCCAGGCATGTGCCCTGACAGGGAATCAAACTGGCAACCTTTGGTTCGTAGGCCTGTGCTCAATCCACTGAGCCACACCAGCCAGGGTTCACTTACAAATTTTTAACATACTCATTTAATCCTACTTAGGAAAGCAAATTTGTAGAGGAAAATGTGATTTCCTACATTAAATAGTTTTTAAAACCTTTTAAAAACTGGCCTTTTGTAACTCAATAGGCCTTCAAAAACCCTAGATTAGAAAATCAGTGTAAATGTAATACACCAAAGAATTGCATTGCTCTGTTGTTGAATTATTCATATAGACTATAGAATAAGTTGGAGATCGTTTTCCAACCCATTGTTCTGTAAATGGAAGCCCAGAGAGGTCGTGTGGCTTGGTCAGGGTAGCCCATTAGGTTGACGATCATGAAATCCAAGATTCCAGAGGCTTTGCCCGCTGAGAGGGGACCTCCGGCGTCCTAGAGCGGACTGCCAGCCGCCCAGGGCGGGATTCCCGGAAGTCGCCTCCCCAGGCCACCGCGGGCCTCTATGGTTCGTTCCCGTTGGCCTCCGCGAGAACCAGCTGAGTCCACTAGAGCTCCCTTCTGCTGGGGTTTGAGTGGCTCTGCGGGTCCCCTCGACCTGCCCTACCGCCTCCCCCGCCCCCGCCTTTCCCACGTGCCTGCCCTTCACCCTTTTCCTTGTAGCCACCCCCCGGCCGCGCCCCCTGACGCTGCGACTCCGGAGACCCCGAGACTCTTCTTCTAGCAGGGCACGGTCCTGCTGTGTTGAGACCCGGGCAGCTGAGGGACCCTTGGAAGTTACCTGGAGGTGTTCTTGAGATTCTTTAATTTTGCCTCAGTGAAAAAAGCGTCGCTGAATTCTTTACTCACGAAAGGACCTTTCTTTTGGTGTATGGCACTTTCTCCCGCCTCAACCTTTTTCTTCTGAAAAGATCACAGCACGTGTCCCTCTTTCTTCTGGATAGTTTGTCTTTGAAATTAAACATGTTAACTCAGCCCTGGCGGGGGGTTGGAGCATCCTTGGTACACCACAGGGTTGCTGGCCCGTGCTCAGCGGGGCGCGCGCCAGAGGCAACCGATTGAGGTTGGTCTCGCATCCGTATTTCACTCCCTGCCTTCCTCTGCCGCTAAAATCAGTTAACATATTTTCAGGTGAGGATTTTTAAAAAGTACCTGATAACAAAGGTACCTGATAACAGCCCAGCTTTAAGATAATTTATTCAGAAAAAAAAATTGTGTTCTTTGTAGTTGCCTGAAGTCAATACCAGCAGTTCGGGGCTGTGAGGGGAATATTTGGGGGAAGAGAAGGCACCCTGGAGCAAGGACAGCGTGACCAGCCACCGACCAGAGGGGTTCGGGGCTGGGACTGGCGGGTTTCCCCTTTTGCTAATAAGGGCAGCACACGTTTCCATGGTAACTATTTCCTGGGCTCGGCAAGAATTCGTGTGCATGTGACCCCCTGCACTGTGAACCTTTCCAGACACCTGATAGAACGGCATCGGCGGAAATGGTTCCACTCCTAAGCCTTGGAGAGTGCAGGGTCCATGGGACAACAGACAGACCCACAACTGGTTGTGGGGAACCTTTCCCGCCCACCCACCTGGAGCAAGAAATCAGAGGCATAAAAAAATGCATGTTGTATACAGAAATTAGAAAAACACAAGAAACTAACACAAGTGATTATCTGTGGAGGAGGCCAATTGAAGGGGGATCAAACAAGAAACAAGACATTCATCTATGTCTTCATAAAGTGTTTTGACTTTTTAATTAAAAACATGGACAAATTTTTAAATAAAAACTTTGGTTTCTGGACACTGATCAAAAATGAAAGTATATTTCTACAATTGTCAACCAAAAAAGTTCCTAGGAAAATAGTCATTATAAAACATTTCTGTAGTAGCAACTCCACTTAAAATGTATGAAATAGCTACTATATGTACAAAGCTGACTGAGAAATTTTCCTTCAGAGACGAATTCAGCTGTCATGAGTGAAAACAAAAGACTAAAAGGAGTGTAGAGACAAGTAGATAAGTTGAGTTTACATAGTGGGTATAGTTCTCATTATGAACAATCAAGAGGGAACCACACACGATTTGGGATTTCATCACACTGTCAACACTGTCAGATACAGGACACTTGGTAAACGTGGTCTTTATTATTAAACAGTTGTCACCCCAACATGTCGGAATTTTGACTAACAGTCATCTCTGTTCCTCAACAGTGTCGACATTTTCAGGTTACTTACATGGCACATACATGTCTAAGCAGATCCTCAAACCCCGTGAGCTACACTGTCATGCCTTCTATTTTTTTCCACTAAAATTCCTAAAAATCTTAAAATGCATGAAAAGTGGGATTTTATTCCACTTGATATACTGCTTATATCTCAACTGAGCAGCTTGTTTTACTGGATCTAATTTCATCTGAAAAAAAATAATATATATATATATATTTGCCCTCCTTTTAAATAGACTGGCGTTAAACTCATTTTAGAATTCACTTATTAATAAACATAACTTTGTTTTACCCACAAGGGGCATGTCTAGCAGCAAATTAATTATTTTATTTGAAATTACACAATACTGACAGTTTTTTAGATAACATTTTCATCGTAAAATGTCAGGGTGCTTACCGAATAAAATTTAAACTCCTTGCTCTGGCACTGAAGGGTTCTACAATGTACCTACCTCTTCAGATTTGCCTTATTGACTAAATTTGAGAAATTCCTTCAGTCTTTTCAGCTAACATGTCACCTGTCCATGGAATAAACACAGATCAGAGCCAGAAGTGACCTTTCCTCCTCTGAACTTCCACAGCTCTCCTGCCATTGTTTACCACTCACATTTGTCCCGACACTGCCTCACTTATGTGCCTGTCTTAGCACCGCGATCGTACAGAAAGCCTAAGCTCCAGAGTGAGTGTGCATGTGTGTGCCCTTTACCCCTTTCATTGTCAGGAAAGCTGGCACTCAAAGTTTTTCTACAACACTTCCCTTCTGTACAGAGAAGTGGTTTGTGCGCAGAAGGGGCAGAAAGAGTAAAGTGAGACACAGTGGTCCTTTATTAACCTCAGTAAGTTATACTTGTATATTCCTTTCTGGTTTGTAAAAGGCTTTCACATATATCTTCACCTGATAGAAGAAACAAACACCAAAGAAAAATGAACAGTGTTTAAGATCAAGGCCACTAGCAAATATTTAGGAAAAATAAGGAGTTAAAAGGAAATGACTACTTTCTGGAGGTAACAAAAAAAGGTTAATTTAAAAGACTGGGAATGAATAAATGGAGAAAATCTATCGGGCTGTGAGAGGTAAAGCTTCAAGTTGGACCGCAGGAGGGGACTGAAGGCAAAGGTGGCGGGACTGACAAAGAGAGAGCCCTGTGGTTTGCAAAGTCCCTGGTCAGCCTGTGTTCTGGCAGAGCAGGAATCCAGGAAGGCAACCAAACAAGACATGGTCAGGGTTTCGTCAGGAGCTGAATCTGTACTTGGCAGAGCCTGTTGTAGCTGGAAGCAAGTGATAGGCACTCAGGCACCTAGGAGAAGATATCAGTCTTTGAAGAACTCACAGAAGGTGATTTGGGTGAAAACAGGGATATCACAAAATTCTTACTATGAGTCATAGTCTTGACTTCACACATTGGCACCTGGATCTTGTGGAATTGATTTGAGCAGCCACGGTTCCTGGTGTGCTTCTCTGCTGCCCACAGTCAGGTCCTGCCATTGTCTGTCTCCTGATCCACCTTCCTGTCTTCAACCACAGGACAGTTTTGAAAACATGAATGATACTGCTTGTAAATAATTTGGTGTGAATCCTCTGACCTGGAGGAAGCTTAAGTTCAGCTGGCACAAGCTGTCGCATACCGATGGCTCCTATTTGGGAGGGAAGGATACAGATGGTGTCCTGACACTTGGTTATGCCCAAGAAAAGCAAAGGCTGAGGAACACACTGTTGAACATCATAGTTTGTGTCTAATTCATAGTCATTTTGCCCTGACTTGATAGATAGATCATTATTTACCTGATTGTGAACAGTTGCCCCCTAAAGAGCAACAAAATTAATGTGAACTAAGGTGACTGACATTGACTATAGAATGGAGTTCTGTGGATGAACCGTCTCACAATGTCTTAATGATAAAGAAGCTCTCTAAGACATTCTTAACTCTAAGTGAAGAATATGCTGGTGAAGGAACATGGATTCCTCCTACCCAACTCTGATGGTCCTAAGCACTTGGAAATAAATACACTAGATTGACCTCCAAATCTAGAACCTCAGAGAAGTTGACATAAACACAGATGGCCGTAGTCAGCAATTCTAGACATCACACTTCCAGAGAAGTGAAGGTCTTTTCACATGTAGCACCTACAGGCAAGGCACCCTGGGGGGACAGGACGTCACTGACCCAACCCAGTGCTGAAGGAGTCAACATGGGCAGAATGAGTAGTCAGAGCCCCTCAATCAGAACCACTGACCCAGGGAAGGTGGTGGCCGAGGGGATGAGCCAGTCTGGAAGCCCCAGAGTCCAACGGGTGGGAACGAATGTGTGTCAGGTCCCATGTCTCCCAAACAACAATCCAGAGCCTCCTTTCAAATGAGGTTATTGAAAAAAAACCAAAAAACCTGTCACCCTCTAGAAAGTGGAAGGGTCTGACACCTGCCTGAGGGTGTGTGGTAAACAATGCCCCGGCCCACAGTTTCTGTGGTCAGAAGGGGCTCCAGGGAGGTTTCATTCAACAAGGAAGGAGCAGACTTGAGCACCCAAGACACGGGTCACCGGGACACAAGCTTTTTCGCAATGTGACTTCTCTGATGTTGAACAAGGTATGAAGTTCGGGTGAAGCCTTTTCCACATGCATCACACTCGTGGGGTTTCTCACCAGTGTGGATTTTCTGGTGCTCAATAAGGCTTCTGTTCCTAGTGAAACTTCTCTCGCACTCACAACATTTATAAGACACAGGAGTCTGGACATCCCCCTCCTGGTTCACCATCTTCCTATGACTCTCCCAAATCTCTCTCTGCTCAGGAGCCTGGACATTGCCATCGCCATGGACCCTCTGATGTCTCAGGAGATGGGAATTCCGCCTAAAGGCTTTGCCACATATGCCGCACTGGTATGGCTTCTCCCCGGTGTGGATTCTGTGATGCTCAAGGAGGCTGCAGCTCTGGCTGAAGGTCTTCCTGCAGTCCTGACACTCATAGGGCTTCTCCCCAGTGTGTGTTCTCTGGTGCTTGATAAGGTTTGAGCTGTGACTGAACACCTTGCCACATTCTTCACATGCATAGGGTTTCTCCCCAGTGTGGACTCTCTGGTGAATGACGAGGGCCGAGCTGCCAACGAAGGACTTGCCACAGTCTTCACACGCATATGGTTTCTCCCCAGTGTGGATTCTCCTGTGCTTAGTCAGGCCTGAACTCTGGGCAAAGCTCTTTCCACACTCATGGCAAACGTGCCGCCTCCTCCCACTGGTGTTTTGATGCTTTCTCAGTGACTTGTCCTCCTGTTCACCGGCCTCTGCGTGTGGGGGTGTCTGGGCAATGGCTTCACCCAGGTGGCACCGCATCTTCCCTGGCCCCCGTTCCACCTGCTCCTCGGCTACAGGCAAGTCTCTGGTCTTTGTCTGTATGTCACCACCTGCAATAACAAAGGGCCAGCAACTGTCAGTCATGCCCTGCCACAGAGGAAAGCTCCCTGCTAGTCCCAGGGAGGCAAGAACGCCAGCGGTCTGGCTCTGATGTGGACGAGGGTTTAGGTACAAGAATCGGGGTGGAGGCGCAGAGGGAGAACAGGAGTGCTGGGGGGAGGAGACCTGAGCACAGGAACAGGTCCATTGGAGAAGGGTACAAACTGGGAGTGGAGGAAGGGGTGAGGCCTGTGCTGGTCCCTAAGTTCTGGGGATGGTCAGGCAGGGCCTGGCACCCCAGACAGGAGAAGAAATGGTTGGGCAGGTTCATATGCAAGACAAGTGAAGGGACTTCAGAGCATTCGGTACAGATCAGAGTGAGGAGCTCAGGAAAGCACAGTCCCGTCTGCTCATCCCAGGTAGAGTTGGCCTCCCCACACACCACCGGCCTCTGCACTGGGGAGTGCGGGTTGGAGCCCCATGGGAACTCAGACAGGCCCAGCCTCCTGTGAGCCCCTGCGCCCTCATTTCCGAGTCAGGCTCCTGGCCGTGGCTAAGTGGCTTCCACCTGTCTGCTCTGGTGCCCATGGCCTGTTTCCTGAAGAGACCCCTCAGGTCTCCCTTCTCTGGGCTAAGCCACTGGAAAGGAGTCAGCTTGGACTGAGTGTTGGCTCCAAGCCAGACCTGTGCCTCCTCTTCACCCTACTTCACCCAACTAGGACAGAAGATGATTAAGGGCTGGTGGGTGACAAGGGTTAGACACCATGATTCTGAACTCAAACACAATGGGTCCCAGTGGTTTCTAACAGCCTGGTTGGTTCTAAGACACCAAGGGAGCCAGGAAATCTCGTGAGCCACCAGTGCCCATCCGTCTTACCCAAGGAGGTCAGAGCGCCACAGGCCTCCTGCCTGTCATCTCTGCGCACGTTCGCCTGTGGTGACTCCAGCTCTGCCCATGCCGGGGAGACCATCAGAGCCACATCTTCCATTTTCAGCAGCCCCTGAAACAACAGGTAACCCTTTCCTAGCTCCTCTGCCCAGGACCATCCCAGACTTTGGCACATGCAGGAATGCACATTCCTCTTTTACCAACTTAATCCTCACTCTCATTGCCTGTTTATCAAGGAAACAACCACTAAAGGAGGAAATATCTCGCATTAAGGGAAGTGCTTTCCTTTATTCCTAAACAGTTCAGGATGTGAAGAGGTCCAAAAAGGGCCAGCGCGGTGAAAGCAGCGAAGCTTTATCCAGACCTTTACAGCTACAGGGTTTGGGGACCAAAAATACACAGTATGTGAAATCACCTCACACAGGCCCCTGCATGTGGCATATCCCTATGGAAGTCGGGCTTCCGTCCAGACATTTATATTAAGTTAGTTTCCAAGTTACCTTCTCAGGCGCATCTCAGGTTTACCCACATCCACCACTGCCCTCCCCCGCTCATCTGCAGAGCAACTGCTCGTTGGTGCTCACCTGGGGGAAAGTGCAGTTCAAAAATGGGAGAGCCCAGGAGCTGTTCCTAGTTCAGTGTCACTTTTTTGGCCAGAGGGGAGCAAGGAGCCGCCCAGTGACCGCAATGCACTGCGGGCTCGTGGGCTGGCTGGACGTTTTGTCGTGCTTCAATGAAGGTGCCGTTTTAAATTTTGTTGTATGTCTTTTTTTTTTAATATGAACTTAAGCTGTGTAATTTACACCTGGAATGTTAGGATCTGCGCAGCCAGCGTCCGGCCAGCCTGCCTGGTGGGGCTGACCCGTTGTCTTTTCAACTAGTTTTTTAAAATATTTTATCTATCTATCTATCTATCTATCTATCTATCTATTTTTAGAGGGAGAAGGGAAACATCAATGTGTGGTTGCTTCTGGAGCGCCCCCTACTGGGGACCTTGCCCCGCAATGTGCCCTGATCGAGTAATTTTTATATTTAAAAAAAAGAAAGGAAAAAAAAACTCATTAAAAAGAAAAAGAATGAAGAGCCTGAAGATGAGCGACTTGAAATTATTTCACTGTTAGAGCGCTGGGGAGCACTCCCTCTCAAATATTCTAACAGTTAAATGGGGGGCGGGGGAGTATTTATATATTTTTTACTAGCCTCTAAGAGAGATTTAGCATTTCCTTCCTTTATAAATGGAGGTAACAAAGCCTAGTGGCATAAGCGCACCGGGTATTTGCGAGAGAAATTGCCGGTGTTTTCGCCGTCACTCAGGCTTGTAACCCTTTGAAATGACCAGTGACTAGGCCCGTCCCTGGATCTTTCTATTCAGTGAATTCATTTAGAGAAGCGCATACATAGCTTTGTCACACATTTATATGTGCTCTGCAACTGCATTTCCACGTAATTGAGCTCTTCTGTGATCCTTAATATGTTTAAAGATTTTATTGTGGGAAGGGGCCCGGGGCTTCACCTGACTGCCAAGGAAGCTCCGCGCATAGACTGCGGCTCCAGCGGGAACTCCCCCGCTCCGCGCGCCAGTGTCCAGCTCTCAGTCCCCACGCCCGCCCTCTACCTGGGGCTCGGACTCCGCCAGCGGTTCCTGCAGGTCCTCCAGCAGCGCCACGGCCTCCTCGCTGCTCTGCGGGCGCCGCTCACGCACCCGGGCGCGCAGCCTCGCGGGCAGGATGCGCAGGAACTGCTCGAGGACCAGCAGCTCCAGCATCTGCTCTTTGCTGTGAGCCTCGGGCCTCAGCCACAGCCGGCAGAGCTCGCGAAGCCGGCGCAGCGCGCGGCGGGGACCCCCGGCCTCGGGGTAGCGGAAGCCTCGGAAGCGCTGGCGCGAGCGCTCGGAGCCCGGGGCCTCCTCGTCCTCCGCCTTCACGGCCAGGATCCCCGCCGTGTCCTCGGCCGCCTGGGCGTCCAGGGCAGCGTTCTCCCCCGACTCTCTGGCCATCCTGGGCCCGGGCCGCACTCGGGCCTCCCCGCACCGCAGCTGTTACAGCAGATTCCCAGCAGTGCGAGGTAGTCTTCCGCCTGTCACACGGCAGGGACACCCCTGGGCGCAGCTTCACCGGTTCTCCCGCAGCCGCGCCTTTGCAGCGCCGTCCTCTGCGCCACACCCCGAATCCCGAGGATGCGTGCTGCAGATGGAGCAACATGCGGGGAGATCGCCTTCCCGGGCTCTCTAGGAAAAGCCTCTCTGTGGCTGTTCCTCGATTAACCCCTTTGCTTCGAGGCCTCATCTCCACTCTGGGAGGAAGTAGTGGGAGATAAAGAGTGACAAGTTCTGTATCACGAGAAATCCTCTGTAAGGATCCTGCTGGGTCCCCGGTGCTCAGACCTAGCGTGAGTAAAGAGCTGGCACAAACTCGGGACAAATTCAGAAGAAAGCGGCGCTTCCTTGGAGCTCCTGGCGTTCTGGGCCGGAGGACCTTCCTTCTCCCGGGAAAGCGCACTGGGCAGTTGCTGTGAGGGAGTAGTCGCAGGCCCTGGGCCTTGCCCCTCCAGCTGCCTTTTTCTCTCCTCCCCTTGGATGCCAAACTGCTTGAAAGAAAGCGCACTCACCTGACTGTAGTCCTCACCTTGCACGTACCCTTAACACGCTGTAGGCCACAAACTGCCCACAAAGCCATTGCCACTACTCCCTCAGAAGTAACTGTAGCTCCCTCCACCCCCCACCCCCAGGCCGCGACCAGCTACCACCTTCTATTTCCCGTGCTTCCTCACAGCCTTCCCATTTTTCGAAGCTCTACTTACTCCCTGGCTTCAAGGACCGATTTTCCTGCCCCCTTTCTTCTGGTTTTTCCCAGACCTCATTCACAGTCTAGCATTGCGGTTAGATCCAAAGACTCTCAAGCCAAGTTACCTCGGTACATAAACCTAGTTTTACCACGTTCTAGCTGGGCGACCTTAGTAAATTACTTAACTTCTTTCTGCCTGATTTTCTCAACCTATAGTAAAAGGGAGTAGATAAAGATGTGAGCAGCAGGTCGTTTTTTTTTTTTTTAAATGTAAAGTGATTAGAACAATGGCTGGCCTATAAATGAGGCCTACCCTAAAATGGAAGGAAGCCGAGATTCCTTTGAACCAGATGGGACGAGATTTTAAGCCACAAGTGACTCCAGTTATTTTGCTGGATGAGATATCAGTAAGTCACCTTTCCACCCTATGAAATGCAGGTTTGATAGAAGTTTTAAGTGGAAGAATAGAATACCATGCTGACAAGTTCCTGAGTTTTTAAATTTTATTTTTCAATTATAGTTGCCATTCAATATTGTATCAGTTTCAGGTGTACAGCAGAGTGGTTAGACAATCATATATAATAATTTTCAAACTGTTCCCCCCAATATTTTTAGTGCCCACTTGGCACCATAGTTATTACAATATTATTGACAATATTCCCTATGCTGTATTTTACATCTCCGTGACTGATTCGTAATTACCAATCTGTACTGCTTAATCTTTTCACCCTTTTTCTACCAGTCCCCCAACACCCCTCCCCTCCGGCAAACACCAGTCTGTTCTCTGGGTCTATGAGTCTGTTTCTGTTTGGTTGGTTCATTTGTTTTGTTCTTTAGATTCCACATATAAGTAATATCATATGATACAAAATTTGTCTTTCTGACTCTGCTGAGCATTATACCCTCTAGGTTGGATACACACTCCACGTTGTAGGAAATGGTAAGATTTTGGTTTTTTATTGCTAAATAATATTCCATTGTATATACATACCACAGCCTCTTTATACAATCATCTATTGATGGGCACTTGGGTTGCTTCCATCCTTTGGTTGTTACAATGCTGCAATGATTCCTGAGTTTTTATTCCTCAGTCTATCCCTTTGCAGTTCAAAGAATAACAAGGGATAGAACTTAAGAAAATGAAAGGTCACAAAGGCTATCACAGATGAAAACTATTAGAAAATATTTTTCTCTTGATGAGCTGCCACAGGAGGTAGCAGGACACTGCCCTGATGTATTGTTGGCATAATAAGAGAACATAAATCTAGTTCAGTTTCTAGATGCTAATGCCTGTGTATTGGTGACATACAGAAGCAAATTAGCAGTTTATAATTCTTGCAGCACATAAGAATCATTGGGGAGGTTTTTAAAACATCCTGAGCCCTGGCTGGTTTGTTTCATTGAGCTGGACATTATCCTACAAACCAGAAGGTTACTGGTTCAATTACCGGTCAGCCCATGTCTGGGTTGTGGCCCAGGCCTTCAGTTGCAAGAGGCAACTGATCAACTCTTCTCTTCCTCTATATCTTCCTCTCCACTCCTATCTCTAAAAATAAGTAATTTTAAAAAAGCCATCCTGCTATGTTGGCTACAACCAAGATCAATTAAATCAGAATGTCAGAAGGTAGGTGGGACTCACATGTGAATAACTTTAAAATTCCCTGGGTGATTTCAATATGCAGGTGAATTTGAGGATTAATGATTTAAATGATACTCAAAAGAAGTAATCGACCAAATCCAAAATGTGAGGTATTTTATAGGACAGAAGAGCCAGGTTCCTCATCAAATAAATGACATCTTTTTAAAAGGCAGCAGAGAAAGGTGAACTATAATAAATTAAAAGAGACTGAATAGCTACATCAAACAAATGCAACAGTAAACCTTGCTTGTACCTGATCAGAACAAAGCAACTATAAAAAAGATGTATTTGAAATGACTGGAAAAATAGAACACAATGACATTAAATAATTACTGTGAATGTGGTTACCCTATGATAATATGGTTAAGACAAAAGTCTTTATTTGTTAGAAATTCATAATGAAGTTTTTGAGGGTGAAATGACATAATTTCTGGATTTGCTTTGAAGTACTCTAAAAGAACTAGAGACACAAAAGAAATGGTACTAAAATAATTGTTTAAGTTGGATGAGAGGCATGGTGAGTTCATTGTAATATTCACTTTACGCCTGTTTATGTTTGAAATTTTCCATACTAATTGTTTAATTAAATTAAAAAATCGCCTTCCATTCTGAATGGAAGGCTTCAGTCCCAAAGCCTTCAGATAGAGCTAGAGGAAATGGGAGAGGAGGCAGCAGCCCAGCCCAGAGTGAGTTTGGAGCCCAAGTGGAATGAGAGTGTGTTCACAGGTACAGGAGGGATGCTGCTGCGGCAGGAAAACCCACACTGAGACATCAGCATCACGTACTCCACAGACCCCACTGAAGTGTCGCCAGCCTTTCATTTGAGATGTAAGCCCACCTGAGCCCAGCCTTTTACCTGAGGTCTGAGCAAGAAGACATACAAGAAGGATCCATGAAATAGGTAAATATACTTAACATATTAGGAACCACAGTAGTGAACACAGTGTGTAGAGAAAGTTTTCCAAAAGTGCAATGTTTCTGAAAAAATTAGCTAGACATGGAGCCATCTACGAGACTGAGTTGGATGCTTCCCTGTTTCTGGGTAGAAAGTCTGCGAATTTAAGAATAAAATCATAACTCTGGCCCTCACTTAGCTAAGAGGTTGAGTTCAAACTCTGATTCCAAAGGAAGTCCGGGCTCTTCTCCCAAGAGGAACGAGCGGGGTCCAAAGTCGTTAATGGACCTATTTCCACCGCCAAGCTGGTGCGTAGGCTCCTCTCTGTGCACGCCTGAGGCGAAGGGCCCAAGTGGGGAGGCGAGGATCGAAGGGTAGGTTACGAGAGGAGAGAGGACGACGATCTAAGAGGAATGTTTCCACACGGAGGGGTTCATCGGTGCGAATTCGTCCTCTTGTGTTCCCCTGCGGCTCGGGTTGGGCGACGTAAACCCCAAACCCAGGCGCAGCCGTGCCCGTGACCCACCCGGGGGGAAAAAGCCTCCGATCGCCTCAGCCCACATGCGGTCCGGGCTTCGCCTGGAAAGCGGCCGGAAGCGGAAGCGGAACTGCGGCTGGCGCGCCTGCGCGAGCGGGAGTCGTCGCCCGCCACGTTCCTTCTGGTAACGGTCCGCGTTGACCGGCTGGTCACCTGTTAAAGCGCGGCCCATGGCGCCAGTATCCCGGTCCCGCTCTCCCGAGGACACCCCGGGCTCCCGGAGACGGCTGCGCAGCTCGCCGGGGAGCAGCCGTTCCCGCTCTCAGACCCGCGGCCGTGAGGGCCTTGAGCCTCTGTGGGGTCGGTCCGCCGGCGCTCCTTACCTCCGCGGTGGCCCCGGGTCTGGAGAGTTCACTGGGGCCCACAACTACGCCTTCTCGTCCCCTTCCCCCACGTACTGCGGAGGACACCGGTACCATTATCGCAACTACGCGGGCGACCGGCAGTGGGCGGAGCACTACGACGAGAAGGAGAGCTACCGACAAAGGAGGCTGAAAGAGAGGGAAAGGATCGGAGAGCTGGGAGCTCCTGAGGTGTGGGGCCTGTCTCCCAAGTGCCCGGAGCCAGATTCTGACGAACACAGCCCAGTTGAAGGTGAAGAGGTGAAAGCTCAGATCAGCAGCAGTTCAGATTCCAGCTCTGAAGAAAAAAGGAAAAAGAAGACCAGTCATTCAAAAAATAAGAAAAGAAAGAAAAAGTCCAAAAGAAAATATAAGAAATATGGTAATAGTGACAGTAATTCAGACCCTGACACTCACTGTGGCTCTGCTGAGGGGAAAAAGAGAGCCAAAAAAGCCAAGAACAAAGAGAAGAAAAAGAAACACAGCGGCAGACATAGCAAGAAAAAGAAGAGTAAAAAGACTAGAAAAGAACCGAATGACGCAAGTTACAAGAATTGTGAAGGGGAGTTGCCAGAAGATAATTGTATTGAGCACTCAGACTTTACAGATACCATGGATCTCATCGGTCCTGAAGCACCTGCAATTCACACCTCTCCAGATGAGAAACCTTTAAACTATGGCCATGCTCTACTCCCAGGTGAAGGTGCAGCCATGGCAGAGTATGTGAAAGCTGGAAAGCGTATCCCACGAAGAGGTGAAATTGGGCTGACAAGTGAAGAAATTGCTTCATTTGAATGCTCAGGCTATGTCATGAGCGGCAGCAGGCATCGCAGAATGGAGGCTGTGCGACTGCGTAAAGAGAACCAGATCTACAGTGCCGATGAGAAGAGAGCCCTGGCATCCTTTAACCAAGAAGAGAGGAGGAAGAGAGAGAATAATATTCTGGCCAGTTTCAGAGAGATGGTGTACAGAAAGACAAAAGGGAAAGACGACAAATAAGGACTTTTGTTCCACAGCAAGACTTCGAACAACAATTTTCTATGACCAAAGTAGTTTTTAAAGGCTTTATGGTGCCACCGTGCCTATGTTAGTAAGTTGTTGAAGACAAACAACTTGCTTTTTGAGATCTCTTTAGCAATTTTTTACTTTCAACTTAAAAAGTAATATGTGACCATGGTTTTAAAGATACTCAAACACTACAGGAGAGTCAGTAAAATGTGAGTCTTTACTGAAGTCCCTGATTCTTCTCCCCAAAGAAGTCAACATCTATCTGTCTATCTATCTATCTATCTATCTATCTCTATTTCTCTATATCTGTCCATGAGTTCTTTGTACATACAAGCATTATGTTGCAGAATAAATGTTGGAGCTGTTGACTCAGAGGGGTTTTATTTCTCTTCTTGCCCTGACTGCTCTCTGTGAAGGCTTCATTTATTTGCCCCAAGGGGAACCAAAAAAACTCCACAAAGTATACAATTTGCTGATTGTATACTTTTAGTTGCATTTAACAGACTGAGTTTTAAAAAATAGAAGTTTACTGACATATAACCAAAGTGCAGCAGGAGGACAGTTTTCCTGTGTGGCTTTAATAGGGTATTGGCTTCTTTACTCCTTGTTCTCTATGAATCATTTCCCTGTTCAGGTTGGTTTCTTTCAAATAAAAAAAGGTCAGCAAAAGCTCTGAGTTAGGTTATATATTTCCTGGTCCACCCCTAAAAAGATAAAACATTTTTTATCTTGGCATTGCAAACAATGCTGAGATTCATCCTAACTGGATTAGGTTAGGTCACATGCCCATCACAAAAAGATGTTGCTGCCAGGGAAATAGAATAGCTTACTCCTGGAGCTGTTGGTTTCATTTGTTTATGGGCTATGTGGGGAAGGAAAGAGTTCCGAAATGAAAATCAGGATAACATTGGGAGTGAGAATAGGCAATCAAGTGCCCACTACAATTTTGAATGATTTCTAAATATATTTTATTGATTATGCTATTATAGTCCCATTTTTTATCTCCTTTGTCACTCTCCACCCTGCATCCCCCCTCCCACCAGCATTTCCTCCCCTTAGTTCATGTCCATGGATCATACATATAAGTTCTTTGGCTTCTCCATTTCCTATACTACTAGTTTTAAAATATATTTTTTATTGATTATGCTATTACAATTGTCCCGATTTTTTTCTACCCTTTATTCTCCTTGGCCTTGCACCCTCTGTCCCACCAGCATCCCCCCCCCATTAGTTCATGTTTATGGGTCATACAAACAAGTTCTTTGGCTTCTCCACTTCCCATGCTATTCTTAACATCCCCTGCTTATTTTGTACCTACCATTTATGCTTCTTATTCTCTTTACCTTTGCCCCATTCTCCCCTTCTGATAACCTTCCATGTGCTCTCCATTTCTGTGATTCTATTGTTTGCTTAGTTACTTTTTGATTTTGTGTTTAGTTTCAGTTGTTGATAGTTGTTAGTTTGTTGTCATTTTACTGTTCATAATTTTGATCATCTCCTTTTTCTTAGATAAGTCCCTTTAACATTTAATATAATAAGGGCTTGGTGATTATGAACTTCTTTAACTTGACCTTATCTGGGAAGCACTTTATCTGCCCTCTCATTCTACATGATGGCTTTTCTGGATAGAGTAATCTTGGATGTAGGTCCTTGCCTTTCATGACTTTGAGTACTTTCCAGCTGTTTCTTGCCTGTAAGGTTTCTTTTGAGAAATCAGCTGGTAGTCTTATGAGAACTCCTTTGTAGGTAACTGTCTCCAACTCTCTTGCTGCTTTTAATTCTCTCCTTGTCTTTAATCTTTGATAACTTAATGATGATGTGCCTTGGTGTGTGCTTCCTTGGGTCCAACTTCTTTGGAACTCTGAGCTTCCTGGACTTCCTGCAAGTCTATTTCCTTTGCCAGATAAGGGAAGTTCTCCTTCACTATTTTTTTAATATTTTATTTATTTATCTTTAGAGGGAAAGGGAAGTAGAGAGGAAGGAAACATCAATGTATGGTTGGTTCTCGTGCATCCTCTGCAGGGAACTGGCTCCTGCCGGAAACTGGCCTGCAACCCAAGCATGTGCCCTGACTGGGAATCGAACCACAATCGTCTGGTTCGCAGGCCCGCACTCAATCCACTGAGCTACACCAGCCAGGGCCTCTCCTTCACTATTTTTTCAAATAAGTTTTCAATTTCTTGTTCTTCCTCTTCTCCTTCAGGCACCCCTCTGATTCGGATATTGGAATATTTAAAGTTGCCCCAGAATTTCCTAAGCCTCTCCTCATTTTTTAAAATTCTTGTTTCTTCGTTCTGTTCTGGTTGCATGTTTATTTCTTCCTTCTCTTCCAAAGTGTTGATTCGAGTTCCAGTTTTCTTCATGTCAACTGTTGGTTCCCTGTGCATTTTCCTTTATTTCATTTTGCATAGCCTTCATTTCGTCCTCCATTTTGAAACCATACTCAACCATTTCTGTGAACATTCTGATTACCAGTGCGTTGAACTGTGCATCTGATAGGTTGTCTATCTCTTCATTGCCTAGTTTTGGAGCTTTGATTTATTCTTTCATTTGGGCGATATTTCTTTGTTTTGGCAAAGAAATTGTCATTGTAAGGGGCATAGCCTTAGGTATTTGCCACGTCAGGGCAACCCACCTTAATGCATTTTGGTGGGGAGGGGTTCCAAAGGGAACAATGCCACTTGCTCAGCTCTCCGCTGGCTTTCAGTCACTTCTCTTCTACCTACAAGCAAATTGGGCCTTTCTGGTGCTGATTTGCAGGTGGGTAGATGGGTTTGTGTATATTCTAGGACCCTGTGGGTCTCTCCAATGAACTTTCCTATGAGGCTGGGAGTTTCTCCTGCTGCTGCAACCACCAGAGATTTTTTCAGTCAGAGGTTTTGAGGCTTTATTCCTCTCACTGGAACCCTGGGTTGCTTGGTCAGTTTCACTTCCCAGTTGTCTCTCCTGGTTTATCCACACACAAATGTGGGGATAAACTCCACCAGTCACCACCTCACCCGGTCTGCCAGGTCCACCCCAGTCCTCCAGCTGCCACCTTGCCACAAGTCCTCTCTATCCTGGCTGCCTCTCTCTGCCTCTCCTACCAATCTGGATGAATGTTTCTTCTTAACTCCTTGGTTTTCAGAATTTCATACAGTTTGATTTTCTGGTAGTTCTGGTTGTTTTTTATTTTTAAATTTGTTGTTGTCCTTCTTTTGGTTGTGTGAGGAGGCAAAGTATATGTACTTATGCCTCAATCTTGGCCAGCAGTTCTGAATGATTTTTTTAAAACATAGAATACAGTACATGTGCTGAATGCCAAAATTTTCTTGCTGATTTGCTATGACTATTAGAAGCCAGATAACATGATTGAAGGGGGCAAAGGGTTTGTCCATAAAAATAGATATGTAAGAGGCCCTGACTGGTGTAGCTCAGTGGATTGAGTGTGGGCCTGTGAACCAAAGGATTGCGATTCAATTCCCAGTCAGGGCACATGCCTGGGTTGCAGGCCAGTTCCCAGCAGGGGACGCATGAGAGGCAATCATACATTGGTGTTTCTCTCCCTCTCTCCTCCCCTTCTCTTCTAAAGATAGCTAAATAAAATATGAAAGAGATAACATGGAGAATTAGAGTGTTTGAGTCTTCCAATGAGTAGATTAGATGCCACCTAAACTAGGAAAAGAAAGAAAAAAGAGAGATGGTATTGCTGTAGCTGGTGTGGCTCAATGGACTGAGCACCAGCCTGCAAACCAAGGTCGATGGTTCAATTCCCAGTTAGGGAACATGCCTAGGTTGCAGGCCAGATCATCAGTTGGGGGCATTCAAGAGGCAACTGTGTGAGAGGCAACCAGCAGTGTATCTTGCACATCAAAGTTTCTCTCCCTCTCTTTCTCCCTCCCTTCCTCTCTCTTTAAAAATAAATAAAATCTCAGAAGGCAGTTGGTAGAGCTCATGAAAAGGGGACCAGATTTTGAGGGACCACATGAATAAGACAGGTTTGAGATGCTGGCTCACACTAGTGCTAGGGAAGAGTTTGGAATGAGCTTCACTTATAATCAATGATAAGGTCTTTGTTGTCACCCAGTGATATTTGCCTTAACACTTGAGATTTGATTTGAATAATCAATTTTGCAAGGCTGGAGATCCTAGCAAACCCCATAGAGCTGAAGGTGATGGGGGTGGTGTTCTAGAATCTGTCAGGGCAGAACTATGTGGAAAGGCACCTTTACCCCAGAATGTGACTTAATTTACCTGTGACCACACTAGCTTCAGATTTCCCCCAAATATCACTGGGGAACACTGGTGAAAGCCACCTTGTTACATACGTATATTTCCATTTTTTAGAAACAAACTATACCACACTAGACACATGAATATGCACTTTGTTTTTTTCACTGAACAATACGTCTTGGCGATGTTTTATATCAATGCATATAAATGTACTTTGTTCTTTGTAGTGACTTTATCATAGTCTATAGTATGGAAGGATCATATTTGGTTTTCTATATTTTGCTATTACACAATAGTGTATTGAAAATCCCTGTTTGTGTATAAGTGTAGTATCTATAGTATATTCATCTAGAAATGGAATTATTGGGTCAGAATGAATTGTTTGAGTATCTAATAATGGCCACCTAAAAGTACAATTATGGAATCAAAAGGAAGATATTTCTATGGGCTAAGAACTAGGGCAGGTATTGAAGAGAAACCAAGGAACAACTTAGACTTGATTCCTGCTGTTATAGGATTTTACATATACCTTAAAAAGTGAGCAGACGAATATAAACTGTAGTATATTATGAAGAAAGTAAGGAGTTAAAGACAGTAATAGGGGACATTTTTTGATAGGGTTATCAGGAAAGTGTAGGAATGTCACAATCCACCTCTGTGTGCTTTTACTTTTTTTTATTTTTATTTTTGACAGAATTGGGACTGAAAGGCAGGTCTCTCTGCCTCCAGTCATTTCTTTTTTAAAATATATTGTATTGATTATGCCATTACAGTTGTCCCATTCCCCTCCTTCACTCCCCTCTACCCTGCACACCCCCCCACCATTCCCCCCTGTTCATGTCCATGTGTCACAAGTTCTTTAGATTCTGTATTTCCCATAGTATTCCTGCCCTCCCCCCTGTCTATTTTCTACCTACCATCTATGCTACTTATTCTCTGTACCTTCTCCCCCCTTCTCCTCCTCCCACTCCTTTGTTGCTAACCCTCCATGTGATCTCCATTTCTATGTTTCCACTCCAGATCTAGCTGTCCTCTTAGTTTGCTTTTGTTTTAGGTGTGGTTGTTAATAACTGAGTTTGCTGTCCTTTCACTGTTCATATTTTTATCTTCTTTTTCTTAGGTAGTTCCCTTTAACATTTCATATAATAAATAAGGGCTTGGTGATGATGAACTCCTTGAATTTGACCTTATCTGAGAAGCACTTTACCTGCCCTTCCATTCTAAATGAAAGCTTTGCTGGATAGAGCAATCTTGGTTGTAGGTCTTTGGATTTCATGACTTGGAATACTTCCTTCCAGCCCCTTCTTGCCTGTAAGGTCTCTTTTGAGAAATCAGCTGACAGTCTGATGGGCACTTCTTTGTAGGTGACAGTCCCCTTATCTCTTGCTGCTTCTAGAATTCTCTCCTTCATTTTAATCTTGGCTAATGTAATTATGATGTGCCTTGGTGTGTTCCTTCTTGGGTCCAACTTCTTTGGGACTCTCTGAGCTTCCTGGATTTCCTGAAAGTCTATTTCCTTTGCCAGATTGGGAAAGTTCTCCTTTATTATTTGTTCAAATAAGTTTTCCACTCGTGGCTGTTCCTCTTCTCCTTCTGGTACCCCTATAATTTGGATGTTGGAACGTTTAAAGATGTCCTAGAGGTTCCTAAGCCTCTCCTCATTTTTTTTGAATTCTTGTTTCTTCCTTCTTTTCTGTTTGGTTGTTCCTTTCTTCCTTCTGGCCCACTCCCTTGATTTGAGTCCCAGTTTCTTTTCCATCACTATTGGTTTCCTGTGCATTTCCCTTCATTTCAATCAGTTTAGCCTTCATATGTTCCTCCAATTTGTGGCTAAAAATCAACCAATTCTGTGAACCAGTATTTTGAACTGTGCATCTGAAA
Organism: Sturnira hondurensis; assembly: GCF_014824575.4. NCBI lineage: Eukaryota > Metazoa > Chordata > Mammalia > Chiroptera > Phyllostomidae > Sturnira > Sturnira hondurensis. The sequence continues at coordinate 315,706 of NW_028094224.1, read as the reverse complement.
GGTTGGCTATTTCTTGGTCACTTAGAATTATAGGCTCTGGGGCTTTGAGTTCTTCTTGAGCCATCATGTTTTGGTCTGTTTGCGCCTGTTATGTATGAGGGGTGGAGCCCTAGGTGTTCACCAGGGCAGGGCAACTCAGTTGCTGGGTTGTGATGCTGTATGTGGGGGTAGGGTCAGAGAGGGAAAAAAATGGCGTTCCGCTTTCTCTCAGATTTCTGTCTCCTCTGTGGCTTCCCACAGGCAAATTGGGCCCCTCTGGTGCTGGTTCCTGGGTGTGTGGGCCCGTGTACTCTCTAGGACCCTGTGGGTCTCTCCAATGAACTCTCTGTGAGCCTGGGAGACTCTCTTGGCCCCTCAACCCCGAGAAAGTCTTTCCAGTTGGTGCTTTCAGGCTCTAACTCCTGTCGCTGGGGCCCTAGCCCGAGCAGTCTGTCTCACTGTTTGCCCCTTTGCTTGGTTTATCTGCGCACAAATGTGTGATCGCAGTCAACCAGCTGCCCTGTACCCTCACTGGGTCCACCTGTCCCCACCCTACGCCTGGGATCCACCAACCACCTCCACCTCTGCTCCTGGGTCAGTCAGACTGAACGATCTTTCCAGCCGGACCGCTCCGCCACTGACTCCACCACTCTTACCAGTCTGGCTGAGTGGTTTGTTGTTGTTGTCGGACTTCCCGTACAGTTCAATTTTCACTGTTTTGGCTGCGTTTTTGTTTCTAAAACTTTGCTGTCTTTAAATTTAGTTGTGGGAGGGGGCACAGTGTTTCCACCTATGCTTCCATCTTGGCCAGAAGTCTGCTTTTACATTTTAATAGATCTATTAAAGTCAGCTTGTCACATTGCCTTCCAAATAAGATGCTTCCAGTTTATTTGCCTACAAAAATTGTTCTTCTAAAACCTTTTGATATCTGCCAATCTGATAGGTGAAAATGGCATTTCATTTTTAATTTAATTTCTTTAATTAGGAGTAAAGTTGATATATGAACATTTTGTAATTCTTTTTTGTGTATATGTAAACTACCCTCATTATAACCTTTGTCCATTTTCTTACTGGGTGGTTGATCTCTTCTTACTGGTCCTAAGAACTTTACACATAATAAGTACATTAGCCCTTTATCACAGATCATGCATATATTCCCTCTCCTGTTTGACTTTTGAATTGCTTTTTCTGGAAGACACTTGATCATACTGCTCTTTAAGGCCTAAAAATATTCCCTAACACTAGCCATACAGTTAAATATATTTGTCTTTCTCACTTGGGAAAAAGCTGTAGCTAAGTCAGCCAAGTTAAGTTTGGCAGGTTTCTTTTTCAAAAAGACAGAAGTTCTCATGGCAACATTCTGTGCTGTCATGATGCTTATTTTGCTGTTCAATGTTGCTATTAGGACACTGGCCAGTAAATCTGCCTTAAGAGAGATGTGAAAGTTGGAATTTGTGGATCACTTCGTCTCAAGAGAGCTAATAAGAGTTAGAACTACTTTTGTTTTTTTTAAAGTAGTTTTGCCTGGAGTATGTAGCTATATGAGTTGTGGACTATAAAATAGCACGACAAAAATTTTGTGTTATGTTAGGTTTCAGGAAAACCATCAGAATCACTTTTTACTAAATTCTGCTCAAGGAGGAAATTGAAAAGATCAAATAGTTTTTCTTAACCATGAGAGTTACACTGATCTTTAGTAAGTGCTGAGAAACAGCCCAAGAAAGCAAACTATTGAGGCTACTGCTAATTAATTTAAAATTGAAAAATTTTATAAAACACTATTAAATACTTATTTCATGACTTTATGGAGTCATCTTTAATAGTATTTCACAAAGTATAAAACTCCCCCACTGGTGTAAGGGATCCAATGGGCATTTTCATGAACTTTTTTAAAAGTTCTGTAACACAAGGAAGGTATTTCTTATAACTCTTAGGGAGTGAGCAGCTTAAGGAGTGAGAAATATATTTGGCAATATTGCTGTCATTTTTTTAAACAAATTCAGCTGGATTTTTATAAGAATACTTGTAAGAATTTCACCATCAAGTGTGAGGGAGGCTCTTGGTTTCAGATGTATTTATTTCTTTTCTGCCATATAAAGGGAGTATCCATCTATTTCTATTTTATTAGGAGTTTCCCCCTTATTAATCAGAAATGCATGTTGAATTTTATCAAATGACTTTTAGCATTTGTGGAAATAATATGATTTTTATTAGCCTACTAATATGATGATTTAAGGTACAGATTTCTTAATATTAAACTATGGTTTAAGTTTATTAGATTCATTTGTGGCTTTTGATTATTTAGAATAATCACTGGTCACATCATTTTTTATTTCAAAAATCGGAATAATGTATAAGGTCTTCCTGTATGAACAGAATTGGAGAGAATGGCAGAAAGCACCATTACAAAAAGATAACTAACTCTACATAACCACAGGGTAGTGTGAATTGCATTGCAGTAATGCCTCTACTTAAATAGAGAAAAGAAAGCCTATGTTTTGAGTATCACCATTTTGTTTATTAAAAATGAGAATACTCCTAAAATATGAAAACCTCCAGTTTGAAAATTGATTTGTATTAGTAGTAACATTATTGTCCTGGCAAAAATGGTAATTTGATCTTTTCTCATTTTATCTAACCCTATCCCTTCCAAAAGACACAGACAATTTAAATTAAATTTGCACATTTTGAATTGTTTTTTAAAAACTCTTTGTTAAGCTGTATTAAGTGTTTTTATTTTCATGGGATACCCAACGCAATACAAATAAATCAAAGCCTTCATAATATGAATGACATTTAAGACATCAGCCATGGCACAGACTTTGAAAGGGGAAATAAATAAATTAGGATATATTTACTTCCTTTTTAAATTAAATTTTATGTTTATCTCATGTATTTGGGGAGGGGAGAATGTTCTTCTTTAGAAAGAAAATCAGACATTTTCCCCTTCAAGACAGAATATTAACTTCTAAAATATTTGTGTTGACTTGGATTTGTTAGTCTAAGGAAAAGTTTTAAAGTAAATATACTTAACTTTTACTTTTAAAATATATTTTCAAGCTTTAGTCAAAATAAAAAAGATAACTCTCCTTATGATGACAAAATATTAATTATGTTATTGGGGGGGCGCACCCCACCCCCTGCCCCCAGCTCCCAGCTGCCATGGATGAGAATAAGTCTACCAAGACATGACCTGCCTAGGGAGGAAAGGTGGCCCAGTTCTCAAAGGAGAAGGGCCAGAAGCCTGTTCTTTAATGGGCTTTTATTGGGTTCAATTTGCACAGGAATACAGGTAAAGCTCATCAATCATTGTCAGGCAGTAAGGAGCAAACAATAGATAACATGCAAAGAACTATGAGAGCTTATTCTGAGTCAGGGTCAGTTAGCTAAAGGGCCATAAAACTTTGGGAAACAAACTCATTTCATGTTTGGATCCTTATCAGAAAATTGAGGGCATTCTTAGCAAAGCAGGTTTCGCAGGATTTTATGCATTCTTTCTTAGGCCTGATCTCTGAGAAACTGCCTGTTCCTGCTCAAGGCTGCACTACCCTCCGCCCTCCATCATTGTTTCAGGCTTAAGTCAGTGGGGGGTGGGGGGGGGAAGGAATGCAGCCAAGAGATTAGGAGACTTCTTGTAGACACAAAGAGGACTTAGGCTATGTAGAAGCTGAGGGGTGAGGGTCCATCACCCCCTTTTTCTATAGCCCCCCCAAGTCCTTCCCTGAGGGCCCTTTCTCAACCATATCTGTCTTAGGTTGTCCCTCCCTTGAGGAATCTTACTTGTCACTGGCTAAGCAGTCAGCTGTCCTGGGCCAAGCAGAGTGAAGTAAAAGGGGGCAGAGGTGGTGCCCCAGCCAGGAAGATAAGCTTTGTCTCCTTAGTGGCTTATGGTCCCAAGGTTCTTCACTCAGCCTTAGCCATGGGGGAACATTGGCTAAGGCTGAGTAAATGATCCTGAGCCTTAGTAATGGTTCTGAGGCTGAGTAAATGGTTCTTACAGCTTCTGAAACTAGGCAGGGCGATTCCAACATATTATCATTTCAATGTTTGAAATACTGAGTAAATTACATCATAAAATGGTTACTATGATATTTAATGAGGTTTCAAAACTCAAAGTTTGTTCATATTTTTAAAGGATTTATTCTGTTCAAAGACTATAAAAAATAGTTTGTCATAAGGTAGGCAAAAGAAGAAATATTTGTTTTCTTCTTTAAAATTTATTTTGGCAAAGTGATTATTTGATGCTTATCCTCCCTCCTTCAAGCTACACTCATTGCAAAGTATTGATTATTCTCTCCCACAGTAATGTTATTACCTTAAATTTTTCAGTACAAATGTATGCTCATTATTCAATATAATCTTCAAAATACTTTGACAGTTATTTTTGCCATTGGGTTTGATGGCTTTTTAAACTGGTGAGAAATGGTAAGCCATATGTCTGTTTTTTAATAATATGAGTAAACAAAGTGGAAATGCCAGGCTGTTTGTGGTAACAGTAAAGTAGTTGGCTTGATTTTGCATAAATAAAGTAAATTTCGGCTTGAAAATGAAAACTCACCTAAGGCCGCGTCTACACGCGCGTTCCAACCTCACCGCCTTCCCGCCTGGTCCGCCTCCACCCCCCCACCCTCGCCCCTACCCCCAGCACCCCCAGTGCCCCCAGCTCCTGCAGCTCCTGCGGCGCTGGCCGAAGCAGGACGCCACTGAGCCACGGTCCTCCCGCATTCCTAGAGCGGCGTTCCTGGGAGCCGCGGTCCTTCGGCAGTTCCGAGAACTCTGACGTCAGTGGAGCGCAGAGGTCTGGTTGAGTGTTCGACTCCTCCACGGGTCGCTGCCGGGTAGCAGGCGGGGAGGTTCCTCCAGGCTGGGGAGGAACCGCGGCCAGCGCGTGTGAGCACCCCGTTCCCTACGGGCACCGAGAAGCCTTCGTGGTGGAGCTGTGGCTGTTGTTCAGTGGACACCGTGGTCGGCGGCAGCTTTCCGGAAGCTGAGTGCGATTTCACACGTGTTAAGGTTAGTCATAGAAGGTAATATTGGAGCAGAAACCTGTGGGGGCTGAGAAGACCTACGTGGCTCTTGGGGGTCGCAGCTTTCTAGGCAGAGGGAACGACCAGTGCTAAGGCTCCACAGCGGCAGCCTGGTTGACACATTCGAGGAAGAGCAGGGAGACCGGAGTGAGCAGGGCGAGGTTTGCGGAGGATGGATACAGAGATCGGGAGTGCGGGGAGGCATGGTATTGGTCATTTCTTGGTGTGAAAAGGGAAAATTCTGAGCAGAGGAGAAACGCCTGATTTATGTTTTAAAGCCTCTATCGCTGGACAAGAGTGGAATCAGGGGAACTGGAAAGTTAGGAGACTACTGCAAGTAATGGAGGTGGGAGAAAAAGGTGTCCTGGACTAGTATTGTGCTAGAAGCGGTTAGAAGTGCTCAGAGGAGTGATCTACTTTGAAGGTAGAGCCAACAGGGTTTGCTTTTGGATCAGATGTGGGTCGTGTGGTTAGGACAGAAGACAGAGGTAATTTCAGGTTTTCAGCCTGTGGCTGCAAGTGCTCCTGGAGGAAAGATATGAGGTTCAGCTTTGAGACCTCGAATATGTCATTTAACTCTCTTTAACTCTTCTTAACTCTCAATGTCTGGGTTTCCTTCTCTCTACAGTGAAGGTAGTAATAGTGTCTTCGTGACAGGGTTGCATTAACGCATGTAAAGCACATTTACAGTTGTGCTGGCTTATTGTTTTACTATGCTGAGACATGAAGAGTGAAGGGGCACTAATGAGAAAAAAAATTGGAGGGTTGGAGATGTTCAAGGCAGAGGAGTGAGAGTGGAAAGGACCCAAGAACAGGAAAGGGTATTGCAAGTTTGAAAGTTCATTACATCATGAGGAAATTTTAATCCTATTGGATGTTTTGAACTTGATCCTGAGAGTAATGATGAGCCATTAAATGTAATATGCATGGCAAAGACCTAATGATATTTTCTCCTTGGGAAGATCACTGACTGCAGTGAGAAAGCCATTTGCAGTAGTCAGGTAAGAAAAGATGGTGGCAGAGGATGAAGAGGAGTGGGTGGTTTGGGAGATATTTAGGTAGACTCAGTAGAACTTGATTGACCCGATATATGAGATGAAAGGGGGCTGGAAAGGTCAGTTTTCAAATCGTCTATTATACATTATGTTAGATACATGTAATCACATCATAGAAACAAGCCACCACTAATTCACTATTCTACACTGCATATATCTGTTACCCAAGTTCTCTAGAGAAGCAGAACCAGTAGCGATATATAGATACAGAAATACACATAGAAGAAGATTTATTATACGAGATTGGCTCACACAGTGATAGAGGCTGGCAGGTTCCAAGATCTGCAAAGCGAGTCGGCAAGCTGCAGACTCAGGAGAGCTGATTAAGTTCCTGGCTGAGTCCAAAGGCCTGAGAACCAGGAGATTCAATGATGTAGTTACAGTTCAAAGGCCAGCAGATTCAAGACCCAGGAACAGCTGATGTTTCTAGTCGAGTTCAAGGGCAGAAAGAAAGCTGATGTCCCAGTTTGAAGCTTGTCAGGCAGGAAGAAATCTCTCTTACTTGGGGGAGAGTCTGCTGGGTTTTTTCCTTTTTTTTTTTCATTCAGACCTTCAACTGGTTAGATTGAGGCTACCCACATTAGGGAGGGTATCTACTTCAGTCAGTTGACTAATTTAAATATTAATCTCATTCAGAAACACCCAGAAAAATGCCTGGACCGTGTGGCCCAGTCAATTTGTTAGATAAAAGTAACCATCACAGCCTGGCTGGTGTAGCTCAGTGGATTGAGCGCGGGCCTTCGAACCAGACGATCGCAGTTCGATTCCCAGTCAGAGCACATGCCTGGGTTGCAGGCCAGTTCCTGGCAAGCAACCCACAAGAGGCAACCACACATTGATATTTCTCTCCCTCTCTCCTTCCCTTCTTCTCTAAAGATAAATAAATAAAGTCTTTAAAAAAAAAGTAACCATCACAATATAAAACTTTTATTTCTGGCCAATAACCACCACTCATCACTTTCTTGGACTTTTTCACTTTCATTTAGAATAGTAGTATTTTTGAGGGGGGGGAGAATAGTAGGATTTTGCTTTTTAAATTTTAAGTCCATTTTTGACACAGAAAAGTATATACCAACTAGGAGTGTTCATATGTGCACATCCAGGAGTGTGCAACCGCAAGCTGTATTCGGAGCTTAGCCAGGCACAGCCACTAACCGAGTGAGCCCCCATGCATGCTGGTTCAAAGGCGAGTGTCAGCTGCCAGCACTTGCAACTCCACGGATCCTTCCAGTCACTTTAGGAGAACTCCAGATCAAGAATGCAAAGACCCCATACACCAACGGCCCGCTCCAAAGGACAATGGTGACACGTTGGGTTTGAGAGGCTTCTACAACGTATCCAGGTGCCAGGTGACTAGAAGGAAATTCAGATGTGGCACTCTTGAGTTGTCTGGGTTGGACAGCAAGGAAATCTTTGGATAAAGATAGTAATCATGTTACAAACACGCCTGTCCTCTACGTTCCCCCTTCCTAGCTTCTGCCCTATTTTATCCTTCCATAAAATGTCTTATTTTTTGAAAAAGCAATTTTTGCCCATTGTTTTCATGTTCCCATTTTCCTGTGGCAGACTCACTGCTCAGCCTAACCCACAACCTAAATTGCCCTCGCAGAAGTCAGTGACGTCTGTTTTTGTTGTTGTTTGTGCTTTGTTTTTTAAAACTGCTTTTTTAACTTCATAATATGTAATGAGCATCTTTCCATGCAATAGGTAAAACTCACCTTCTGATAGAAACTTACAAATCGGTCCAGACTCAGTATTTAGTTAGAAGCTGGTAGTGGGAGACTCAGAGGAAACAAGTAACACCAGAGGGTTTACAAGGCACACCGTGAACACGTCAAGTTTAGGGAGCAGGTGTGTCTCCCTGTTAACTTTAGGGAAACATCTGGATTCAAGGCGTAAGGTGGAACTTGTGATGGTCGTGGTGAGGGGGATCAGTGCTGACTGCCCGTGGACTCTGACTGCACTGCTCCCTCGTCTTTCCAGCCCGCACCCTTACCACTCTCTTGTCTCATCCTTGCCTGTGGCTGCCTAACGTGGAACCACCTATGAAGACCTCCAGGCTCACAACATTCACTGGCTACCAAACAGAGGGACAAGGGTTCTCCTTCATTAGCATCTGGCTCCTTTTCATCCATTTTCCCCCCTGGTTGGCATCTTCCATGTTGAGATTTTTTACTGCTTGCTCCTCTTTGGGCGCAATTGCTCCTGGCCCTGTCCTTGCTGTCTGCTCCTCCTGATTCTCACCACGACTGCACTGCCACGATACTTGGACCTGAAGATCCACTCCCTTTTCACCTTCTCCACCTACTGTTGGGCCACCACCCCCTACTCAGGGCCACCAGGAACTGAGAAGGATGTGAGTGACTGTTGGGTCTGACTTGTGTTTTTTAATTGATTGCATGTGTCAGGTCCTAGACTCATCCACCTTCCTGTGACATTTCACACTCCTGAGCACTGCGTTTTCATATAACCCCAGTTACAAATCAGTGAATTTGTGTTCTTTACAATTATTATCTCATTCACCTTAAAACATCTCTGTGAACCAGGTGTTACCTTCATCTTTCAGGTGAGTAAACTAAGTCTCCAGGAGGATAAGGAACTTGCCCCAGGTCACTGCTGACAAGTGACAGGGCTGGATTGGAACATGTACAGAAATGGCTGCTCCCAGCCGTCCGGACGCTGTTCCTTCTCACCTCTCTTCCGTATGGTTGGAGTTTCCTGGGTTCCAGCCACCACTAACTGCTGCGCTGCCCTGAATCTGCCAGGCTTGCTTTCCCCAACAGCTCTGTGCTCAGCCTTGGCTCTGACTGAAAAGCCCTTTCTCTGTTTTCTTGTCTGCTTCGCTTTCACTTGTCTTTTGGAACTCAGAGGGACCTGCGTCCAGGAAGGAGCCTCACCACCATGCCCCGCTGACACTCTGTGTGTCTCTCTGCTGTAGCCCTGCACGTGCTGCACTGCGACCTCTTGAGAAGCAGAGAGCAGTGGAGGCCGGGAGCTGTGTCCCTCTGTGTTCCTGGCAACTGAGGGTCTAGCACATAGTAGACAGTCAGCAAGGGAGGTGGGCTGTGAGGACCATATTCTTGTAGTTAATCCTGATATTGGCTTAAAGAACATGTAGGCAGTTTTGTCTTGTGTCTTTTGTCCCTTAACGTTTGAGACTTTTCAAATCTACAGAACAGTGTGAGAACAGCACAGTTGGTACTGCAGCCCGTCGTGCGGCAGCCATGGTTGACTCCCCGCTGTGTGTGCTCGCTGTCTGTGCGCATGAACATACACTGTCCTCCTGAAACACCTGAAGGTTCGTTTCAGCATCATCTGAGAATAAGGATACATGACCATGAAAGGTTCATCTCACCTGAGCAAATTCTCAGTCCGCATCTATAAACTTTGTCTGTAAAGGGCCCGTCAGTAAATGTTTTCAGCGTTGCAGTTGAGATGATCTCTGTGGAGGCCACTCAGTCCTGCTAGTGTTGCTGGGCCTCAGGCCCAACCAATGACAGGCTTTGGGCTCCATTCAGTTCTTTGAGCTGTAGTTTGCTTATTTAAGTTTCTGAATTCTTCAAACCATAATGTTTGTATTTTTTTAAAACTCCAGCCAATTTTACACATTGTGTTTTGCTATGTTGCTTTAATCTAGACCAGGGGTGTCAAACTGATTTTCACCGAGGGCCACATCAGCTTCACGATTGCCTTCAAAGGGCTGAATGTAACTTTGGGACTGTATACACGTAACTACTCCTTAACCAGGGGCAAGGAGCTCAGCACTGCTGCGGGGTGGAAATAAGGTGGAGGTGTTTTCCATCTGTGATCTAGACCCATACCTTCCCTACACCTTGTTATTTTCGTGAAATTGATTGTTTAGAAGAGCCAGTGCCTATTATAGATGAACTACATTGTGGATTCATCTGAAAGTTTACTCATTATTAGATTCACGTAAACATTTTCAGTGATGATGCTCTGTAGGTGGGAAGGCACAAGTCAGTTGTCTCACGTTGGAGCTGCTAGATTCTATCACTACCTTAAGTGTATGACATTGCCATTTTTCCTTTTGTCATTAATAAGTGGTGAGCGTCACTGAGGGTTATTGAGCCTGAGAATGTCCCCTGCGGCCTCCCCTGCTTTCACCCAGTGGCTCTGCCCATTTGTAGTCCTTGATTGAATCAATGATTTCACAAAAAGCTACAAGAAGAATTTTCAAATGTATTTTTCCTATGTCAGCTGGCAGTCGTGTGTAAAACAGAGTTTTCTCATTTTGTATGTGTTCCTTCTTTAGGAATTAAAATTTTTTTCAAGATTTTAAAATGTATTTTTAGAGAGAGGGGAAGGGAGGGAGAAAGACAGGGAGATAAACATCAATGTGTGGTTACCTCTCAAGTGCCCCCTGCTGGGGACCTGGCCTGCACCCCAGGCATGTGCCCTGGCCGGGAATCAATAGGCCACCCTTTGGTTTGCAGGCCCACACTCAGTCCACTGAGCCACACCAGCCAAGGCTAGGGATTTTTTTCCAGAGGGAACAAAATAGATAGTAATTGTTGAAAATGTACCTGCCCAACACAGGGGTATTGCTATTGATCTTGTTATCGTTGCTACTGCTATTACTATTTCTGTGATTCTTGTTATTAAATTTCCAGGAGTGTTCCCGAGGAGATAGTCCAAAAGAAAGTTCTCCAAGACAGAGAGAGCAGTCTGAAGCCGGAGATGGCATCAGCATTGGTCAGTGCTCCTTCCCCGGCTCCTCTGAATCTGAAGAAGGATTCAGGAAGGCCAGTGAGAGACGGTCACCACACTGCTAGGGATCAGGGATTCAGACATCCAGGAAATGGCACTGGCCTTGAACGGGAGCCGCTGTGCAGACAGTTCAGACAGTTGCGGTATGAGGAGACCGCAGGACCTCGAGAGGCGCTGCGCCGGCTCCACGAGCTCTGCCGGCTGTGGCTGCGGCCCGAGACGCACAGCAAAGAGCAGATGCTGGAGCTGCTGGTGCTGGAGCAGTTCCTGCGCATCCTGCCCGCGGGGCTGCGCGCCCGGGTGCGGGAGCGGCGTCCGCAGAGCGGCGAGGAGGCCGTGGTTGTACTGGAGGATCTGCATCCAGAGCTGCAAGAAACTGGACAGCAGGTGGAAGAGGTAAGAGGTGTGCTCTCTTTCAGGGAGGCGGGGTTGGAGACCCGCTGGAGAGGTGGAAAGGAGCTGAGTGGTGGCAAGAGAATTGCCGAGTTCTCTTTCCGGTTTCCTGTCAATTTGGCTGTTCCTTGCTGTGGGTTTCACCTTTCTCTGCTGGGAGGAAGCATGCTTTTCGTCACCCCTGTGCGGTTTCTCTTTGCTCTCTTTTCTAATGTTAGAGCCTTCTTCTGAACAGCAGCTCTCTCCTGTACCCACGTGTACCCAATTGTTCCTAGGGCCTAGGACAGGCAGAGAAACAGCCCGTGAGTGTGGAAGAGACAGCGGCTCTGAGTGCTGCGCAGGCCCAGCAGGTCACACCTGAGCGAGCAGATCCGAAGCCTGAAACAGAACAAGGTAAGAAACAGACAGTCTTCCCGGGCGTGAGAAGCCTGCACAGCACCCCTGGCATTTTGTTCTTTGTTTTTGTTTGGAGTCAGATTTACTGAGGTGTAGTGTACACACTGCAAACCCACTCTTGGTGAGTGTACAGTTCAGTGAGTTTCACAAACAGAAAGTAATTGCAGTTGTCTAATCACCACCATAATGAAGATGTAAAGATTCCATCACCCCAGACCTTTCACTCCGTTCAGTGAAAGCTGAAGCCTCCGGTGAGAGGGCTGCCCCCTCCCCGAGGCACAGAACTCCAGCTCCTGCTGCAGCGCCTGTGTCTTCTCACTGCCTTCCTGTCGCTGCGAGAGGCTTCTGTCTTTGGTTTCTAAATGTCACCTGGATTGGGTTTTTTGTTGTTGTTTTACTGTGCTGTGTTTTCTTTGATTCTGAAATAGATCTTTCTAATTTCTATCCCTTTCCTTTCCTTTTCTTCTTACCAGTCTGATACAAGCCCTGCTTGTTATCTTGGTGCCTCTGTGGAAGCACCGTCTGCCATTTCAACACATTCATTAATGTTGCTCCCTCCTTAAATCCCTTCAGTTAGTGCATGATGTTATTCTTTTAGTCTTTTTTGTGTGTTTGAAAAATTCTATAATGAAGAGTAAAAAACAAGAAAAAAATACCACTTTCAGTGTCTTCCAGTGGCTGTTAATGAAGGCCTGATACACATATGCCGGCATCTGCTAACCACAGCCAAGTCATGTTAACCAGCGACCAACATGCTCCACTCTGCTGGGCCTCGAGCACTGACTGTTCTGTGTTCTGGGAAAACCCCTGGCCCCAAGCAGATTGGGACAGTGAGTCACCCCCTGTCCCATCCTGCCCAGCTGCATTTGTTTCTCTCTGAGTCTTCCATCCGGAATAGCTGTTCCTCACTCTCCCTAAGCCCTACCCACCATCAGGACCAAGCCAAGATGCCACTTTCCTGGTCATTTCCTAAGTTTTCTGAATCTGGGTGAGGCTCCCCACCGGCTGTTCTCCTACTGCAGAATTGACCCCAGTAGAGTGTACTTGCTGGTTAGCATCTCCTTTTTTTCTGCCAGAAAAATCTGCAGGGACTTTGTTTCATTTCCTGAGCTGGTTGCGGTTCCTGGCTTAGAGCTGGCAGTCAGTGTCTCCTTGTTGAATGATTGGTGTCGATTCTAAAGCCCTTCTTGACCCACTGACCCTCTTTCAGTTTTGGATGTTGCTGCAGAGGCTTCTTCTGGAAAGTTGGAGGCTTAATTTACATTTCTGCATTTACACAGCGAAGTCAACATTAAAATCAGCACCACGCCCAGCACCAGCACCCAGCACCACCATCACCACCACCTTTCCTTCATTTTCTGTTAAAGGGCCATCGCTTTCTTATTGGCCCAGGTCCTCAGTGGACCTTTGTTTTCCATTTTCCATGTGACAAGCCATTTTCAAGAATACAGCCATTCCCTTTGAGACAGTCTGCTAGCGTGTGCGTGTGTGTGTATATGTGTGTGATACAAAGTAGGCCACGTCCCACCACCACCCACTTCCTTCCCCAAAGGCAGCCACTGCTAACAGTTTGTTGTGTATCATTCCACGTGTGATCTATATAAGCACAAATAGCCACAGTATTTCCACTTCGCACACATGGCTGGATTTAAAATTTTTCCTACTAATTACAGATTTCTTTCCCCAAGCACCAAAAAACAAGTCATTGTTGGCGTATATTTGATATTTCAGGTGAAGAGACAATGACTGAGAATAAGACGCCAGCTGTAGAGACAGACCCTTGTGGAGGATCGGAATCGACTGGGAAAGTATCTGAGCCTGGAGAGCCACACTGTGAGGGCTCTCGCTTGGAAAGGCAGCAGGCCAAGCCCAGGGAGAAGACCGACTGTAACCGGTCAGCCAGTGGGGAGGGATTCCTCCAGCACTCAGACCTGGTTGGGCACGAAGGTATGCACAGTGCGGGAAAGCTTTGTGAATCCAGTCCTTCTGGGCGTCAGAAAACCGGCTCTAGAGAGAAAAGCCATCAGTGTCATGAGTGCGGGAAAGCCTTTCAGAGAAGCTCACACCTTGTCAGACATCAGAAAATCCATCTTGGTGAGAAGCCTTATCAGTGCAAGGAGTGTGGGAAGGTGTTTAGCCAGAACGCAGGCCTCTTGGAGCATCTCAGAATCCATACTGGAGAGAAACCTTTTCTGTGTATCCACTGTGGGAAGAACTTCAGGCGCAGCTCTCACCTGAACCGGCACCAGAGGATTCACAGTCAGGAGGAGCCCTGTGAGTGCAGGGAGTGTGGGAAGACCTTTAGCCAGGCCCTGCTTCTCACCCACCATCAGAGAACCCATAGCCACGCCAGGGGCCACCAGTGTCACGCATGCGGGAAGGCCTTCAGCTTAACCTCAGACCTTATTCGACATCACAGGATTCACACTGGAGAAAAACCTTTCACCTGCAACGTATGCCAGAAAGCCTTCCGACTCAACTCCCACCTCGCTCAGCACATGCGGATCCACAATGAAGAAAAGCCCTATGAGTGCAGTGAGTGCGGAGAAGCCTTCAGGCAGAGGTCAGGTCTTTCTCAGCATCGGAGATACCACCACAAAGACAGGCCGGCTCACTGAAGGGCCCTCCCCCCATGGGACGCTGGAGACAGACATGAACAAGCAAGCCAAATTTTAGGAGAATTCCCTCTAGCCAACCCTGGCATCAGAGGATCTTTGGGGTTGAGGGGGTGGACTTGGAGGCTCTCTGCCCCCATTCCTCCTTTGGTTTCCTTGAAGTCAGCTTTGTACTACGGTAACTGACCAAGATGGCACTGGGGCATCAGAGTTGAACAGCATCCTTGACGCAGGAGTTCTCAGAGCCTTTGACTTGGTGCAGACATGGTGATGCGTCTCCAGGTAGCAGAGAACATCGTGACTGAGTGAGGGCTTGGAAGCCGTCAGCAAGTCAGGTATCCACAGATGTACAGGCTGAAGCAGAACCAGAGCAGGTGGATATTTTTTTTTCCATATGCTACAGCAAGAGACTGCTATAAAATAAAACAGGTGTCTTACAGTGCCGGTTAATGGTGACTGTTCCCCCCAGTGGCTTTACTAACCTCCACTCCTCCTACCCCCAACCAGCAGAGGCATTTTGGAAAGCCAAGATCCCCTAATTTTACCATTGCCCACCCCCATCCCTGCCATGAGATCTCTTTGATTCAAGTTAGAAATTAAACTGGAGAAAAGATTCCTAAGGGATCTGAATGAACCATGCTGAATTCATGTAGCTGCCGTCACTCTTCATAACTCCAGTGCGGGGTAGTGACTGCCGCCTAGACAGCTGAGTGAATGTCTGATGCAGTTTTTAAATGCTGCTTGTTCTGGAATTCTTTGAAAGTCAAGTAATAAAAAGTCAGCTTGGAGATTATGGGCTCTATGTTGTGAACACAACAATGTCATCATGATGAAGAGTATTAAGTGTAGGGGACTCCACTTCCAGACACATTACTTGTTGAGTAATAGCAGCTGCCTAGGCTCTGCTGTCTGGAAAAGGCTTCACATTCTGCCACGGAGTGGGAAGGTTGGTTAAGCATCATGGTTTTCTAAGGATTTGGTGCTGCATATGGTTGAAAGACAAAGAGTAGGAGTGAGCCCTGGCTGGTGTGGCTCAGTGGACTGGGTGCTGGCCTGCGAAGTGGGGGTCACTGGTTCGGTCCCTGGTCAGGGCACAGCCTGGGTTGTGGGCTGGGTCCCCAGTGGGGGGCAACACATTGGTGTTTTTCTCTCTCCCTTTCTCCCTCCCTTCCCCTCTAAAAATGAATAAATAAAATCTTTTTTAAAAAGTAGGAGTGACTTAATCAAAGTCTGTTTTTCTCCTAAATAAGAGAGGCCGGCGGCGACGAGCAGTCCAGGACTGGTAAGGCGATTCAGTGATGTTACTGGGGCCGCTGGCCTCTGCTTTCCTGCACCACCACCCTGGTGCATGCTGTGGGTCCCTACGGTCATCGCATAACCCTTGGTGGCTGCTCCAGTCCCAGCCATCACATACAAAACATGGACACAAGGAAGAAGGACAGAAAGAAGCGCCTCCAAAATCTGCCAGCTCCCTGTGAGCAGCCTTCCCACAGATACTGCCTCACTGTGTCATAGGCCAAAACGTGGGACAGGGAGGCTGGGGAAGTGTGTGCACAGCTGAAAAGTGGGCTTCTGTCACGGTTAGGGGGATACATGCTGGAACAAGCACTGAGCGGTCTGACCCCACTCCTGTTCCTTCCCGGGTCGGACTGGTAAGAGCTGCCAGGCAACCACAGTGGCATTGGACCGAATCTGTAGGAGAAGCAGCTGTAACTGAGAAATTGAAGGAATTGCATAGAAAGTCAGCCACATTCCACCTCTTGGAGAATCATAAAGCTGTGTAGTTTTCATCCTGCCTTTATGAGTAAATGAAGTTGATACCAGGCCCCCCCCCCACACTCAAGTGTTTGGAGGCCTGTGCTGTGGTCAGCACCCAAACATGTAGCTGTGCCTCATAGTTTAAACCTGATTCTGTTCAGTTGAAGAAAGAACATGGAATATCTTCCTTCTCAGTAAAAACCAAAGACATGGCTCCTGTCAGTGTGGCTCAGCTGTTGGGCATTGTCCTGGCTGGGTTGTCGGTTCTGTCCCTGGTTGGGGCGCATAAGGAAGGCAATTGAGGGCTCTTTCCCTCTCTCCCTCCTGTGTCCAAAATTTTTTAAAAAAGCAAAGCAATGACAAAAGATTCCAAGTGGGAAGAATTAAAAGGATATATCCCTAAATGTCCAGAAAATTGATCATGGCTTTCTCTCATGATTCTATAATACAGGTATTGTAAGAATTCTAAATTCATTGACACCTCAATACCCTGAGGGCAGACTCATAAGCACTGGGCAAAAATGTTGGATACAGGCATATGGAAAAGAACATGTTTTTCCTATACCCATAAATCATAAAAAAACTGAACGAAGGGCAGATGTCATACAAGATCTGTTAACAGTTTTGCTTGCATGTGAGAAGGCATGGACACCCTAAAAGGTGAGTTACAAGTCTATTAAGGCAGAAACCGGGACAGGATGAACTATTGCAACAATACCTTCTGTGAGCAGGTATTGCAACAATACCCCCCCCCCCCAGAGCAGGGTTCCATGTGGGGTCACAAAATGTGAACGCTGCCTGAGAGTGAGCCACTCCGCTTCACAGTCTGTGCAGCTTGAGTTCCTGCGTATGCATATTCTGTACGTTTCAGTTAAAGAAAACGCACTGTTTGCTGTATTGTAATAGTTCACCCATTTGTTGTCCCACCCCTCAACCACAGCAGCCTGTGAAGACCCTAAAGACAGACTCAGTTTTACTCTCTCCCTTTTTGGTTTCAAATGCAACGGTTTACACAACTGAGGGCCCTGCGGGGTCTGGGCGGGTGAGGGTCCTCCCGACGCACCAGAGAGACGCGCTGCCCCGTCCTAGAGAGGCCCGGCACCGGTGCGCAGGCGGCCCCATCCCGCCCAGCGCCCCCTGCCCTGCGGCCCCATCACCCAGCCCGGCGGGCTCCGCAGCGCTCCCCGAACCTTTCAGAGTCTGGTCCAGGCCGTCTTTGTAGCTCGAGGTCGCCTCGCCTTCCGCCCACTGGCGCGCCAGAGCCCATCGCTGGCCACGGGCCACCGCAGGGAGGGCGCAGTGGCCGGCGCTCCCTGTCCGCTCCAGCTCACCGAGCCCTCCAGGTGCGCCAGGGGNGCGGGGGGGGGGGGGGGGGGGGGGGGGGGGGGGGGGGGTGGTCTGGATCCACCGGGACACCGCCTCCCTTTGTGGCTCAGAGGACAGACGTTTCTGTCTGTCCGCAGAGTTTGGGGCGGCATCGGCTCCGTGCCTTGGACAGTGACTGGGCTGCAGGGGTCCCAGCCTGAGAGACCGGGTGCGGGGAGAGGTTTGAGCGGTGGGACGCGAGCGGCACCAGCTTTCTCGGAGGTCGGGACTGTGGGTTGTGTTCCTTCATGGTTAGTGCGGTACCCCCCAAATACTGCCGTGCCCAGTAAATGCCAGTTGAGTAACAAACGCACCAGTAAAACTCAGCAGAATCGGATCCGGCGGGGTTTGGATGTAGTTCAAGGAGTAGAGATTGAAACCCGGTGTTTGGTGGGGGGGTGCAGGGGAGCGTGTGGAATCTGGGCCGGGTTGTGCTGAAGGGAATAATGTGGGGCGGGGAGAGTAGCGGAGAAATGGTCGTAGCGCTTGCTGGTGTTAAGTGGTGATGACGGAGGGATGGTGCCGGGGACCCGCAGAGGCGCAGGGACAGCGAGCGCGGCTCTCAAGCGGCTCTGAGCAGCTCTGAGCGGCTCTGGCGCCGGCTGGGGCCGCGGGGTGACGGTGCCGGCGGGCGGCCTGGAGGCCTCCAGTGCAGGGTCTGTGTCTGCAACGGGAAAGGCAGGTTCCCGCGTGTTCCTGGGATGGAGACACATTGTAATTTCGAAGAATGAGATCACAGAAGGAAGAGGAAGAGGGACAAAAAGAACTTGAAGCTTGTCTACTGTTTCGGTGATCTATTGCTACATTTAAAAATTGAATGAAAAATCTCAGCTTTAGTGGGAAAACCTCCGCTGATGCTTGCTGTGGTTGTGTGGGCTGACTGTGCGGTCCTGCCAGCCTGGCCCGAGTGACTCTGGCCTGAGTGGCCCGGGTGGCAGCACCAGCCGAGCCTCCCTGGGCTTTGGCGCCTTGTGGTCATCGCCTCACCTGCCGGCTCAGGCCCCGCAGGGCAACGCAGCCCCCGGCTGCCCAGAGCCGCAGAATCCCTCCCTCTTATCGTCCTTCTAACGTGTTCTGCCCTTCAAAGCTAACCCCCTCCCTCTGGGCGCAGGTCACCGGTACCAAGGACAAGCTGCCCCTGCAGTGAGGACAGACATGCAAGTGTGGTCGGTGGCATCCTGCCACGCCTGGCGCTTTCGCGTTACAATCGATGCCTGAAGCGTCCATCACAGCTAAGTGAACCTGTTCCTAGCCTCCTTTGGTATGTCATGTGTATTATATACTACGTTCTTAAATAAAGTAAGCTAGAGAAAAGAAATGTTAACAAAAGCATAAGGAAGAGAAAATAAATTTATGGTATCTACTGAAAAAAATCTGCGTGTAAATTAAAATGCACCTTTCAAACCGTGTTGTTCAGGGGTTCGCTGCCCATGACACCTTCCTGGAAATCCTAGCACTGAAGCTCAACATGGACGAAGCTTTGTGGGGCCCGGATCCTGAAAACAGGGACAGTCCTGTAAAAGTCAAGGTGGAAGATTCCGCGTGGGAGCAGGTGTGCAGCAGACAGCAGCACGGCTCTCACACTCAGGAGATTTGCCGCCTGCGCTTCCGGTGCTTCAGCTACCAGGAGGTGACTGGACCCCAGGAGGCTCTGTCCCGGCTCCACGAGCTCTGCCGGCTGTGGCTGCGGCCCGAGACGCACAGCAAAGAGCAGATGCTGGAGCTGCTGGTGCTGGAGCAGTTCCTGCGCATCCTGCCCGCGGGGCTGCGCGCCCGGGTGCGGGAGCGGTGCCCGCAGAGCAGCGAGGAGGCCGTGGCAGTGCTGCAGGATGCAGAGCCCGCAGCCACAGGAGACACGGCCCAGCAGGTGGGAAGACAACACTTTCATTATTATGTTGAAGTTATTCACAACCTAGATAAGTATTGGGAGAGTAGGACGGAGGACCCCTCCCTCCTCCCCGACACTTCCCTGCCGCCAGCACCTGGGGGCATCTGTGTTTGTGTGGGTGCAGCGTTGAGATCGGTTGTGGATATTATGCCCCTTTACCTCTAACGCTTCAGTCTGTATTTCTGAAGAACAAGGACTTGTCTCGTTTAAACAGAAATGATACTCTCACCCTAAAGCAAGTGTTTGTTCAGGTTTTGCCACATTATCCCAGTCATGTTCTTTATGGCTGTTTCCCCTCAGTTCAGGGAACAGTGCAGCATCCCAGGTTGCGTTTAGTCCCCATGTCCCCTTAGTTCCCTTGAATGTGGGGATGTGGCTCGGCCTTTGCTATGACGTTGACAGCTGGGTTTGTCTTGTGCTTCTCATGATAAGTCCGGGTTGTGCGTTTTGGCCGGAATGCCGCAGCAGTGATGCATGTCCCCAGTGTGCTCCCTCAGGTGGCACAAGGGCTGTCTCCTTACCGGTGATGTCAAGGTGGCCTCTGTCAGACTCCTCGCTAGGGAAGTACTGCTGGCCCCTGCGTAATAAGTAGCCTGTGGGAGACGCTCTCCGAATGCGCCTCCCACATTCCTCATGAAGCTTCCACCCACTGGTTTAGGCATTCCTCGGGGGGTTTGTGTTTTGCTTAGTTTTTCTTTGCAGAAATGTCTTGTCTCTCTCACTTGCCACAGGCATGCATCCACCTGTGCTGAAGGAATGTCTCTGTCTTGTTCCCTGTCTTACCTGCTGCTCTAGCAGATTGAATAGGTCTCGTCTTGTGTCCCCTGGAGGCTATCCCTTGCTGCCGCTTGGTCCAGTTCCCACCAGGATGCCTTCTCATGGCGACTCTTTTGTTTCCAGGCCTCCGTCTGCACTCAGGCACAGGACACGCACCTCCTGGTGACAGACTGTCAAGGGGCTACTTTGGAGTGTCAGAGCCTCCACCCCCTGCCTGGGGCGACCACTGTGAAGTGGGAGCCTCCAGAGCTTCCCAACGAGAACGTCCGAGCCGTGAGCCTGAGTGCCAGGGGTGAGTTCGGGTCACCAGCGGGTGTGTGGTCCTTTTGGTAAAAACTTGTGTATCTGTATCCTTGAGTTTTGTTTTTGTCTAACTCTGTAATTAAGCAAGCTTTTTAAATCACTTGAAATTGTAAAACATTACAATCCTAAAACCTTGTCCAACAGCTTCAGTTAATCATTAGGACGGCCAACGCTTGGGCTTTAAATGACTTGCCCAGGATGGGCGGAGGCAGAGGAGCATCTACAATTGAAGTCACCTGATTTTCGGCAAGAATTCTCTCTTTACCACACGTCTCGTCTCTACACTCATGGCATTTAAATACTTACTCGGTGGCTTTCCACAAATGTGTCTTTCCCCGTGATAACATTTTCTTAAATATCCTCCCAGCCTGATCTGACCTTTCAGTCATTTTAAATGCAGCTTTAGGCTCACACAGTTTGTCTGCTTTTCTACTTGGAGCTTGCCCTACTGTGTGTGGGGCTCTCTCGCTTTCCGAATCCAGGCTCCACCCCTGGGGACCCTGTCCCAGCTCTCCCCTACTGGTCAGCTTTGGGCAGTGCTCTGTCGTGGGACAGGCCATGCCCCCAAATGCCAAGGGATTGAGGAGAATAGGCAGAAGCCCCCAGACAGTTCAAAAAGGAGACCGCAAAGCAGAGGATCACTGGTTCGATTCCTGGTCAGGGCACATGCCTGGGTTGTGTGTTCAGTCCCCAGTTGGGGTGCATAGGAAAGGCAACTGATCAATGTTTTTCTCCCTCCTTCTCTTCTCTCTAACATTAAATAAATAAAACCATTTTTAAAAAAGAGGAGATCTTACAACCGCGTAGTTTATTAACTTTCATGGTGAGGGTGTTACCACTCCCTGGAATTGGTTGAAAATTATTAACTCTCCTCCCTACAGAACCATGTACCAATCACCCCTTAGCTGAGGTTTCAATTATTCCCAGTCAATTGCAGTCCAAAAATATTGAAGGGGGGATTCCAGAAATAATTGATTTTTCTTTTCCAGTTACAGTTTACTTTCAACAATTCATGAGTTTTACAAAGCAAGCTGTTCTGAGTAGTGTGATAAAGTCCTGTGCCTTCCTGCTCCATCCCACACAGGACATGAGTCCTTTCTTTGTCTGGCGTGGCCACTGCTCCCTGCTCAGTCCCTGAGGAGTCAGCTCAGAGGTGACCGTCCTGGTGTCTCAGTGTGACCCTTATTGTACATAATCAGGGCCCCAAAGCGCAAGAGCAGTGATGCTGGCAATTCAGACATGCCAGAGAGAAGCGAATAGGTGAGTGTGTGCAGGAAAAACACAGTGCGCACAGGGTTCAGCACCATCTGTGGTTTCAGGCACCTATGGGGGGGTTTGGAATGTGCCCCCTGCAGTCGGTGGGGGCTGCTACTGTCCAGACACAATTATGCACGGGAGTTCAGAGGGCTCGAGATCTACCCCATCCTTGTTTACCAATCACTACATCAGCAATCTGTGAATATCAGTGTTCTGACAGTACGTGCAGAGCAGATGGTCCTGTGATGAATGGTAAGAGAACGTTAAAGGGAGGCGAAATGTGCAGGACTCAGACTGCAAGTGATGTTTGCCCATTGTGGCACAAATAGGACTTGCTATTTCCCTACTTCTTTGTCTGATGGTTCTATCACATTTCTTCCATTAGGGAAAACCACTACCACATGAAGCCTTAGACGTTTTGTTTTGGTGCAGAAATTTAGAGGAGGGAGGGAGCCCTACGGTCCTGGGGGCTGGGGAAGGTTTCCGGGGTGGGGGAGCCTGTGTGGAGACTGGAAGGGTGAGAGAGTTTGCAGTGGCACAGAGACAGGCGGGGGTGGGGCGGCCAGTGCGGGGAGCTGTCCCATCTACCTGTGAAGTGAGGAGCACATCTGCTTGCCCTGATTTCGATTCCTTTAGATGGCAGGGTGGGGGGCGGGGGGTGAAGAATGGAGGTGAGTCGATAGAGTGGTGAAAGCTGACAGTAGCTGCAGCCATAAGATTCTTTAACCTCAACGGAGGCTTGAAGAACTGCCTGCGGCATCTCGGAGAGCTGGACCCCAGCACAGCCTGCTGGGCCCTCTAAGCACCACCAGAGACCTGCTGCTGGGGTATGTGGATGGGATGGGGGTGCTCTCTTGTCCTTCTTTTCAAGGGCTGCTTCTGTCCTCTTAGCCCCGCCCTAATATTGTGGCAACTGCCTGCTAGTTACAACCCAGCACCTTCCCTGGGTTTCCTGAGCCAGGTGAACTAGAGATCCTTTTCCAGCCTGTCTGCTTTCACCCCTTGTGCTGGTATTTTCCAGCTCAGGGCTATTATCGCTTCTCTCCACGTCTGTGTGTTTGGCTTTATTTTTGCAGAACAGGTTCAGGTTCACAGCACAGTTGAAAGGAAGGTACAGAGGTTTCCCATAGACCCCCTAACCCCACACATGCACAGCTTTCCCCGTTAGCCACTCCGTTTTTTTATATCTTTACTTCCTCTCTTTTCTGCCTTCTGGTTTCCTCTTTGCCTCGTCTCTCCATTTTCCACTTCTTCCGTTTCTGTGTCTGACAGAATGAAACAGTAGTGCTGCTACGTGCAGCAAATGTAAGAAGATCTGTGGGACTGGGTCCCCCCAAGGGCATTTGTCATACTCACTCTCGCCTCCCCCTTCACAGGGCCTGCTCCCCAGGCACCAGCTCCTCTCCAGGAAAAAGCCCCCAGAGACAAGGCACCAGTACCCGAATTCAAGTCAGCCACACCCCAGGTGAGCCGGGGGGGCCCTCGTGGGAACCTGCATAGCAGTCCCTCTAGGCCTGGGCCCAACCCCCACCCCCTCTTGACCCCAACTTGTCACCCCTGGGCCCTCCCCTCATCCCAGAATGTCAGGCCACAGCCTCCTCCGAGGAGCGGGTTGTGATTGCACGCTAGTGCCCCACTCAGCACCACGTGTAGGAAGCACATCCAGGTGTCAGGCGTGGGAGTGAAGGGGGCGTCAGAAAGTGCCGCCAGGCATCGGCGCCTAGTGGCTGGTGTTTTAGCCTCTGCGGGTCTCTGGTCGCTGTCCAAGCCTGAGAACTGAACTGCTCCTCACGGTGCTCCACAGTCCGGTGTTGCACTCACCCAGTTGATACGTGGTGACGGAACTGGGACTTCTGTGTATGCAAGACACAGCCTCATGTCTTGGGTCTTTTGTTTTTGCTTTTTCTTTAAATTCTCTCAGTGGTTCAGTGAATTTCCTAGCCACGTAGTTAAAAAATAATCTCCCATTGAAGCCCTCTGCTGGTCCATCAGTTTTCTCAGGAGGTGGTCTGCGGGGGGTCTCCTCCTCGCTCAGTCCTTTTCTGTGTTTGTAACTGGTTCTTCATCCTGTCTGACCTGGTGCCCCCAGTTTTTAACAAATACTTTACCCTCTTATAAAGAAATGGCAGAAACTAAAACTTACTTGGGGGTCTTTGTAACCAGGGTAGTTGTCTTCAGTGTAACATCCTAGAGAAACAAAGAAGAAGTCATTTATTTAAGCAGTACCATGTGCTTCAAAATGATGATGGACAAGATTACACCAGAACAGAGTAACTAAATGTTTGCTCTGGTCTATAATCAATGTTTGAATTAGGGAGAAATAAGTTAATAGGAAAGTGAACCCTGGCTGGTGCAGCTCAGTGGATTGAGTGCGGGCCTGCGAACCAAAGGGTCGTGGTTCAATTCCCAGTCAGGGCACATGCGTAGGTTGCAGGCCAGGTCCCAGCAGGGGACTCACGAGAGGCAGCCATACATTGATATTTCTCTCCCTCTCTCCTTCCCTTCCCCTCTGAAGATAAATACATAAAATCTTTAAAAAGAAAAAAAAATGAAACAACAGAGTTGGGTGGACAGATTTGGGTGGACAATAGAATAGAAACAAATGTTGGGTCAAACCGTGAAAGACCAGACAGAAACAGAGAAGCAGTCTCACTAGAGGCTGGGCGGAGGTGGTGTGGGCTGGGCTGCCCAGACCAGTGGGCCCTGACCTTGGGAGCCTGTGGGTGGGATCTGGCGTGGGCATAGACTCGGCAGACATCACGAAGTTAGGTTGAGGTCGTGTTGGATTGGAGTGAGCCCCAAATCCAGTGCTTGGTGTCTTCTGAGACAGCCGTGTAACAGCAGCGGCCAGGGTGGGAGTGAAGTGCCTATGAGCCAAGGAAACCTGCGGGAGAGCGAGGCCCCGTGGAGGGGTTGGTGCTGCAGGTGTACAGCGTGGAGTGTGACACCCTTCACAACTGAATCGCTCACACTCAGCACGGTGAAAGCTGAGAGGCTGTTCTTGTCTTTGTAGACATGGGTGAAGACCAAGGACAAAGCAGCCCAGGCCCTTGTCCCCGAGGAGTGGCCACATCTGCATCTGGCTCAGAGGAACCTCTGTGGGGACTCAGCTCCGGAGGTGACAGACCTCAGTCTGAGGAGTAAGGGCAGGCTTCTGGCTGGTCCCCCTCTGTGCTCACTTTTGCCTGTCACTTACCCAAACCTGGGCCTGGTGAGCCCACATTTCCTGAGACCCTGACCCTCCCCGGGGACCTCTGTCATCAGCCTTCTCTCACCCCCATCCTCCTGCGCCATTGGGTCTTATCTTCCTCTGCTGTCGCTGATCACTGGCTCAGTCTGGTTCCTGTCTTCTCCGGTCCTCCCTCCGCCTCCCCTGATTCCCTCCACAACCCCTGTGCCTCCCCTTCTCTTCCTAATCAAGGGTCCCAGGTGCTTTCTCATTTTCAGACGCCCCTTCCTGGGGGGAAGATCCCTGAACTCCTGCTCACTCTTCTTTGCCTCAGGAAGCTCTCATCACTGAGAGCACTGTGGTCCCTGTGTCATTTTCTCCAGCTTTGCTTTGCCTGTGAGACCCTCTCCCTGGCTAAGTGACCTTTCTTAGCATCTTCCTGTATAGGACACATTTTGTGGGTTTTCAGTCCATACTTCTGGGACACCTGTCAACTTCCGGTTTGTTTTAATTTGAGACACTCTGTTCCTTCCCTGAAGGCTGTTTTTTCTAAATTCAAACAACACATGCCATTTAATTTATGACTGTATTGTTTTAGCTGTAGAAGCTGTAACTAAAGATGAATTGTTTAATGCTAAGCAAGAAGCATCTGAAGAGATGGACCACGGTGCCGAGGCCTCAGGAACACTCAAAAGGTGAGTGTCCGTGGCTCTGTATACCAAACCCTACAAATAGAAGAAGAAATTTGAAGGGAACCAGAGAAACCAGTTGTCAAAATCTTGCTTTCCTGAATAATACAGGAAACAATGTTGGCAGGAAGGTCACAGAGTCTGCTGCTGTCACAGGGCTGAGCATTAGGGACCTGAAACTTCCTCTGGACATCACAGGCTCAGGTGAGCTAGGCAGAGGGCGGGATCGAGAATTTGGTTTGGAGAATCGAGTGATAAGCTGATAAGGAGCCGGGCCCAGGAGGTGGTCTTCCTTCCTTCCTCTCACAACAAGCATTCTGTCAGCCCTGGGTAGTTGTAGGTGGACCCCTGCCCCCAGTAAGGGGTACAGCAGGCGGGAAACAGCTGCCACGCCCTGGGCTCTGGGAGAACATGCGGGCGAAGCGCCCAGCTGAAAGTGGGAGGGTTGGAGAAGGTGTCCCAGCAGAGGTGACATTTAAAACGTGACTTGATGAGCAAACAGAAACGTGTTAGATGAAGAGGTGTTGAAAGGGAAGGAGGCAGAAATAGAGATGCAAATGCACAGAGAGGGGAGGAAAGAGCTCCGAGGACAGTGTCTGTGGAAGGGACCGTTTCAAAGAGCCAGTTTCGGCTAGAAAAGTTCTGGTCTCTGGTGTAGAATAAGGGGATGTGTCTGAAGATACGAGGAACTGGGCACAAGACTGGAAAAGACTGGTGAAGATTTGAAATACGTGCTGTGGGGAACTGGGAAGGAAGGACGAGAGGAAGTGGGAAGGCTTTGGGGGCAGTACGGCATATCTGACTGAATTTGGAGACCGTCATTTTTAGTGGGTGTCTGCCTGGCTGTGCGAGGGCCTGGCTGTGCGAGGGCCTGATAGAGCCTGGGGCAACAAGGAGCATGTCCTGTCTGCCCCTGTCTGTCCTGTCTGCACCAGCCACTGCAGAAGAAGATTGCCCAGCTCCTCCCAGATTCAACAGTTGAGGAGTGAGTGGGGTGGGGAGGTCTGGCCAAAGTCGTCCTCACAGAGATGTGAGTAAGAAGTAGGTGAGCCTCACTGAAGAGGACCATGGTGCCCATGTGGCTGTGCACTGGTGAAGGACACCGAGTCTCAGAGCGTGCATTCTTTTTCCTTCCCCAGAGATTGTGTGCCCCAGGTCACGTGTGGCACTCCTGTCACTGATGCGAGGCCAGCTGCACATTTGAACACTGTGAAGCATCGTTACCCGGGCGACCTGTGGGCCCGCACACACATCTCATCCCTGGAATACGCTGCAGGCGACATCACCCGGAAAGGGAGGAAAAAAGACAAAGCTCGAGTGAGTGAACTGCTCCAAGGCCTTGCATTTTCTGGTGACTCAGATGTGGAAGAAAACAATGAGCCAGAGGCCCAGCCGGCTCCCAAAAAGCTGAAGTCTTCAAGTGTGCCAGAGAGGACTTGGGCCCAAAGAGACATTAAACCCAGCTTTCCGAGCTGGTCAGTGCTGGATTCTGGCCTGTTGAATCTCAAGAGTGAAAAGCTGAGCCCAGTAGAGCTCTTTGAATTATTTTTTGATGATGAAACTTTCAACCTGATTGTCAGTGAGACCAATAAGTATGCCTCCCAGAAAGATGTCAGCTTGGAAGCCACAGTTCAGGAAATGAGGAGTGTGTTTGGGGTCCTCCTTTGGAGTGGAATTGTGAGACGACCCAGAAGGGGAATGTACTGGGAGATCTCGGATGCTGGTCAGAGCCAGGTCCAAGAGTCCATCACAAGAGACAGATTTGAACTGATTTTCTCACACCTACATTTTGCAGATAATAGTCGCCTAGATCCAAAGGACAAGTTTACAAAATTGAGGCCTCTCATAAAGCAAATGAATAAAAACTTCCTCCTGTACGCACCACTGCAAGAATACTATTGTTTTGACAAGACAATGTGTGAATGCTTTGACAGTGGCCCGTCCCTGCACGGGAGGCCGGTGAGGATTGGCTATAAAATGTGGTGCGGCACAACCACGCAGGGCTATCTGGTTTGGTTTGAGCCCCATCAGGAAGAGTCCGTGATGACAGCAGATAAGAATCTTGATCTTGGTTTGGGGGGAAACCTAGTGATGCGTTTCGCTGATGCTCTTTTAGAGAGAGGTCAGCACCCGTACCACCTGTGTTTCAATGGCTTCTGCACAAGTGTCAAGTTAGTGTCAGCCTTGAAGAAGAAGGGTGTGAGGGCAACGGGAACAGTCCGTGAGAACGGGATGGAAAAATGTCCCCTTATGAATGCAGCGCATATGAAGACAATGAAGAAGGGTTATTTCGATTTCCGAGTGGAAGAAAACGAGGAGGTAATCTTGTGCCGTTGGCATGGCGACGGCGTTTCCACCCTGTGCTCCAGTGCTGTTGGCATCGAGCCCGTCGGCGAGGTCAGCTGCTTCGTGGATGACGAGATCTCTCAGATAAGCCGCCCATCCATAGTGAGACTGTACGATGAATGCAGGGAAGGTGTAGCTAACATGGATCAAATCATTTCGAAATACAGGGTGAGAATAAAAAGCAAGAAATGGTACTCGGCTTTGGTGAGCTTCATGGTTGATGTAGCCATGAACAACGCCTGGCAGCTACACCGAGCCTGTAACCCAGGCGCCTCTCTGGACCCCTCGGACTTTTGGAGACGAGTTGCGCGTGCCTACCTGGAGCCCAGCGCTAGTCTGTCGGATCAAGGCAGATGAAAGAAACACTGGCTGGACAGCAATAAGACAGAAGAATCGCAAGCACACATCAGTTTGTACTTTCCTAAAGCAAATCTGATGTAGGTAGTGAAATTATGTAACTAATATTTTAAAACTCAGAAATTCGTACAGATTTCCAAAGACTTATAACAAGTAATGTATCTTTTAAAGTGTTGAACTCCAGTGGTACCTTTTTCTGTGTCTAATTTTGGTGTCAGATGTGTGGGAACATATTTACTTGTTGAATTATTTTGCGCGTTGAAGGAATGGAGTACTGCCCTTGTGCAGTAATTTTCTCTGGAGAATGTCATTTTTTCCATGCAGGTAATGCCATAGGAACCATGGAATGGCACTGAATCCATAGCTGAAAATTGAGACGGAACCCATGAGAGAAGGATGGTCTAAACCAAGCAGGGCTGGTGAGCAGCTGAAGACTCGGTGCAGGTGTGTGGCCAGTTCCCACTGTGTGTAGGCCTGAGCTGGTGAAGGAGAAATGGGAGATGTGTCCTATTAGGGTCAGGGTCAGGGTTAGATGTGTCCCGCTGTGATGGTGGAAGTCAGCCGCAGAAGCCAAGACTGAAAAAAACTGAGGAAATAGGGAGCAACTCAGAGTAACAATAGATTCGTCGTGAGAAGAAAGGAGCGGATAGCAGTCGTCTTGACAGGCAGCCCGTGTTGAAATCAACCAAGGTGATAAGTGAGTCCAGGATGAAAGCTGTCAGGATGGAGAACCCGAGGAGCAGCACTTGAGGACAGCGCCTGGTGTGACCTGTGACTCCTCGGTTTTCAAGTCTAGGGTTGGTGAGTCAGTCCAGAGCGTGAAGACGGAACACGCCTCGAGTCCGTGGGTCACAGCCACATGTCCATGTGTTCCTTTCACATCCTAACAGCCCCCATCCCATTGCACGGTGCAGGGTAGACAGCATTCCCAAAGTTCCTTGCGATCCGAACCGAGAGAGTGACTGCTTTTGTTTGTCCTGCTCACCATTGTACAGAACACCACCAGTGCCTCTGTCCACCCACTTCGGTGGTGCCTGCAGGTTAGCTCTCTCTGTTAAGGTCATACCCTTCACTAACCAGTCAGCGTCTAAAGAGTCTCTTTTGTAACCAAAGCAGGACCTGAAATTACTCTATTTGCTGTACCATTCTGGATCCTGAGGACGTACTGCAGCTGGGTGGGGAAAGGTAGCTGTCCTGTAAAGTGTACGTCAGCGCAGTGGAGTATGACAGCAACCTGGGTGGGAAAACAGTACAGAGTGATTAGGGCTGGACTCCCAGGGGCACCAAGCTGAAGTTCAGTATGCGTGGCAGGCAGCACCTGGTGGAGAACACCTCAGCTGCCAGCCTGTCTGTGTCCCAAGGGGCTCAGAGAACCCAGAGAGGAACTGGGCGTGGGCTGGCGGAACTGTGGGGCTCAGAACACGGACCAGGCCTGTTCCCTTCACCCTGGAGCTCACGGCAGGAGGGAGGGCAGAAGCTCGGACACAGTTGCTCTTTCCTAACGCAGACATTTGCAATTTGAGACGTCTTTGGTAAAGATTTGGCTGAATTTGTTGGGCCAGAGCAGCGGACACGGCCCACCGGACCATGGGCCCCAGGCACTCCCAGCAGCTCTCACCTCCAAGCCTGGGCAGGACCAGGTCCAGGGCATCTGTGGCCATGACCTGTGCTAGGAGGCGTGTGCGGGTCTGCACTACCTTCTCCCCTGCCTCCTCCTGGCACAGTAATTCCTCACCTAACACTGTCATACTCAGTCATCCTTTCACGTGACAACAACCAGCTTACTCTGTGTTTGCAGGTGTTAGGCCCCAGGAACACAAAAATGACTTCGCTAAGGACAGCTGTTTTCAGGACACTCGTCCAGCAGGGCAGAGAACCAGTGCACAAGCACGTTTTTAGTTTTCAGTATGAAGTTTGTGGAGCACTGTCAGAGCACCCGTTCTGGAAGCTCTCTTGTTTATTTTGTAAGGAGGATAGGAAGCGTCATTCGGCCTAAGGGGGGTGACAAAGGCTGTCCAGAGGAGGGGATGTTTATCCGGACTGCTGTTTGCCCTGCAGAGTCAGGGAGGCCCAGGGCCCTGAACTTGGGGAGGGAATCCACGTTGCTCCTCCCGGGTAACATCCTTGGGCCCTGAGTGCACTGATGGGCAGCTGGCTGAGTGACCTAGTGACAGGTGGACGGCGACCTCCCACCACCAGGAATTGGTGGAAACAGCTGCGGCGCAGGGAGGCCAGAGAGTCGGGGGAGAACGTGGCCCTGGATGCCCAGGTGGCCGAGGACACTGCAGGGATCCGGGCTGTGAAGGCGGAGGACGAGGAGGCCCCGGGCCTCAAGCATTTGCGCCAGCACTTCCACGACTTCCGCTACCCTGAAGCCGGGGTCCCCGCCGCTGCGCCGCTTCGAGAGCTCTGCCGGCTGTGGCTGCAGCCTGACTCACAGGAAAGAGCAGATGCTGGAGCTGCTGGTGCTGGAGCAGTTCCTGCGCATCCTGCCCGCGGGGCTGCGCGCCCCGGTGCGGGAGCGGCGCCCGAAGAGGAGCGCAGAGGCTGGAAGCTCTGACCTCGCTGGGTAAGACGGACGGGCACTGGTGGCTCAGGAGGTTTCCTGGCTCCCTTGGTGTCTTAGAACCAACCAGGCTGTTAGAAACCACTGGGACCCATTGTGTTTGAGTTCAGAATCATGGTGTCTAACCCTTGTCACCCACCAGCCCTTAATCATCTTCTGTCCTAGTTGGGTGAAGTGGGGTGAAGAGGAGGCACAGGTCTGGCTTGGAGCCGCCACTCAGTCCAAGCTGATTCCTTTCCAGTGGCTTAGCCCAGAGAAGGGAGACCTGAGGGGTCTCTTCAGGAAACAGGCCATGGGCACCAGAGCAGACAGGTGGAAGCCACTTAGCCACGACCAGGAGCCTGACTCGGAAATGAGGGCGCAGGGGCTCACAGGAGGCTGGGCCTGTCTGAGTTCCCATGGGGCTCCAACCCGCACTCCCCAGTGCAGAGGACGGTGGTGTGTGGGGAGGCCAACTCTACCTGGGATGAGCAGACGGGACTGTGCTTTCCTGAGCTCCTCACTCTGATCTGTACCGAATGCTCTGAAGTCCCTTCACTTGCCTTGCATATGATCCTGCCCAGCCGTTTCTTCTCCTGTCTGGAGTGCCAGGCCCTGCCTGACCATCCCCAGAACTTAGGGCCCAGCACAGGCCTCACCCTTCCTCCACTCCCAGTTTGTACCCTTCTCCAATGGACCCGTTCCTGTGCTCAGGTCTCCTCCCCCCAGCACTCCTGTTCTCCCTCTGCGCCTCCACCCCGATTCTTGTACCTAAACCCTCGTCCACATCAGAGCCAGACCGCTGGCGTTCTTGCCTCCCTGGGACTAGCAGGGAGCTTTCCTCTGTGGCAGGGCATGACTGACAGTTGCTGGCCCTTTGTTATTGCAGGTGGTGACATACAGACAAAGACCAGAGACTTGCCTGTAGCCGAGGAGCAGGTGGAACGGGGGCCAGGGAAGATGCGGTGCCACCTGGGTGAAGCCATTGCCCAGACACCCCCACACGCAGAGGCCGGTGAACAGGAGGACAAGTCACTGAGAAAGCATCAAAACACCAGTGGGAGGAGGCGGCACGTTTGCCATGAGTGTGGAAAGAGCTTTGCCCAGAGTTCAGGCCTGACTAAGCACAGGAGAATCCACACTGGGGAGAAACCATATGCGTGTGAAGACTGTGGCAAGTCCTTCGTTGGCAGCTCGGCCCTCGTCATTCACCAGAGAGTCCACACTGGGGAGAAACCCTATGCATGTGAAGAATGTGGCAAGGTGTTCAGTCACAGCTCAAACCTTATCAAGCACCAGAGAACACACACTGGGGAGAAGCCCTATGAGTGTCAGGACTGCGGGAAGACCTTCAGCCAGAGCTGCAGCCTCCTTGAGCATCACAGAATCCACACGGGGGAGAAGCCATACCAGTGCGGCATATGTGGCAAAGCCTTTAGGCGGAATTCCCATCTCCTGAGACATCAGAGGGTCCATGGCGATGGAAATGTCCAGGCTCCTGAGCAGAGAGAGATTTGGGAGAGTCATAGGAAGATGGTGAACCAGGAGGGGGATGTCCAGGCTCCTGTGTCTTATAAATGTTGTGAGTGCGAGAGAAGTTTCACTAGGAACAGAAGCCTTATTGAGCACCAGAAAATCCACACTGGTGAGAAACCCCACGAGTGTGATGCATGTGGAAAAGGCTTCACCCGAACTTCATACCTTGTTCAACATCAGAGAAGTCACATTGCAAAAAAACTTGTGTCCCGGTGACCAGTGTCTTGGGTGCTCAAGTCTGCTCCTTCCTTGTTGAATGAAACCTCCCTGGAGCCCCTTCTGACCACAGAAACTGTGGGCCGGGGCATTGTTTACCACACACCCTCAGGCAGGTGTCAGACCTACTTTCTAGAGGGTGACAGGTTTTTGTTTTTTGTTTTTCAAAAACCTCATTTTAAAGGAGGCTCTGGAGTGTTGTTTGGGAGACGTGGGACCTGACACACATTCATTCCCACCCATTGGACTCTGGGGCTTCCAGACTGGCTCATCCCCTCGGCCACCACCTTCCCTGGGTCAGTGGTTCTGATCCAGGGGCAGCTGCTCTGACTACTTATTCTGCCCACGTTGACTCCTTCAGCACTGGGTTGGGTCAGTGACGTCCTGTCCCCCCAGGGTGCCTTGCCTGTAGGTGCTACATGTGAAATGACCTTCACTTCTTGGGAGTGTGATGTCTAGAATTCTGAGGAATTGCTAACTATGGCCATCTGTGTTTGTGTTGACTTGTCTGAGGTTCTAGATTTCTTGTCCATGTAATCCATTTTTCGTTAAGCCCTTGGTGTTCGAAGAATGAGGGTCAGGACTGCATACTGTGATATAAAGAAACCAAATTTGTTTTTAAATGAGTAGGCTTTCCAGGGTGAATTCTATAAGCATCTTGTTTTATTCTTAGGTAATTGTAAGCATATGCCAACCATGGAATTTCATTCTTTTAAAAATGTTTTCATGACATTCATTTGCTACTCTTTGGGGACATAATATTATAATTCAGGTGGTATAAAAATCAGTCATGAAGTGAGAATAAAATACAGATAAATTAGGTAATGCTCAGCCTGTTGGTTCTCATCTTTTATTTCTTTTGGACAACCAGGTGCTCTTGAAAGCTGCACTGTCCTGCCCCGCCCCCCACCTGCAGCATACCAGGGGTGTCCAGCCTCTAGACCACATGCAGCCCAACACAAAATTGTAAATGTACTTAAAACATTATGATACTTTTTCAGATTTTGTGGTGCAGTGTATTTAATGTGTGGCCCAAGACAACTCAGTGTGGCCCAGAGATGCCAAAACATGGACACCCCCGGTAGATGGTGCACCGAGACTAACGCTCCGGGTCCGTGGATATTTAATTAGGTGCTGCCCGTGGCTTCAAAATCCATTATTAGTGTGTGACCATCTTGGCCTTCTTACGTGTTGATTTTCAAAGCAGCGTTTGGTGCTGTCTCCTCCATTAACCACGATGAGCACCACAGCCGTTCAGGTGGCTCCTCAGACCACCGCTTTCCCGTAAACATCTTTTGTGGACCATTTTTTTCTTCTTCATGTTACTCAGAATTTCAGTCTTGTGAATTCAGGTGAGAAAACTTTCTAGTCAGCAGTATGCAAGAAGTATTATATATATTTCAAATGCAGCTACTCCTACAAAAGCATGTCTGGGTAACTACTTCCTACGCTACCTTTGTCAGTGTATCACTTTTATTTATTATAAAATATGCTTTTGTTGTTTTACCTGCTCACACTCCTCACTTGATTTCTGGTACCAGCAGCCACTTCCCTATTTTCAATATCATTCTGAGACTCTGGAATTACTTAATAGCAAGGCTTTCCAGTCACTTTTCACAATTAATTAATTTGCATTGTGATATATTCTTTCCTGTTTATCCCAAAGCTTTTGCATGTATACCCAAATGCCTGTTTTTCTCTCAGTTTCCAAGCCTTGGTACTTAGAGTAAATTATTTGTTTTACACTAATAAACCATATGCTTATTTAAAGTGTTTGAGTGAATTCTTAACCTGATAAAAACACATTGCATAGTTCCCAAACTTTCTTCACATACATGTATTGGTCATGGCTCTTCAGAGAAACAGGAAGATTTAATACGAGGAGTTGGCTGACATGAGACATCTAAACATCCCCAGACAGTGAGCTGGAGTTGTGGGAGAGCTGGCAGGGCAGCTGCAGCTGCCTGGGATGGGCAGCTGCATCCCTAAAGTGTGTACTTTGACTGTGGTGGTCTATAAAGGTGTCTTTCAGTGATAATATTAGTCCTTTTATTCATGGGCAGATTCCATAGAATTCACAGATTCCACTTTCTGTTTGTTTATAGAGTCAAGTGCGCGCTCTCTCTCTCTCTCTCTCTCTGTCTCTCTGTCTTGCACTCACACACTGGACAACCTCCCTGGGGAAATGCTGGGGATGACGTTGAATTTGGCATGTCTTCTATCAGAATGTATGCTTTCTTGGTTCAGACTGCTTTCTCTACATCACTGAGAAGAGCAAGCTCATTTAAAAACCATTCTGTGGACTGAGTTATGAGTGATTTCTGTGATCTCTCAGAAATAACAGCCTCTTATGCATGGGAAGTGACAACTTAGACTCCCAACTTAGAAAGGTCAAGCTGGCCGCAGTGTGGAGGTTGGATTGTTTGAGCTGGGGACAGGAAACAGAGGGGGCAGTGAGAAGACTTGTGAGAGGTGGTGCTGGCCTGAGCTGAGGGGTCTGTGGGTTTGTGGAGCAGGGGTGTGGGAACCAGAGAGACACTGGTCAGTCCTGCCCTGAGGAGGAAGCCAGACCAGTGCAGGAGTGAGTGCCTACGGGGAGCCTGGCTCTCTGGAAACCAATCAGAGAGCTCATTCTGCTGAAAGGAGACTATTTGCTAGATTCTTGATGTATCCAAACCACAAAGAAAGGACACAGAAGGGAAGGGGGGGGAGAGTGAGGTTGATCGCACATAGGGCAGAAGCTAAAAGCCCCACCTCACCGAATCCTCCCAGCCACCCTGAGAAGGGCAGTTACCCCATTTGGCATAGGAGACTGAGTTTACATTCATTTGCCTGAAGTTACAAATCCAGTGAGTGGTGGAGCCAGAAGTCAGCTCTGCATTGGTCTGGGACTTAGGCTCTTTCCCCGTCCCCCGCGCCCTCCCCCCCCCGCCCCCCCCAGGAAACTGCCACCCTAGACTCCATTCTGGGCCTCTATAAGCTCATGCCAGGTGAGTCCTCAGTGGACGGGAACACAGGCAGAAGCAGACTGTGCTTTGCCCCCTCCCCTCTCCCCCACTCCTCTCTCTTTTTGTATTCTTGTTTCAGTGCAGAGCGGGCAGAGCACTTAAGCCCTGAAAATGTGGTCTTTAATGCCCTCGTGGGCATTTTGGAAATAATGCTTCAGTGATGTGACTGGGGAAAAAAACTATTCTCTGCTGCCCTCTCGTGTGCATCTTTAGAATAGCACCCGAATGGAAGGAAATCAGGAAACGCTCTCTTCTGCGGCTTGTGTGCACCTTGGCAATACGAGTGGAGTGGAGGCCACCAAGAAAAGCTCTGCTACTTCCTTTGCATCTTGAGAACAACACCCAAGAGCAAAGGTGCCAGAAAACGTTTTTCTCTGCTGCCATATAGTGTTTACCAGGGGATAACAACGGACCGTACGTCCTAACAGGTTGCTCTCTACTGCCATCTAGGGTGCACCTTGGGAGTAACACCTGTGTGTAGTTCACGGAGAAAAGTGCTTCTTGCCCCGCCGCATCCCGCGCAGCTGGAGAGTAACGACCGAGTGTGGGAAAGAACGCCCTCCGCAGCTCCTTTAAACAACACGTGCGCCGCCAATTTGCTCCGAAGGAGCGAGGCCGCCGGCCGGGTCCCGAAGCCCTTCTCGGATCGCAGCCTGTCCGCCGTTTGCCCGCGCGTCCTCTCTCTTCCCTCCCGGCGGCCGCAGGGCCCAGACGCGGCGCCGACGAACCCGCGTGGGCGAAGGTCTCGGGACCGGAGTGGGGGGGGGGGCGGGGGGCGGTAGATCGCCGTCCGGGAACTTCGAGGACTTGGAGGGAAGGGTTGTCAGGATGCTGCCCGGTGCAGGACGGAGGGGCCGAGGAGGGGGCGAAGCGTGGATCCGGGCTTTAAAAAGGGCCCAGGCGGGGGCCGGGAGGAGCGCTGCAGCGCGGAGGTGCAGGCGGGGTGCGATCCCGGAGGGTAGGGGTCGGGGTTCGGGGGCGAAGCCCGGGGAAGAAGGGGAGGGCGGGCAGAGTCGGGGACCCTGGTGCGCCAAGCGGTGGGTACCGGAGAGAGCTGGACCGGATACTCCTGGGAGAGGTTTGAACGGGTTACATTGGGGGCAGGAGGGGGACGGGCGCGCGCAGAATTTGGATGGACCCTGGAGAACTGAAGTTTTGACGGGGACCTGCGGGTGGGCGGAGGTGCCTGGTACCGTGAGAGACTCGAAGAGGGTTTGGGGAAAAGGGCCATGGGGTGGGAGACGGGACACGGGGCCGCGCGCTCACTCAGGTTTGAGGGCTCCCTCTCTCCGGTGGGAAGGAAAGGAGAGCGGAGTGGACCGGCCTCACTGCGAACGATGACGCGCACCTGGCCTCTGGCTCTCACAGGCGTGCGGGGCGCAAGGCGGTCCCGGTGTTCGCGGAACCGGCTGAGGGTTCGCCAAGATGCGCTCGCAAAGGCTGCCCAGCTCACCCTTCTCTTTCCTGGTTATGAAAAGAAGAAAAAACGGGAAAATCGGCGCTCGGGGAGTGTGGTCGAGGAGCGAAGGATTTTTCCCATTTTCCACGGTGCGAGAACAGGGGGAAGGTCTCTCTGCGCTGGACCCCAGGCGCTGTCGCAGAGGCTCCGGACGCCTGAGTCAGGCCCCCCCCGAGCGCGGGCTGCCTCTGGGCAGCAGGCTCATTACACGTGCGCTTTTCTCTCCAGACCTTTTTCCAGCTGTTTAGGTGCCAGTAGGGAGGGGCCAGCATTTATACATCAGAGATTTCCCCGGTGAGACAAGTGTCCCTGTCCGAGTGGATGCCGCCCCAGTGGACGTCTTGTGCTCACTGTGTGCTGGGCCAGGGGAAGGGCTGAGACAGAATTTGGGGACAGTTCTGGTCCCATAACTGACCTGATTGATAGAAAGGGTCTTTTTTGCTGTAGCCACTGTGACCAGTTGCCCCCAAAGACGTAACAATATTGTCACAAAATTAGGCGGGTCGCATATGGACTGGAGGAATCAGATAGAAAGTGTCAGAGGATAATTGCTCACCCCGCCCTCCGCTGCTAAACTTGGGACTTTTATTGCCATGAGTTACTGAGTCTGGAAGTCTACGGAGTTGGTGGTGTTCTGTGACTCGCTGAATAATTGAGACCACAGCGTTGGTGGCTTTCTTCCTTATTTTCCAGGGGTGAGTAACGTGGACACAAGAACGCTCCATTTCTTCTGGGGTCTATAGTTTCCCATCGTTTTGTAACTATTTTAGGAGAAGTTATGGAATATGTGGCCCCATTTCTGCTGGAATTTTCCATATGTAATGGATCTAAGCAGGACGGCTAGAAGGGGACCCCGAGGCTGGCCCTTGAGCTGTGAGGTGCGGGCTGCACCTCCCCTCTGCGGAAAGTGGCGGGGGCGGGGGGGGCAGCGCCGGAGCTGCCTCCGTGTCCCACTTGGGCGTGTGTATGGGGTGGCGGCATCTCACGGACGCCCAGGACAGCTCTGTCCGGTCGGGAAGCATGTCGTGGCTTCGTGTGGCGCCCTTTCCTTTCGCTGAGACGGTTTAAATGGCTTCAACAGCCCCGGGAGGGCGGTGTCTCCGGGGACCAGGAGGAACAGGTGAGGCGGAGCAAGCGTCGGTCAGCAGAGGACCAGCCGAGGTGGGCTCAGTGTGGAAAACTGCGGATTTTTAGGTTTTTGTGTGGTGTAAGGCAGTGAGAGTTTGGGTGAGGATTGGGTTGATGGAACTCAGGGTTATTTGTGTTTTGCTGCAAATTATGGCGAAACTAAGGATTATTTGATATTTTTAGTAAACATGTGGAATATTTAAAAAATTGTGCTGTGAATAAATATATCTCTGGAGGTGATTTAATTTGTTTGTAAATATCAATCTAAAGAATACTGGCATAACAAAATCCACAATATTTTACTCTTAGTTTTCACTAGAAATTAAGGCTTTGTTTTCAAGGTTAAGAATTCTAATTAAGGGTACAGAAAAAAAGCAATAGAGAACAGAACTCTGTATAAGAGAAAAACAAGATATGCGTTGATTGAATAAAAAGGTATGCGGTCCGGGCATGTATTTTTTAGAGAAAGGGAATTCATTTCGTCCTAACAGAGGCTGGCTGTTCTAGAGTGAGGCAGAGGAAAAGCAGGACAAAAGCTGAATGTAAAAAAGGAAATTAGTAGAAGATCTGTGAAGGAGAATGCAGAGACATGAAGTTTTATGTATAGTTCAGCTGAATCAGATGAGAATCAGGGGTGTCAAGCTCATTTTCACTGGGGGCCACATCAGCCTCGAGGTTGCCTTCACAGGACTGAATGTAACTTTGGGACTGTATAAATGTGACTACTCCTTAACTAGGGGCAAGGAGCTCGGCACTACAGCTGGGTAGAAACAAGGTGCTGGTCCAGATAAAACTAGCTGGAGGGCCAATTCGGCCTGCCACGCCTCATGTTTGCGACCTCTTTGCTGTCCAGTAAATGTAAGCAAGTAAATGAGTGTAAATGTGAAAAGTAAGCTGATGTAGAAGCACAGTTTGGTTCTATTTTACTTTGTTAAAGGGACCAAGTTTTTCCGCATTGCACAGCACCAGGTACCATAGTGTGAGACATTTTCTGCCCATACATCAAAGATACACTATTTCCTTAAAACGTGTTTCTGTTTTCTATTGTTTTAATCAGGTCTTTGATTACTCAAGAAGACAATCTTCTCAGTCCTAAGAACCAAAGACATGACAGCCACATCTGGACCCAGAGCTAATGGGGCTGGAGCCTGCTCTCCCAGGCGAGACCCCCTCCCGGCACTCACAGGACTTGGAGCAGCTATGACAGGACTCTCACACAGGACTTGGTGCCAACACACCAGCACCCCAATCTCTCAGGCTTGACTCCTCCACACAGTCCCATGACCCAGAGGTGACATCAAAGAACCCCATACTCCTTCAGGTGGGTCCACATTCCACACTAAATGGACCCAGAAGGGATGGGAAAGTATCCCCAATTCTAACATGAGGGAATTCGTCACCATCATCAGAGGATTCAAAGGTGACATGACAGACCCCCCTGCTCAGGTGGGTCCCCTCCCGTAATAACAGGGCCTAGATCTGATGATTCAAGAGAACCCAGAGGTGACAGGACCCTCTGTGCTGGCCGAGTGGACCCTGCCCGCTCTCAGATGCCCACTGCCCAGAAATGCTCTTCTCTTCTGTCATCTGGTGCGCATCCTGGGAATGACACCTGTGGACTCAGCAGCTGCTCTCACCGTTTTGCAAGGACACTTTGAAGCCCCAGGACCCTCACATCATTGCTGCCTCATTCATGCACCTCTACATGTGGGGTTTCTGACTCTCTCCTGTGAGTGAGATCTTCCTGCCTGTGTATGTCTGACATTTGGCTATTTCATTTGCTAATCTGTGTCATACCTGTTGGATTATTAGAGCAGCCCAAAGATTCTTGAGGTTCCAGGAAAGGTTGTTTCCCCACCGCATAAGCAAGCAGTCAGGTGTTAAATATAAGGTGAATTTGGGGAGTATATTTGTGTCAACATTTACTTAAGGAAGATTTAACAATTTAAGTAAAGTAACTGATTCTCAAAACTGAATGATCATGTCAGTGAAATGTGGAACAATGTACTCATGTAGCTTGTGGATATAAAACTTCTATGTAAAGTATCATGAGAGGGCCAGCATTTTGCAGTTGGCATGTTGATGTTAAACTGGCTGTTCAGAAAGGGAAGACTGAGAAATTCCTTACGATTGTCATCTCATTTCTTCCTAAGAGGTTTAGTTGCCACAATTTGGTTTAGGAAGAGAGCCTCAGCACAATCACCTCAGCTTCAGACGGTAAGACTCCTCGCAGGAGGTTGTGGACCCTCTTACCTTACTCCTGTACCTTGAAGTTGTGGGAGTTGCCCAACAGTTACCCAACAGAAAGGTATGCTGCTTTTTTTTTCTAGATTATGTGCATGTCCCCATTTCACCTGTAAAGTCTAAGACTCTGTTCTCCATGTCCCAAAATGTCCTAAATTCCCAATATCACCTCATTGTTTTTGGTATTCATTTTGACATGAATTCCCCTTGCCCTTGTATTAGATGTTGAATACCTCCTGTTAATCAGATGATGTTAATTGGGTTGTTATCCCAGCTATTAGAATTTAGAAGGTATGAAAAATAATTTTTATTTCTCCACAGTGTTGGTGAGCCAGCCACGTGACATTCATGGCCGGGACACCAACTTCTGGAAAGTGCAGCCTCTGAGAGATTATGGACTTCTCCCCACGAGAGTAAGCATTATTATTATTATTTTTTGTTCTGTCAGCCTTTTTGATCTATTTCTGCAGGGCTTGGTATAATTTAGTAGTGCCGGGAGTTATTTTCTTCTCTTGTACACTTACATTGGCATGAAAAACTATTTCTGAGCCAGCTGCTTGGACTTTGAGAGTCAGGAATGTTCTTTATCAAGCCCTAGGTCTGTTTACACTGTGAGGACTCGGTTCCCCTCCTGCAGGTGGCAACTGGGCTCCATTGTCCAGCTGCAGCTGTGGAGTCTGGCTGTGGGGTCCTGGTTCCAGATCTGGGTTCTGTCTCCTGGGTCTGTGGCCTGGGGTTGAATCTGTGTCTGTGTGTCTGGGATCTGGTGTCTCTTCAGGTGTGGCTTTGTATCCTGGGTGGGTGTGGGGGGTCCATGTGCAGCTCTGGCCCTAGGGTTTGATGTACGGAATCTGGTGTCCAGCGTTTGCCATCAGTCTCTGGGGTCTGGCACTCAGGGTCCATTGTCTTGCTTGGGTCATGGGGACAGTTTTGGAGTTGGAGCCAGGATCTGGGACTCAGTTTTTGGTTGTGGGTCTGCTCCAGGGTCCAGGTTCTGGACTGCAGTGTCTGTGTCTGTCTTTGGCATCTGGTGATGTGATGGTCATTGGCTCCAATTTAATGTCAACAGGAGTTCCAGATTTTGGGTGTAGGGAAGAAGGAAACTTTAGTAGTACAAATAGCTCCGTTTTCACACAGAATGGCTGTGAGTGCAGCATGGCTGCTAAGAAGCTCACTATTGTTCCAGGTGAATCATGAAGCAGCACCTGTGTGGGTCAGCCCAGTGCTGCTGCTGCTGCTCAGTTGTGAAGCGTCAAGGCTGTGAGGGGCCCCTGAAGTGAGGCAGCCCTGGAGCAAACGCACCCTCAGGCTGTGCCGCTCAGGGCTTCTCTGCCCATTCTGGTCTGGTCCTGTCATTTCCTGTCTGCTGGGCTGCATTTGCACACAAAGAAGCGCACTTTGGAAAAGGGGCCCCTCTGAGATCAGTCTGGGAGAGCAGAGAAAAGGCCTCTGGTGTTGTTACCACAGCAGTCTAGGGTGATTTTTATTCTCAAATTATGCCGTGTTTTCCTCTCATACTTTTTTTAAACCCAAACTGAGAATGTGTTTTTTGTTGTAGCTTACTTAAATTATACAGAAAAGTAAAAATTGATTGAAAATCCTACCCAAACAGGTAATAACTGCTGTTGTTTGAAGTGCATACCCTTCCAGACATCTCTACTTGCGTATTTCCATCTTCTACTTTCTTGGGATTCAATTTATTATTCTGGGCTTGTAATATGGATGCAAAACTTTTGAATTTTCAGCTGTCTCCCCCCAGTATGCAGATTTCTTACTACATTTTCTGATTGGTTTTTAATTTATTATTTTAATTATTATTCAGTTCCAATTATTTAAAATTCCAATTGTGATTCATTTGGGGGTTATTTAGAAGTGTATTTCATAACTTTTAAATGTAAAAACTTTCTAGTTACCTTTTACAACTGATTTATAGGTTAGCTACAATGAGAGCAAGAAACATACCTCATATCATTTCTATCCTTTGAATTTTTTTGAAACTTGCTTCACTATGATATTGTCAATGTAAAAAACGTTCCAAGGGTGCATCTCAGCTGCCATCTCGTGTTCATTTGGGGAATAAGACCTTAGTGCAGGTCAGCTGGAAAAGTGTATACTTGGTTATCTGTGAATGTTGAATCCAATTTGCTGCTCATGGTGTTCCTTACATCCTTACTGAGTTTTTTGAGGTGGTCTCTTGTTTCTGAAAGAGGTATGCTCTATCTCTGGTGAGAAATATTTGTTAAATCTATTATGATTATAAATTTTTGTGTGTCTCTGTTCTATATGATTGAAGTTTATGATACTAAGTATCTTGTGAATTTGGATCTTCCTGGTAAATTAAACTCATTGATATGAATTGCTCCTCATCTCTAGTCATGCTCTTTACTGTGAAGTCCACTGCATGTTACTATGTAATTTCTATGTGGCTTATGTTTCCATGATACAGGCTGGGGCAAAAGTATGTTTAGAATTCTGAAGACTAGAAACAAAGTTTATTGTTCTCTTATTATTTAATAATTATGATATTATTTTTCATTTGAACAACGGTAACGCTGCTTTTGCACCAACCTGTGTGACTTTTCCCATTCTTTCCCTTTCACTCATTTTTCACCGTGTTTTAGGTAATTCATATTTTCCCCCAGTCTGTGTCTTGTCCCTTTATGTTCTGAACAAGTTCTTTTTCAGAGTCATCTTTAATTTCATAAAGTATATATTATTTATGTATTTCTTCATTTAACTGCATGTCCACAAGTATACTTGATTCTTGGCTATTTTTGTTTAAATGGACCACTAAAAGTCAAACTTAAAGATGGGGCGTGGGGCCTAAGGTCAGAGGCCTGACTGGGCTGGTGAGGAGAGGGGAGCCAGACCACAGATGTGGGTGGGGCTGGGTGGGAGGCAAATTGAGGCTGGCAGGCCTGAGGGGCGGCCAGTTCTGGTGGGGAGATGAACAGCTACCCAGACTGGAGGTTAGGCGCTGTGGCCGCTGGTGTTTGTGGCTCACGAGGTGATGCTTACGGCCTAACGTGATTCAAGCAAAGCAGTCCAGGGACCACAGGTGAGCTGGGTGGGAGCTCTGAGGTGAGGGGATTGGGGGCAGATACAGCCACCCTGTGGGGAGCAGAAAAGGGGTGTCAGACTCTTTCTGGGATACATGTCTTGGGTCCCAATTTAAGTGACCACTTCCTGTGGGACTCCTTTTCTATGTTAATCTAGATTATATTACATTTATGGACAACTTTGGTAAATGGCTATACAATGATACCCATTTTTTAACCCAAGAACAAGATGCTATTTTTAATTTGTTAAAGTTTCTGTTATTGGGTAACAATTTTCAATTTTGTCCATACAAATCCTGTACATTGTTGTTAAGTTTATTCCCAGGTGTTTTTTTAACCTGTTTTATTGCTACTGAGTCTTTTTTAAAAAATT
The DNA here is from genome assembly GCF_014824575.4 of Sturnira hondurensis. Classification (NCBI taxonomy): domain Eukaryota; kingdom Metazoa; phylum Chordata; class Mammalia; order Chiroptera; family Phyllostomidae; genus Sturnira; species Sturnira hondurensis. The sequence goes on along the minus strand of NW_028094224.1, from coordinate 272,036 downwards.
AGATCTTTAATTTACTCTTTCTACATATTTATTTCTGCATGTTACTTCCCTATCACTGCACTAAATTCTATTTGTGGGACTTTTCTGTTGATTCTCATGAGTTATCAAGATAAACCTGCTCTCATGCAATAATGATTAGTACATTTTGTAGCTGTATATGATGCAGAAACAGTTACCAGGAAGAAGTGAGGTAATGTGAGGAGCTAGACAAATTCTTCTTGTTAGTCATAACTATATTAATGACTAAAAAGAGTAGCATCATTCTTGGCATTTTAAATGAGTTTAGTGCCTAGAAGCATGATGTTCTAGAAATCTCAAGTGTTTTGTTACAGGAAATATGACCCCTGGTTGGGAATCTGAGGAACACACCATATAACAAATGGCCACATTTTTAAAAAAGACTTTTTATTTATTTATCTTTAAAGGAGAGAAATATCAATGTACAGTTGCCTCTCATGAGTCCCCCGCAGGGAACTGGCCTGCAACCTAGGTATGTGCCCTGACTGGGAATTGAACCGCGATCGTGTAGTTTGCAGACCCACACTCAATCCACTGAGCTACACCAGCCAGTGCCACAAATGTCCACATTTTTTAAGAAGAAAACTTTAAATGGTGAAATCTGGAATCTAAAAGAGTGAGGATTCTTTGTTCTAAGTAACATTATGAAATGACGATTGAAGTGACTTATTATAGGGAACCTATCTGCATGTCAGTGTCAAATATAGTCCAGCCCCTGATTTGGAAAACTGGTGGGGAGCGAGTCAGCACCCAGAACCCAGGCCCACGGATCAGTTTTCCCATGGGAAACCAGGCCTGCACTGTACCTAGGCTGCTTTGAGGCTTGCCTTTTGCTGAAACTCCCTCACAGGGAGCAAATGTTTACTGGATATCTTTAAAGTAACTTCCTGAAATCTGGCTAAACCTCCCAAGGATAGAGTGTAACCAGTTCGATCATTTTTTCCCTTTGCATTGTCAAACATCCTTTTCTTTGAAGTGATTAGCAACATTCTTTCATTTGTAATCTGTAAAAGGTGATCACCTGAAGCAAATCTGTACATAGTAAAGGAGGACCATCCTGGATGTAATGTGCCCAGAAAAGCAATGAAAGCCTGTCCAGGCAGGGATCTAGGCTCTTGCTCTTACTTAGAGAGTGACTATGCTGTCCCTTTTTCTCCACAGGACTTCTGTGGTCTGTGTGAATTTGTTCTTTGCAGCCACAACACAGGGATCCCGCTGGCCGGAGTCCACATCAACTTATGAGCAATGGAAAGAAGCAGGGATCTTCAGATGCCTATTCTGTTTTATTACAGTGTGATGCAGTCTCCTAAGCTGTCAGATCGTTCTTTGCCTCCTGACCTTTTTGGGGTGTCTTCTCAGCCTAGGACACTTTCCCCCAATATTTGAAAGATGGCTGGCATTTTTTGTTCTTTAAGTTTCAGCTTCCATGCAGTCTGTTCAAAGAAAGGCAGCATTTCAGGTCTAGGACGCAAAGCACATGCCGTTTGTATTCTAATGGGGTCTTTGTGATACAGAGGAGGGTTTCTCATTCTCAGCACTACGGACTTTTGGGGCCACATATTTCATTCTCCTGGGGGATTGTCCTCTGTACTGTAGGTGCTTATCAGCATCCAATACCTGTATTCACTGCCCAGGACTAACACCCTCCCTTCCCTTCCCCTCAGGACAACCTGAAATAGCTCAGTGTATTGCCTAGTATCCCCTTGAGGGCAAAAATCACCTTTTGGTTGAGAACCAATGAGTTTGAAGCTTTTATCATTTTTGGAACCAGAAAGATCTTGCTCTGATATGCAATGTTTTTATTATTTTTCTATGCTAATTATTTTCTACTCTGACTGTGATTTATTTTGGAAAGTTATTTAAAAGCTTATTTTAAAACATCTAAATTTAGGGACTTTCTAGTCACCTTGTAACTAGTTTACAGATTAATGGCAAAGAGAACAATAAACATAGTTTATGAAACATTTGTTTGAACATGCTTTATAGCTTAATATAGTCAGTTTTTTAAAAGTTCCAAGTGTGTTTGAAAAGGATTTGTAATTTACTTTGTTTGTTGCTGCTTAAGTGATGAGAAAAAAATTATTCAAAATTCTACAAGAAGAGTTAAAAAGAAACTGGTGTCATTTTATGTATGTACACTGGCAGGTGTGTGGACATGCACATTTCTGTCTACTTTCTCTGGACTGAATTTACTATTTTAGGTACTAATATGGGTACAAAACTTTTTAATTTTCAGCTTGTATTTCTGACAATGTGCACTTAAGGGTGAAGATGTTTTTCATAAGTTTTGGTATGTAATATCTTTATCACCATTTAGTTTAAATTATTTTGTAAATCAAATCGCATTTTATTTTTGAGGTTATTTAGAAGTGTGTTGCATAACTACCAAATACTAGGCCTTTCCTGTTACCCATTTTTTTTCTGTTACCCATTTTTAGTGAATTCTAGCTTACATTAGGTAGGAGCACTTGAGAAACATTGTGTATAATTTTAGTGCTGCGTTGCTTGTTGAAACTGGCTTTGTATTGTCTTGGCCAAAAGACAAAAACGGGAGGATGGAATTACAAAGACGCCTGACAGACTGAAGAATACATCTTTCAATAAAGTTATTGGTGAAAATGAAGAATGTGTCTTATATAGTGTCTTTACATAAAAACCGAATGAATCTTTTGGCCAAGCAAATAGTACAGCGTTCCAAGTGTTTGTCTGTTGCCATCTCGTGGCATTTTGGGAATATCACGTTAGTGCCAGGTCAGCAGGGAAAATGGTTGACTGTTGTAGAGCATCAATGAATGTTGATCGAAATGTTATTTAGATGTGTATTTAGTAACTTAAATACCAGGACTTACTAGTTACCCTTGGTTCCCAATTTCTATATTAACAGAAGTGACAGTCAGAAGCATACTGTATGTAATTTCAGTCCTTTGAAATTTGTTGCAACTTGCTGTAGCACAGGATGGCTGCTGTGAAAAATGTCCCAAGTGTGGCTCTCTGCTGCTATCTCGTGTGCAACTTGGGAATAACAGCTTCATGCAGGCCAGCAGGAAAAGTCATTGGCTATACTGAATTATCTACTAAGGATGAATGGAATATTATTTGAGAATTGTCTTTCATTACATTTAAATAAGAGGACTTTCTAGTTACCTTCTGTCCATGACATCTACATTAGCAGCCACGAGAGCGAGACATTATTTTCTATAGTTTCAGTCCTTTGAAGTTTGTTGAGAATGATTGATGGTACAATATGGTCATTTCCAAAATGTTCTAAGTGTTCATACTGCTGCCATCTCGTGGCCATTTTGGGGAATGACACCTTAATGCAGGCCCGCAGGAGAAGTGGTTGATTCCAGTGGAATATCAATGACTGTTCATGGCAATGGTATTTAGAAGTGTATTTCAAAACATCTAAATGTAAAGAATTTCTAGGTACCTCAAGACTGGTTTCCAGATTAATGGCCAAGGGAACAATAAATGTGGTTTAAGTGACATTTGTTGGAACAGGAAACATTTATAGTGTAATATATTCAGATTGTTAAAAGTTGCAGGTATGTTTCAAAATCGTTTTGTCATTAGCTTTGTCGCAGCTTCCTTAAATAACGCAGAGGTAAAATTTATTCATAATTTTGTACTAAGAGGTGAAAAATCTAAAATAAAATATAAGCACCATCATTGTATGTATTTGCCCTTCTGGACATGTCTATGGGCTCGTTTCGTCCACTTTGCCTGGACTTTACCATTTTAGGTTCCCCATATGAATGCAAAACTTGTACATTTCCAGCTTTTGTTTATAACTTGTGCATTCAAGGGGGAAGATTTCTTTCTCGGGTTTTGGTACATAGCATCTTTAGCATCATTCGGGTCAAGTTGCTTTGCAATTCAAATAGTAGTTCATTTTGGAGGTTCTGTAGGAGTCTATTTCAGAAGTTCTGTATGACAGAATTTTCTAGTTATCCATTCCCTGTAAATGCTGCTTAAGTGCTATGAGAGCGGAAAACATATTGTATAGGATTTAGAGGTTGCGATGCAGGTTGAGCCTTGCTTTATATTGAGCTGGTAAAAATGTTAGTGGAGCCCCCTACCATCCCCCATCGTCACACCCCCTCCCCATTACCTCACTCGGGTCATGCATACTTGCCCTTAATATCATTAATTGGAAATTGCTTTTGTTAGACTACATTGTGACAGCTGCCATACCTGCTTGCATTTAAAAAATCTGAACACAACTTGTGAATGAGTGTGTGGCCATTTTCACACTGAAGATGCATGAACATAAGTAATTTATCTGTCCCTTTAGGCTTTGTTATTTCAAGAAAGATACCAGCAGAGCTGTAAGACAAAGAAAGGTTTGTGGTGTGTATGGAGACGTTGCTGTGAGTGATGGAATATGTCAAAAGTGGATTGCAAAGTTTCATTCTGTGGATGTCTCATGTGCAGTTGCCCCACGGGTCTGGCAGATCAGTTGCAGTGGAGAGCTGTCAGTGGTAGATGTTAACTGAGGACTGTGGTGGATCCTGACTGGCAGGATCCGTGTATGTTGTGGCTGCTCCTGAACAAATACACATGGACTACAGGAATCCTGTGGGGGAAAAAAGGGATAGCAAGAGAGAGGGCCCCGCCCCCGGCCTGAACAGGCTTTTATTATTTTCCTGGGTACATTACATGGAGGGTAGTCCTCATTTACTACGCACAGGTTCACTGCAGGGGATTACCTTTTACAGATAACAAAGAAAAGAAAGTTGCTAATTACTTCAAAGAGAAGGCTGTTGCAGACCAATGGGAAAAGTGATTGATCTGGTCAGACTGCATACTTGGGAGGTTTAGCTCAGATTTTAGGAAGTTGCAGTAAGCCCTTGCTGCCTCAATTCAGGGTGAAGGAGTTTAGCAAAAACAAGCCTCCTAGCAGCCTAAGTACAACTCAGGGCCAGATTCCCCACGGGAAAAGCTATCTGCCGGTGTGGTCCTGTGTGCCGACACACCTCCCATTGGTTTTCCCCATGAGTGCTGAGCTACATTTCCACAGCATGTGAAACAGTTTCCCGCAGAGGACAGACCATGTTATGGCACACAGGAGACAGGCTACATACCCAAATTATCCTCAATAAGGATTGAAAATTATTTGCAGCAGCATGGTGATGTTAATTGCATTGACATTTGGGCTCCACAGCAGTGAAATGAGGTGCTGTGGGCACCCCTTTTTGACTAAATTTTCTCATGTGGTTCTCCACTGAAACATAAGGGAAATATTCCATTTCTAAGACAAATTGTGAGGGGGATGAACCGTTGATATTTCACAATATTGTGGAACAGGAGATAGTGAGGGAAGCAAAGGGACCACCAGCAGCCCCTCCAAAGGGCAGTCGTCATCCGAAGGAGGTGATGTTGTGGATGTGGTGGGTTCCTGAGGGAGTCCTTCCATAGGAGCTCCTTGTGGAAAGCCAGCGGATTACGCCCAGCAATCGCTGATCCCTGTTAGATCAACTGAAAGCCGCCCGAGAGAAAGCGTCCAGAATTTGTCAGCACAAGATGGGGAAGCTTCAGGATAAGGCAGGAGGTCACAGGCTTCTCTTTGGTGACCAGGGCAAAAACGGCTCCAACCTGGCTGCGCAGCCATGATTCATCCGCAGTGCTCACCAGAGCTTGCACCTTCTCGCGGACATTTAGGTCAGTCTTTCCAAATTTCTCTTAATGGAGAGAAATTCCCATTCCCTGGAAAACTGCAGAAGGCATATGGAAGAGTCTCTGTTCCAAAAGATAACAATGATGTGGGAAGATGGAATGGTGAAGTTGCTTGAAGGGTGGCAGAGGGCTGTGGAACAAAAAGGTGACAACGTTGTGCAGTCACGTTGTTGGAAAATGAAAAGTGTGCCTGTAATGGCATCTGACGTTAAAAAGCAAACAACCTTTCAGCCAAGCCAATAGTGTGATGTGTTCTTAGTGTCAGTCTCTGCTGCCATCTCTTGGCCATTTTGGGACATGACATGTTAGTACAGGTCAGCAAGAAAAATGGTTGATTCCAGGGGACTATCAATGACTTTGGATGACAGTGGTATTTACAAGTGCATTAGAAAACATCTAAATGACAAGGCTGTCCAGTTACCTTGTGACTGGTTTGCAGGTTAAGGGCAAAGGGAGCGATGAGCATGTTTATGTGATGTTTCTTAGAACCAGCTTTGTAATGTAGTAACATTAGTCTTTGACAAGTTGTAGGTGTTCTTGAAAATCGTTTGCTTTATTGCAGCTTTCTTAAACTACGTGGGGGTAAAATTTAGGCATAATTCTGTACCAAGAGGTACAGAAAAAAAACAAAGTAAAATAATACCGCTGAAAGTGTATGTACACTTGTTTCCTCTATTTTGCCTGTACTTCGCTTACCATTTTTGGTTCCTCACATGGGTGCAAACCTTGTACATTTCCAGATTTTGCTCTTAACCTGTGCATTCAAGGGTGGAGATGGCTTTTGCAAGAGTTGGTACCTAGAACCAACTAGCATCATTAATGTCAAGTGATTGTGTAATTTAAAGGGTGGTTCATTTCGGAGGTTCTACATGTAGGAGTCTACTTCAGAATTACCGAACAACAGAATTTTCTCCTCTTCCATTCTCTGTGAATGCTAGCGTAAATGCTATGAGTGCTAAAAAGATACTGTGATACTGGTTGAACATTGCCTTAAATAGAGTTGGCCAAAAAGTCCACTTGTCCAAAAAGTCTGTTTGTCCAGTAAGTCCCTTTGTTCTCCAACCCCATTTCCACCACCACTCCCCACCACCCCATCACCTGGCTCTGGCTGCTTATACTTGCCTTTAATGTCATTTTAAACCATTCTGTTAGACTGTGTCACGACACCTGTCATATCCACTTACATTAAAGAAACTCATCAAAACTAGTGAATATTTGTGTGGCTATTTCCACACCGAAGATGGATGAACATAAGCAGCATTTTTGGCCCCTTTGGCTTTGTCGTCTCAAGAAAGACCAATGCACAACTGCAAGGCAACAGAAAGTTGTGGTGTGTCTGTACAGACATCGCTGTGAGTGATGGAATGTGTCTGAAGTGGATTGCGAAGCTTCATGCTGGAGATTTTTCGCACACAGGTACCGCATGGATAGGCAGACCAGGTGCAGGGGAGAGCCATGGAGAGGAGATGCTCACTGAGGACAGACCATGTTGTGGCATGCAGGAGACAGGTGACATATTCAAAGGATCGAAATGGAGCATCAAGAATTATTTGCACCAGCATGGTGACGTTAATCGCTTTGATGTTGGGTTCCACAGCAGTTAAGTGTGATGCTTGGGGACTCCTTTTGACTGCATTTCCAGAAGTGGCTCTCCACTGAAACCTAAGGAAAACATTCTGCTTCCAAGACGAATAGGAGGGGGGGTGAACTGTTGATATGGTAGAATAATGTGGAACGGGAGAATGGAGAAAAAAGGAACTACCACCACCAGCCCCTCCAAAGGGTGGTCTTCATCCAAAGGAGGTGATGTTGTGTATGTGGTGGGTTCCCGAGGGTGCTCTGCAGTAGGAGCTCCTTGCAGAAACACGCAGGTTACTCCCAGCGAGTACTGTTCCCCATCAGCACAACTGAAATCTGCCCGTGGGAAAGCACTCAGAATTTGTCAGCAGAAGGTGCAGAAGGTGCAAGGCCATTTAGTTCTTGCTCCAAATTTCTCTTAATGGAGAGAAATTCTATTCCCTGGGAGACTGCAGAAGGCACCTGGAAAAGTCCTCTGCTCTGAAAGAGAACAATGTTGTGGGAAGATGGAATGGTGAGGTTGGCAGAGGGAGGTGGAACAAAGCGGTGACTATATTTTCCAGTCATTGTTCAGTCACGTTGTTGGAGGAAGATGAAAAGTGTGCCTGTCCTAGCATTTGATGGTAAAAAGGGAACAAAACTTTCCGCAGAGCCAGTGGTTCCATGTGTTCCTACTGTCAGTCTCTGCTGCCATCTCGTGGCTGTTTGGGGGAATGACACCTCAGTAAGGTCAGTAAAAGTGATTGCTTCCAGTGCACTGTCAAGGACTTTGGGTGACAGGGGTATTTACAAGTGCATTAGAAAACGTCTAAATGTCAGGGCTGTCCAGTTACCTTGTGACCGGTTTGCAGGTTAAGGGCAAAGAGAGTGATGAACGCGTTTCATGTGATATTTCTCAGAACTGGCTTTGTAGCATAATAAAGTCAGGCTTTGAAGAATTGCAGGCATGCTTGAAAAACATTTGTAATTTGCGTTGTCTGTCGCAGCTTCCTTAAACAATGAGAAAAGTAAAGTTTATTCAGTATTTTCTACCATGATGTAAAATATAAAGTAAAATACATGAATAAAATAAATTGTCATCATTTTGTGTATGTGGCCTTAGGGACATGTCTTCGGGCTCTTTTTCTCCTTTTTGTCAGGATGTCCTTTACTGTTTTAGTTTCCTCACATGGGTGCAAAAACTGGTACATTTCCAGTTTCTGTTTCTAATATGTGCACTTATGGGTGAAATTTTCTTTCAAGTTTTGTTAAACATATTTCAGTTGAAGTTATTTTATATCTCAAATGGTGGTTCACTTTGGAGATTATGTAGGTGTCTATTTCATAAATACCAAACAAGAACTCTCCAGTCACCCACTTTCAGTGAATTCCAGCTTAAGTGCTATGAGAGCAAAACACACACTCTGCATGATCTCAGCGCTGCGATGCTGGGTGCAGCCTGCTTTATACCGGGTTGGCCAGTAAGTCAGTTTTGTCCCTCACAACCCTCGCCTTCACTCCACCACCATGTGACTCTGGTTACGTCCTTGTCTTTAACTTCATTTGAAACCCTTTGGTTAAACTGTATTATGATAGATGTCACATCAGCATGTGTTTAGAAAAAAGCTCATCAGAACTGTTGAGTGTGTGGCCATTTTCATATTGAAGACAGATGAACAGAAGTGATATTTTCAGTACATTACACTTTGGCCTATCAAGAGGGTTAAAATGACAGTTAAGTGGAATACCAGATTTGTGGTGTGTACAAGAAAGTGCTGGGATAGATTGAATGTGTCCAAACTGGTTTGCAAAGTTTCCTGTCAGAGATTTCTCATGTGAGTTCCCAGTCCATCGGATGGACTAGTCGAAGTTGACAGCCATCCAGTCCAGACATTAATCAGGGAAGGAGCACATTATAGCACACTGGAGGAGGTGACATACTCAAAAAATCCAAATGGAGTGTTGACAATCATTTCCACCAGTATGGTAACATTAATTGCTTTGATGTTTGGGTTCCATGGAAGTTAAGTGGGGAGGAAGGGGAACTCTTCCTGACCACATTTCCACATGAAATTCTCTATTGAAATGCAAGGGTAATGTTCCATTTCTAAGACAAATTGTGGAGAGGGGGATGAATCATTGGTATTTGACACTAATGTGGAATGAATGGGAGAGATCATGGGCACATGAAGGAAACCACCACCAGCCACTCCAAAGTGTGGTCTGCATCCAAAGAAGGTGATGCTATGTATATAGCGGGATTATTGGGAGTCCTGTACTAGGAGCTCCTTGCCATATACCAGGCGGTTACTTCCAAAGTGCTGCTCCCCTTCGGGCCAGTGGAACTCACTGCCCCAGGGAGAGTCCTGAACTTGTAGGCAGAAGAAGCATAATCTTCTCTCAGGAAAAGGCAAGGGTGCACGCTTCTCTTTGGTGACCAGGAGAAAATGGTCCCAGCCTGTCTAGGAAGTCCTGATTCATCTGCAGTGCTCATAAGACGTTGCACCTTTGGACTGCCAGTTCTTTCAGCAGCCTTTCCTAAATTTTCTTATTGGAGAAATATTTCTCTTTCTGTGGAAGACTGCAAAAGGCACCTGGAGTTCTGTGCTCCAAAAGATAACAACGTTGTGGGCAGATGGAATGGCGAAGTTGGCTGAACGATAGGAGATGGCAGTGGAACTAAATGGTGAAACTGCAGTCCAGTCACATTGTTGAGGAAAATGAAAAAATGTGCCTGTCTTTGCATCTTACTGGAAAACCCGAAGGAACCTTGTGGCCAAGCCCATAGGACAGTATATGTTCCAGGTGTCAGTCTTTGCTGCCCTCTCGTGGCCATTTTGGTGAATGACATGTTAGTTCAGGTCAGCAGGAAAAGTGGTTGATTCCAGTGAAATATCAACGACCTTTGATGGCGGTGGCATTCACAAGTGCATGTGGAAATGTCTAAATGTCAGGACTATACAGTTACCTTGTGACTGGTCTCCAGAGTAATGGCCAAGGAAGCAATAAACATGTTTTATGTGGCGTTTCTTGGAAGTGGCTTTGTAGGACAATAGAGGCAGTTTTTCCAAGTGCCAAGTGTGCTTGAAATACGTTTGTACTTTGCTTTGTCTGTTTCAGCTTCCTTAAACATCACAGAGGTAAAATTTATATATAGTGCTTCTACAATAGATGCAAAAAAGTAAAGGAATATACAAGCACCATCACTGTATGTACGTGCCCTTCGGGACATGTCTACCAATTCATTTTCTCCACTTTGCCTGGACTTTGCTTATTGTGCTGGGTTCCTCACACAGTCAGAAAACTTGTACATTTCTAGCTTTCTTTCTGACCTGTGCATTGAAGAGTGAAGATTTCTTTCTCAAGTTTCGGTACAGAGCATCTTTACCATCATTTAGGTCCAGTTATTTTGTAATTGAAATGGTGATTCACTTTGGAGCTTCTGTAGGAGTCTTTTTCAGAAGTCCCAAACCATGAAACTTTCTGCTCATCTATTGAGTGAATGCTATACTCTCGTTTCTCTTCAAATCGTATAAATCTTTCGCCTTTTAAGTGAATGCTAACTTAAATTCTGTGAGAGCAGAAAACATATTGTATAGAATTTTGAGGCTGCAGTACATATTGTATGGAATTTTGAGGCTGGTTGAATCTTGCCTTAAATCAGTCTGGTAAAAATGTCAGTTCAGCCCCCAACCCTCCCCCACCACCGCCCCATCATCTCGCTCTGGTCCCGAATACTTGCCTTTAACATCACTCGAAAGCGGTTTGTCAGACTGCTTCAGGACAGCTGTCATACCGGCCTGAGTTTTTTTAAAAATCTGAGCACAACTGGTGAATGTGTGTGTGGCCATTTTCACACTGAAGATGCATGAAAATAAGCAACATGTTTGGCCCTTTAGGCTTTGTCATTTCCAGAAAGGTAAAAGCACAACTGTAAGGCAAGAAAAAGATTTGTGGTGTGTATGGAGACGTTGCTGTGAGTGATGGAACGTGTTCAAAGTGGATTGCAAAGTTTCATTCCAGAGATTTCTCATGTGCAGTTGTCCCACGGGTCTGGCAGGCCAGTTGCAGTGGAGAGCCGTCATAGGCAGATGTTAACTAAAGACCAACCACATTATGGCACGTGGGAGACGGGCAATATACTCAAAGTACCCTAATCAAGTGTTGAAAATCATTTGCACCAGCACAGTTAGGTTAGTCACCCTGATGTTTGGGCGCCACAGAATAAGTGGGTAGAAGGGAGGACCCATCTTGATCACATATCCACATGTGGTTCTCTTCTGAAACATAGGAAAGCATTCTATTTTCAAAATAAACTGTGAGAGGAGGATGAACTGTTGATATTTTAAAATAATGTGGAATGGGAGAGATTGAGGGCCAGCAAAGGAATTACCACCAGTACCCTTTAAAGGGCAGTCTTCATCCAAAGAAGGTGATGTATATGTTGTGGGTTGGGGAAGGAGTCCTGCAGAAGGAGCTTCTTGTGGAAATCCAGTGGGTTACTCCCAGCAAGTACTGCTCCCTCTCAGATCAACCTAAAAGCACTGCCCGAGGGAAAGAGTCTGGAATCTGTCAGAAGACAGGTAAGCTTCAGGGTAAGGTGGGAGCGCACATTTCTCTTTGGTTACCAGGGAAAAAACGTTTCCAACCTGGCTGTGCAGTCGTGATTCATCTGCAGTACTTACTAGACCTTGCACCTTCTCACTGCCAATTAGTTTGGTCTTTCCAAATTTCTCTTAGTGGAGAGAAATTTTCATTCCCTGGAAGACTGCAGAAGATACCTGGAAGAGTTCTCTGCTCTGAAAGATAACAAAGTTGTGGGACCATGGAATGGTGAAATTATTTGAAAGGCAGCAGAAGGCAGTGGAACAAAACAGTGATGACCTTGTGCAGTCACTCATGTTTCACGGAAAATGAAAGTGTGCATTGCATCTTACTGTAAAAAGCAAAGGAATCTTTCAGCCCAGCCTTTAGTGGGATTTGCGTTCCAAATATCGGTCTCTGCTGTCACCTCGTGGCCAAGATTGAGGACGACATCTTAGTACAGTTCAGCGGGAAAAGTGGTTGAGTTCAGTGGAAGGAATATCAGTTTGACTGCAGTGTTATTTACAAGTGCATTTCAAAACATCTATATGTCAGCGCTGTCAAATTACTTTGTGACTGGTTTGCAGGTTAAGGGTAAAAGAAGTGGTAACGTGTGCCATATGACATTTGTTGGAATGGGCTTTGTCACGTAATAGAGTCAGGTTTTTACAAATTTTAAGTGTGTTTGAAAATTGTTTGTAATTTGCTTTGTCTGTTGCAGCTTCCTTAAACAAGGGGAAAATAAAATGTATTCAAAATTCTCCACTCAGAAATAAACTCAAATTTTAAAAAATATAAGCACTATCATCTTACATACATATACTTCCAGACATATCTAGAGGCATCTTCCCTCTAGTGTGTCTTGGCTTCATTAACTCTTTCGGTCCCTAAAATGGGTGCAACTTCTGTACAATTTGAGGCTTTGTGCCTAACTTGTGTGTTTAAAGGTGCAGATTTTGTTTTCAAGTTTCAGTATGCAGTATCTTCAGCATCATTCAGTTCAAATTCTTTTCAGTTCAAATGTAAATTACATTACAAATTCAGTTCAAATGTAACTAAAATGGTGGTTCATTTTGGAGGTTCTGTAGGAGTCTATTTCATAAATAGCAGGAAGTTTCCACTCACCTATTTTCAGTGAAATTTAGCTTAAGTGCTGTGAGAGCAAAAATATATACTATAAATGATTTCAACGGTATAATTCTGGTTGAAGTTTTGTTTATACCGTGTTGGCCCAAAAGTCAGTTCGGGCCCCCCATCACCCTCACTGCCCTGCCCTATCCCGTGACTCTGGTTCGTGAATTTGTCTTTAACTTTATTTGAAAGCATTTGGTAGAATGTATCTTGGCAGATGTCATACCAGCGTGCGTTTAACAAAAAACTTATCAAAACCATTATGATTTTGTGGCCATTTTCATACTGAAGATGGAGGAACACTTTTGGCACATTAGGCTTTGTCATTTCAAGAAAGGTGAAAACACAACTGGAATGCAAAAATAGAGATTGGTAGTGTGGATGGAGAAGGCTCTGGGTGCTGTAGGTGAGGAAAGGTGTCAGAAGTGGTTTTCAAAGTTTTCATGCCCAAGATTTCTCCCACAAAGGTGCCCCATGGGTCTGGCAGACCATTTGCAGTTCAGAGCCATCGAGTCCAGATGTTAACTGAGGACAGACCACACTAGGCCATGCGGGAGACAGGTGACATACTCAAAGTATCCAAATCGAGTGTTGAAAATCATTTGCACCTGCATGATTACGTGAATTGCTTTGATGTTTGGGTTCCACAGAAGTTAAACAGGAGTGGGGACCTTTCTTGACCTCATTTCAACATGCGGTTCTATATGAAAATATATGGAAACCATTCTTCTTGCAAGCAAATTGTGAGGGGGTATGAACTGTTGAATTTTGAGAATAATGTGGAACAGGAGAGATTGTGGGCAAATGAAGGAACCACCACCAGCAGCTCCTCCACAGGGCGGTCTTCATCCAAAGGTGTGGTGATACCAGAGGGCATTCTGTTGGAGGAGCTCCTTGGGGAAATTCACAACACGTGCTGCCCCATCAGACCAACTGCAAGCACTGCCTGTGGGAAAGAGTCGAGGCAGAAGACGGGAAAGCTTCAGGATGAGGTGGGAGCACACGTTTCTCTTTGGTGACCAGGGAAAAGGGGCTTCAGCCCAGCTGTGCAGTCGTGATTCATGCGTAGTGCTCACCAGACATTGCACCTTCGCATGACCGTTTAGTTTGGTATTAGGAATTTCTCTTAGTGGAGAGAAATTTCCGTTCCCTGGAAGACTGCAGAAAGCACCTGGAAGAGCTCTCTGCTCCTAAAGGTAACAGTGTTGTGGGACAATGGAATGGGAAGTTGCCTGAAAGGTAGCAGAGTGCAGTGGAACTGAGTGGCAATGATGTTGTGCAGTCACATGGGGGGGGGGGATGAAAAGTGTACTGTACTTGCATCTTACAGTAAAAAGCAAAGGAACCTTTCAGCCAAGCCATTAGCAGGACAAGCGCTGCCTCTGTCGGTCTCTGCTGTTATCTCGTGGCCATTTTGGGGAACGACACTTTAGTGCAGGTCAGCAGAAAAAGCGGTTGATTCCAGGGGAAATGTCATTGTCTTTTCACAGTAGTATAATTTAGAAGCACAGTTGAAGACGTCCAAATGTCAAGAGTGTGCAGTTATTGGCCAGATATTGGCCAAGGGAGCAATAAACATGTTTTACGTGATATTTCTTGGAACTGGTTTTGTACCACAATAGAAGTAGGTTTTTACAAGTGCCAAGTTTGCTTGAAAGTCGTTTGTAATTTGCATTTTCCCTTGCAACTTCCTTAAATAACACAGAGGCCAAATATATTAGAAATTCTCCATCAAGAGGTAAAAAAAGTGAAGTAAAATACAAGCGCTCTCATTTTATGTACATGCCCCTCAGGACATGTCTATGAACTTGTTTCTTCCCCTTTGCCTGGACTTCGTTTACTATTTTAGGTTCCTTGTACGGGTGCAAAACTTGTCCATTTCCAGTTGTGTTTTTAACATGTGCATTGAAGGGTGAAATTTTCTTTCTCAAGTTTTCATACAGAGCATCTTTACCATCAGCCCTGTCAAGTTGTTTTGTTATTTTTATTTGTTTATATTTTTATTGACTTACATTTATTTTTAAAGTTTTTAAATTGACTTTGATATTACAGTTTTCCCAGTGTTTCCCCTTTATCCCCCCTCTGCCCTGCACTCCAGCCCTCCATTCACCACCCCTCTTAGTTCATGCCATGTGTCGTACATATAAGTTCTTTGAGTTCTCTGTTCCCTATACCACTTCTTTATTTCTCCCTGTCTATTTTATGCATGCTAATTATGCTTCCTCTTCCCTGTACCTTTTCCCCCTTTTCCTCCCTCTCCTCTCCTCATGGAAAACCCCCCATGTGATGTCCATTTCTCTGCTTTTGTTCCTGTTCCAGTTGTTTGCTTAGTTTTTATTTTCAGAAGTTAGGGTTAGGGTTAGGGCTTCAATGTTTTTCTTTTCTTTGTGGTTCATTTATTGACAGTTGTGAGTGTGTTGTCACTTTACTGTTCATAGTTGTTGATCTTCTTCAGTTTCTTAGGTAAGCGCCTTTAACATTTCGTATAATAAAAAGGGCTTGGTGTTGATGAACTTCTTTAAATTGACCTTATTTTAGAAGCACTTTGTCTGCCCTTACATTCTAAATGAAAGTGTTGCTGGATAGAGTCATCTTGGATGTAGGTCCTTGCCTTTCATGACTTCAAACACTTCTTTCCAGCCCCTTCTTGCCTGCAAGGTTTCTTTTGAGAAATCAGCTGATAGCCTTATGGGATCTCCTTCATAGGTAACTCTTTCCTTTTCCCTTGCTGCTTTTAAGATTCTCTCTATCTTTAATCTTGGGTAATTTAATGATGATGTGCCTTGGTGTTCCTCTTTGGGACTCTCTGGACTTCCTGGACTTCCTGGAAATCTATTTCCCTGGCCAGATTGCAGAAGTTTTCCTTTATTATTTGTTGAAATAAGTTTCCAATTTCTTGCTCTTGTTCTTCTCCTTCTGGCACCTCTGTAATTCAGATATTGGAACATTTAAAGTTGTCCCAAAGGTTCCTAAGCTGCTCTTCATGTTTTTGAATTGTTGTTTCTTCATTCTGTTCTGGTTGGATGTTTATTTCTTCCTTTTGTCCCAAATTATTGATTCAAGTCCTGGTTTCCTTCCTGTCACTGTTGGCTCCCTGAATTTTTTGCTTTATTTCACTTTGGGTAGTCTTCATTTTTTCTCTCATTTTGCAAGTAAGCTCAATCAGTTCTCTGAGCATTTTGATTACCAGGGCTTTGACTACCTGCATTTTGATTACTATCAGATAGGTTGGCTATCTCCTTATTGCTTAGCTCTCTTTCTGGAGTTTTGTTCTGTCCTTTCATTTGGGCCATGTTTCTTTGTCTTGGCTCACAGGTCTGATTGGTTTGGTTGACTGTTTCTTTAATTCTTGGTTGTCGGAGTTCCACAAAGTTTGATTTTCTGGCACTTATGGTTGTTTATTAATTTCAGATTTGTTGTTATTCTCCTTTTGGTTATGCGAGGAAGCAAAGGGTTTCTACCTATGCCACCATGTTTGCTGGAACCTCAAAGAACCTGATATATTTTTTTTGAAACTTGTTCTGTAGTACAATGTGGTCAATGTTAAAAAAAAAAGAAAAAGAAAAGAAAAAAGTAAAGTTTCAAGCACGGTTCTCTGCTGCCATCTCTTGTTCATTTGGCAATAGCATATAGAAATGTATTTAAAATGTCTAAATATAAGGACTGTCCAGTTACCTTTTGACTGGTTTCCAGATTAGGGAAAAGGAAGTGATGCACGTGTTTTATGTGCAGTTTTTTGAAACTTGCTGTATAGTGTAACAGAGTCAAGTTTTTAGAAGTTCCAAGTGTGCTTGACAATCACTTGTCATTTGCTTAGTTTGTCACAGCTTTCTTAAACAATGGAGAAAGTGAAATCTGTTTAAAATAAATTTTAACCCAAGAGGTTAAAAAATAAAACCACTATCACTTTATACATAAAAATTGACCAACCAACCACTTGGCCAAACCTCTACTACATGGCCCACGTGTGCACCTCTGCTGCCATCTCCTGGGAATTTGGGGGAATAACATCTTAGGACAGGTCAGCAGGAAAAGTGGTTGATTATAGTGGAATATCAGTGACTGTTGATTTTTTCAAAGACTGTTTCGTGGTACAAGTCTCAGGTCCCAATGTAAGTGACCAGTTCCTTGGAACGCTTTTTATGAGAACATCATCTGGACCAGATACCGAATTTGGGAATGCACCATTGGTTCTTTTCTTTAATTATATCTTTAAATTATTCTTTGTGTTGATGGGAGAGACCTGGTTCTTCTTGTTGCCTCATGTAAAGAATTACATATCAACAAATCTAGTAGAATGTAATCAGTTTATTAGTGGCCCACTCCCATGGAAGAGAACAGGACTGGATAGAATAGCGGGTAAAAGACAAAGTTTCAGGGCAAAGCAGGGTGATGTAAGCAAGAGCAGCTGAAGACCAGGGTGGCAAGCCCCTGGGCAGCCTGAGGCCAGGTAGCCAGAGGCCCAGTGGCCCAGGAGCCGAGGGTGCCAAGAGTACCCAGAGCCCCTGAGAGAGAGCAAGTCCTTTGTTTTGAGAACGTATATAGTTGGTGGGGTAGGAGGGAAAAAAATTATCTATTGGTTAACGGGTACATGCAGTTCCAGCTTTCCTGGGGGAATGTGACTACCCAAACTTAGGTATGGGTGGGGGGTCTGTTAATCTGAATCCTCATCTTGCTCCAGACCCCATTTGTTCATCTTGTTGTAAAACAAATACGTGACAGGAGGCAGTTAATTAAATTTGGGGCACTTTCCAAAGTTATTTATGGGCTCTTTCTATAAGCATCAGGGACTCCCTTGTAAAACAGACAGTGACCAGAGGTAGGCAATTAACCAAAGTTGTTTTATGGGCTCTTTCTTTGGGTGCCGGGGACCCTCTCCCACATTCAGGCCTTGGGATGAAAGCACTGTTTCAAGGCTTTCTTTCCCAGAGAGTGGAAATGCTACATAGAATTTCAAGGACTTCCCTTTTTTCTTGCTAACGTAGAGTTTCTTGTGATGTTGGGACACCTGGCAATATTATCAGACCAGGCTCAGGACTGCTGAGTTAGCATGTGAGACTTGTTTCTTTCCTCCTCCCTGCCTCAGTTTACTATTTATTCTACCTAATTGGTAAAAGATGTTTCCTGGCAACCAGGGTGCTAAATGCTGCCCAGTAACAGTGTTGCTGTCTCAGAGTTCTTCCTACGCTGTCTCCTGCCTCATTTGTATATATAAAAGATATTAATTTCTGCATTTTATTAACCACACAGTGTACTAAGTTGTATTATTTATCATAACTATAAGTTGATATTCATGAGTTGTCAAGGTAAATAAGATATCATACAATAATAAAAGTATGTTTAGCTGTATAAAACATGAAAAAATAGTTAAAGCTTGGAATAAAACATGAAGACATGAATAGTTAAAAATGTATTAGTTGCAAGTTCGTTAATAATTAAATAAAACAGTCACATGATTCTTAGCATTGTAAATGAGTTCTGGACCTGGAGCAATAGCATTTTAGAAATCAGAAGTATTTTTTAAGCAAAACTGTGCCTTTTGTATGTTCTCTGAGGAACTCACAATATAGCAAAGGTCCGCATTTTCAAAGAGGAGAATGTTTGATGGTGAATTCTGGCATCTAAAAGAGAAAGATTAGAAATTCTAAGTTATTTTAAGAAACAATTATTGAAGAGCGATTTATGGACAATGAAAAGGGACAGTGACCCTCAGTGCTGTGGTTTATCAGATTGCAGTGCAGTCTCTTAATGTTACAGAACAGCAGTGCCCCATCCCTCCAAGGACTGATACTAATACTGTCAGGACCCCCTACTGGGCTCAACTGTCTGTCACCAATTGGAAAGACATCTCTCAATACCAGAGATTTGAGAAAGGGAGAAGAAATGTTTATTTAATGCTATCCAGACTTAAAATAGTGACCTAACGTCTTCATTAAAACCTCAAAGTCCTTTAGGATATCCACAGATGCACACAGCGCTTCCTCCTCCCCCTGCCCTAATTCGGGGTACCATTGTTGCGGGAAGAAACTCACACTGAGAGGAGATAGCGGAAAACACAAGAAGTTTATTACGTGCACAGACCCAGAGGAGTCAGTCTCCAAATTCTGAGCCCTGAACAAAGGGTTCTTGGGGTTTATAGAGTCTGCAGGGTCTTCCTGCCTACATGGTAAAGCAGGATACAGAAGTGGAATGCAGAAGTTAGTTCTGGCTACGGGGCTCATCTTAGTCCTTGGGAACATCCTGTTACTTGCTTTCTTAAACGGCCGGCTAGCTCTTCCCCGGGGTGCTTGGGGGTCGGGTGAACAAAGGTTTTCCGCATCACCGTAACTCAGGAAAAGAAACGCATGTCTTTGTTTCCAGGCCACTGGCATCATCAGCTGTGTCGCTGACCAGGCAGGATCTCTAATTAATCCAAAGCCATGTGGCACCTTTTCATGGTCCACTGGCAAGAGTTCTTTGTACCCATTTTTCCAGGCAAAGTCTCTCCTGCTTCCCCAGGCCACGTGGCCAGAGGGAGTACCCTGAAACCGTGTGGTCCTCTTCTACCAAAGCTGCAGGGGTCTGCACTCTGGCCAAACCACGTGGATCTCTTTTTCCTGGCAAAGCTAAGAGGGGGTCTGCACTCTGCCAAAAACGCATGGCTCTCCCTCAATGGCTGCCGTGTCTGGGTTTAAATCCTGGTGCCAATATTCCTCTGTACCCTCATTTCTGACTCCTCCTACAATCAGTTATACCTGCCAGCACTCCCATATTATTCCAAGTTTACTGGGCTGCCATCGTGAGTCTGGGCAAGTATGACCCCATGTCATGGAGCCAGTCCTCTCCAAGCTCCCACATGGGCCCTGTAACTCAGGGGACCTGCTCCCCCAGTTCCACCTTGGGGGGGTGACTTCCATCTCCTTGGCTCCAAGCATGGCCACAGCTATTTAACACATCTAAGCAAACAGCCAAAGGCTATAAATATGTTAAATGACTATGCTATGGATTAGCTGCAAGGCTGTGGCTGTACAAAACAGCCCTGCATGTTCCTGCTCCATGTGTCCCTTCCCCCAACTCACACCTGTGGGGCAAGAGGTGAGGACATCGTATATGTCTCTCCAATATTTCCTAGACATCTTGGCTTCTGGACCCCATTCCAAATCCCTTTTGTGATCCCCTCTTGGCTGCACCCTGTATCAGGTTTGTAATATGGATGCAAAACATGTGAATTTTCAACTGTTTCCCCCTAATCTGTGGATTTATCACTACATTTTCCCATAGGTTTTTAATGTATTTTAATACTACTCAGTTGAAAATATTTTTTAACTCCAAATGTGATTCATTAACTGTGATTCATTTAACTATGATTCATTTTGAGGGTTACTTAGAAGTGTATTTCATAACTTTTAATGTAAGAACTTTCTAGTTAATTGTTGAAACTAGTTTCTAGATTAGCTACAATGATAGCAGAAACATACTTCATATAATTTTAATTCTTTGAATTTTTTTTGATACTTGCTCCATTACAGTATGGTCAATGTAAAAAAATATTCCAAGCATGCATCTCTGCTGCCATCTCATGGTCATTTTGGGAATAACACCTTGGGACAGGTCAGCAGGAAAACCTGTGCATAGCCGGTTATCTGTGAATGTTGAATCCAGTTTGCTGCTCCTGGTGTTTCTCATATCCTTACTGAATTTTTGAGGTGGTCCCTTGTGTCTGAAAGTGGAATGCTGTATTCCTGATGAGAGAGGACTGTTAAATCTATTATGATTATACATTTTTGTTTGTGTCTCTGTTCTATATAATTTAAGTTTATGACATTGTTTATGAATTTGGATCTTCCTGGTAAATTAAACTCATTGATATGAAGTGTTCTTCATCTCTAGTCATGCTTGTTACTGTGAAGTCCACTGCACGTTATTATGTAATTTTCATGTGGCTTATGTTTGCATAAGACAGGGTGGGGTAAAAGTAGGTTTAGAGTTGTGAATATGAGAAACAAAGTTTATTGTTGTCCTATTACTTAATAGTTATGACACTATTGTCCATGTGAACAACTGTAAAGCTGCTTTTGCACCAACCTGTGTAACTTTTTCCATTCTTTCACTTTTGATCTTTTTTTCACTCCATGTTTTAGGTAATTCATATTTTCTCCCAGTTTGTGTCTTCTCTTTTTATTGTCTGGACAAGTTCTTTTTCAGAGTTGTCTTTAATTTTATAAAGTATATGTTATTAATGTATTTCTTCATTGTACTGCATGTCCACAAGTATATCTGATTTCTGGCTGGTTTTGTTTAAATGGACCACTAAAAATCAAACTTAAAGGCCTAAAATCATAGGCCTGACTGGGCTGGAAGTGAGAGAGGGCCAGGCCACAGATGTGGGTAGGGCTGGGATGGGAGGCATATTTAGGCTGGCAGGTGTGAGGGGCAGGAAGTTCTGGAGAGAGGTGAATAACCACCTGGACTGAAGGTTAGGTGCTGCTGGCTGCTGGTCTCCGTGGTCACGAGGTGATGCTCACAGCCTAACGTGCTGCTAGCAACACAGTCCAAGGGCAGGAGGTGGTCTGCGTGGGGGCTATGAGGTGATGGGGCTGTAAGGGGCAGATACAGCCATTCTGTGGGGAGCAGAAATGGGGAGCCAGACTGTTTCTGGGGTACATGTCTCATGTCCAATTTAGCTGACTACTTCCTGTGAGACCACTTTTCTATATTTGTCTAGATTATATTTCAGTTATAGATAACTTTGATGGATATACAGTGATACCTATTTTTTAACCCTAGAACAAGATGATATTTTTCATTTGTTCAAGTTTCTGTAATTGCACAGCAATTTCCAATTTCGTTCATACAGATCCTATACATTGTTGTTAAGTTTATTCCCAGGGGTTTTTTTCAACTGTTTTGCTGTTATTGAGTCTTTTAAAGAATTATATATTTAACTTACCATTTCTATATATTTATTTATGCATGTTATTTTCCCATCACTGCACTAAATTCTATTCGTGATACTTTTTTGTTGATTCTCATGAGTTACGAAGGTAAACCTGCTCTCGTGCAATAATGACCATTACATGGTTGTAGGTGTAGGTGACCTAGAAATGGGTAAAGGTTGAAAGAAAACCAGTGAGGTAATGGGAGGAGCTAGAAAAATTGTGTTTCTTAGTCATAAATATATTAATGACTAAAGAAAATAGTAACATCCTTCTTAGCATTTTTAATAAGTTTAGGGCCTGAAGCATGGTGTTCTAGAAATCAGAAGTATTTCGTTACAGGATATGTGCCCTGGGTAGGTCATCTGAGGAACATAGAATGTAGCAAATGTCCACATTTTCAAAGAGGAAAACTTTAGATGGTGAAATCTGGAATCTAACAGAGTAAGACACGTTGTTCTAAGTGACATTATGAATCAGTTATTAAAGTGATGTATGAGCAATGGAAAGAAGCAGGGATCCTCAGATGACTATTTGTTTAATCGCAGTGTGATCTGGTTTCCTAAGTAGACAGATCTTCCTTTGCCTCCTGACCTATTGCCCAGGACAGTTCTCCCCAGTGTTGGCAAGATGGCTGGCATTTTTTGTTCTTTAAGTTTTAGCTTCAGGCTTCCTTTTCCAAGAAAAGCAGCATTTCAGATCTAGGATGCGAAGGGACATCCTAGATGTTTGTATACTAATGGGGTCTTCAAGATACAGAGCAGGGGTTTTTATTCTCAGCACTGTGGATGTTTTGGGGCAGAGAATTCATTCTCCTGGGGGATTGTCCTCTGCATTGTAGGTGCCTGTTAGCATCCAATACCTGTATTCACTGTCAACACCCTCACTTCCTTTCCCCTCAGGACAATGTAAAATGGCTCAGTCTATTGCCTCAAGCCTCCTTGGGGGCAAAACTCACCTTTGGTTGAGAAAAAGTTTGAAGCTTTTATCATTTTTGAAACCAAAAAGATGTTGGTCTGGTATGCAGTATTTTTATTATTTTCCTCTGCTAATTATTTTCCACTTTGTGATTTATTTCTGGAAGGTATTTGGAAGTATATTTTTTAAAGGTTTTTTTTATTTATATGTAGAGGGGAAGGAGAGAGGGAGAGAAACATCAATGTATGGTTGCCTTTTGTGCATCCCCTGCTGGTAGTTGGCCTGCAAGGAACCGGCTTGCAACCCAGGCATGTGCTCTGACTGGGAATCAAACCGCAATCCTCTGGTTCGCAGGCCCGCACTCAATCCACTGAGCTACACCAGCCAGGGCTGGAAGTGTATTTTAAAACATCTAAATGTAGGGATCCTTCAGTGAATTGAGTGCGGGCCTGTGAACCAGAGGATCGCGGTTCGATTCCCAGTCAGGGCACATGCTTGGGTTGCAGGCCAGTTTCTGGCAGGAGCCAGTTCCCTGCAGGGGATGCACAAGAGGCAACCATGCATTGATGTTTCCTTCCTCTCTCCTTCCCTTCCCCTCTAAAGATAAATAAATAAAATGTTTTAAAAAAATGTAGGGATCTTCTAGTTACCTTGTGACTGGTTTCAAGAGAGCAGTAAGCATAGTTCATGAGACATTTGTTTAAACCCGCTTTATAGCTACATAGTCATTTTTTTAAAACTTCTGAGTGTGCTTGAAAAGCATTTTTATTGTACTTTGTTGCTGCTCACTTAAACTGTGGGAAAAATTTTTATCAAACTTTGACCCTAAGAGTTAAAAAGAACAGCCATCATTTTATATATATATATATATATATATATATATATATATATATATATATATGCAGATATATCAATGTGCATTTTTCTGTCTACTTTCTCTGGATTTCATTTACTATTTTAGGTTATAAGTATGGGCACAAAGGTTGTATAGTTTTTCAGCTTTTATTTTTGCTAGTGTGCATTCAAGGGTGAAGATGTTTTTCCTAGGTTTTGGTAAGTAGTATGTTTATCCTCATTCAGCTTCTTTTGTAATTCATATTGGTTTTTTGTGGTTATTTAGAAGCATATTACATAGCTACCTAGTATAAGGACCTTCCTGTCACTCAGTTTTAGTGAATTCTAGCTTCAGTGCAATAGGAGCACTTAGAGAAACATATAGTATATACTTTCAATGCTGTGATGGTTGTCGAAACTGGCTTTGTATTGGCTTGGGCAAAAGATAAAAACTTTTGGGAAGATGGAGTTATGAAGATGCCTGAAAGATTGAAGAGAGCTGTGGGACAAAATGGTGAATATGTTGTTCAATGAAATTAATGGTGAAAATGAATAACATCTCTTTGATTGTTTCTTTACCTAAAAAACAAGTGAATCTTTTGGCCAATTGGTAAAATGTTCCAGGTGTGCATCTCTGCTGCCATCTCGTGGGCCTTTTGGGAATAACATGTTAGTGGCAGGTCAGCAGGAAAAGTGGTTGAATGCAGAAGAGTATCAATGACTGTTGATTGCAATGTTATTTGGACTTGCGTTTACCAAGTTTTAAATATCAGGACTTACTAGTTACCTTTTGTTCCCAATTTCTATATTAACAGCAATGACAGAAAGAAACATACTGTGTATAATTTCAGTCCTTTGACATTTGTTCAAACTTGCCTTAGCAGAGGATGGTCCCTTTGAAAAATGTCCCAAGTGTGGCCCTCTGCTGCCATTGTCATGTGTCACTTGGGAATAACAGCTTTGTGTAGGCCAGCAGGAAAAGTCCTTGGCTGTAGCGAGTTATCTAGTCAGGGTTCATGGAATGTTATCTGAGAAGTGTCTTTCGCTACATTTAAATGAAAGGAGTTTCTAGTTACATTCTGTTTCTGACTTCTGTGTTAGCAGCCATGAGGGCGACACATGTCTTTTTTATACTTTCAGTCCTTTGAAGTTGAAAACTGATGGATGGTACAATATGGTCATTTCCAAAGTGTTCCAAGTGTGAGTACTGCTGCCATCTCATGGGCATTCTGGGGAATGACACCTTAGTGCAGATCAGCAGGAAAAGTGATTGATTCCACTGGAATATCAAGGACTGTTGGTTGCAGTGTTATTTAGAAGTGTATTTCATCACTTTTAAATGTAAGGACTTTTTAATGACCATTTATTTCTGATTTCTACATTAACTACAGTAAACACCAGACTTATACTGTATATAATTTAATTTCTTTGTGATTTGTTTAATCTTGCTTTATGGCTCGTTATGCTCACTTAGGGAAATGTCCTAAGTGTGGCTCTCTTCTAGTCTCAAGTGCATCTTGGGAAGGACACCTTAGTGCAGGCCAGCAGGAGAGGTTGTCAGCTGTAGTGAATGATCTACAAATGTTACATAGAATGGTATTTAGTCATGGACGTTATTACTTTCATATAAATGAACTTTGTAGTTCATTTTTATTTCTGTCCCCCGCGTACAACAGCAGTGTCTTTATGTCAGGTAACTAGGCACCTGTTGTGGGCCAGACCTGTGTTCATGTTTCAGTTGTGTCCATGTCTTTGTGGTCCAATGTCCCGTGTGTGTCGGCATCCTGGCAGCATCGATGTCCCTCTGGTGTCCATGTCCTCACCACGCTAATGTCCCAGCCTCGCCGAAATCATGATTGCGTGTGTAGGTCCCCTCTGCCTTGGAGTCCTGACTGTGCTGCCATCCTGTCTGTATTTGTGTCCCTTCCACATCGCTGTCCTGTGTGTGTCGATGTCGAGGTCCTGCTGCTCTGTTGCCTGTACTTCAATATCCCGTCTGCATTGACATTCCCACTGTGCCACTGTGCCACCTGCATAGATTTCTTGGCTGTGCTGCTTTCCTGTCTTTGTGGATGTCCCGGTTCCCTCAGTGTCCCAGCTGCACGAACTTCTGTACCGTCCGAGTCAAAGCCTTGACCAAGGGGATATGTGAGTTGTGCCACTGTCCTTTCTGTGTTGATGTCTTGGCCTTGTCGATGTCCTATCTGGGTCGCTGTTTTGGCTGTGCCGTTGTCCTCCTCCTTCATCGATGTCCTGGTTCATTGATGTCCCAACTGCATCAATGTTTCAAACGTGGCTGTATCCCAGCTGCCTGATGTACGTGCAGCATTGAGCTCCTGATTGCGACATTGTCCCACCTGTGTGGCCGTGGCTCACCTGGTTGTGGCTTCACGGTCACCTGCCTTGCACTCGTGGGCTCTGCTGCCTTCTGCCAGCTGCAGGCAGAAGTGGATGGTTTGCACTCAGAAACACTCAGCCGTTTCCCCCCCTGTGGGCGATGCGAGGCCCCCCTGGCAGCTGGTTGCTCCCTCAGGCCGTGTCTGCTGCCGTTGCCACAAGATTTAACAATTTCAGCAAAGCAACCTGTTCTCAACTGAATGATTATGTTGGTGAAATTTGGAAGAGTTTATTAATTTAGCTTTTGTGCTGTAGTTTGTGGGATTGCCTAACAAAAGTAACATTCCATGAAGTCTGTAGTTTTCATAAATGTAGGAAAATTCCCAGTGAGGGCACATGCCTGGGTTGCAGGACAGGTCCCTAGTAGGGGGGGCACAAGAGGCAACCACACATTGTTTTTCTCCCTTTCTTGTTTTGTTCTCTTTCTAAAAAAATAAATAAATACTTAAAAATGTAGGAAAATTTATTGGTAGTGGAATGGGAAAATTAAGCTTAATAGCTAAAAAATGCCTAGCAATTTATAGACGAGTAATAAATCTGAGGATCTTATCTTCCCTAACCAAGGGCATTTGACAGCAAATGGTTCAGACATTCCAGACCTCAAAGGGGAAGACCCACCTCAGTCCCAGCCCTTCTCTGGTGACTTTTCCTACGGAGAAATTTATCAGAGAAGGATGCTGATCACTCTGGGTGCTCGCTTTGCCCTTGAGCACATCACAGGGCACCCCTGGAGAGATGAATATTCTGTGCAGATGACTCCTCTAAGACCTCCTCTAAAGTCCTCAACGTTAGAAAACAGGCAAAACCCTAAAGACAAAGGACCCAGTGTGCACTGTTCGTTTAAAACAGATGCGCCTTCCCTTCTCTTCTTTGCTGCGTATCTTCGCCTTTTTCCTCCTTAATCTCCAAAGGTCCCTGAGACTTGCAGCCAGGGGAGCTGTGGGCAGCGGCAGCTTGTCCCAGGCTACCCTCCTGATCCTGTCTCCAAGGACCTTCTTTGTGTCTAATTTTTCTGTTTCCCAAGAAGCAGTTCTGCCTATGCTCATTCTTGTTACTGTGATTGTGCCTCTTCTCTGTGAAGCCCTTTCTGTGTTTCACTGTCTCTAGATTTAATATTCAAACTCTCAAAATTTCCTAGCTTTGTGTTGTAAAATTTTTACTGCAGGAAGTCAAGAATCTACACACATGAGTCCTTGCCAGGGCAAACCTGCCTTGGGTCCAATACTTTTTCAGTGACAGTGTTACCCAATTTTATGTATTCATTTACCAGTGGATGGACATTTGAATGCTTTCTACCTTTCAGTTGTTGTTAACAGTGCTGTTATGAATAATCCTATATTGTTATAACAAACAGGAATAATTGTTTGTTATATATAACAGCTGTCTTCAATTTTTCAGGTATATATTTTGAAGTAGAGTTATTGAACACAGTAGGGTACTTGTTTTGAGGAAATGCCAAACCAGTTTATACGAGGTCTGCAATATTTTACATTTACAGAGGAAATGGTCATTCTAATTTTTGTTTGTGAGTATAAACATTTCTCAGTTCTGCTTTTGCATTACAGCTTTTATAATTGTGTAAGGGGTATTGCACTGTGATTTATCCATTGAACATTTTTTTGCTACACATATGAATGTCTTCTCTTTAGAAGGGAGTATTAGGCTCTTTAAAAACATTGATGTCTGTCTGGCTGGTGTGGGTCAGTGGACTGAGTGCCGGCCTGTGAACCAAAGGGTCAACAGTTTGATTCCCAGTCAGGGCACCTGCCTGGGCTGCATGCAGGCTAGGCTTCCAGTAGGAGGCGTGTGAGAGGCAACCATGCATTGATGTTTTCTTCCCTCTCTCCCACCCTTCCCCTCTCTAAAAGTAAATGAATATAATGTTTAAAATAATATAGGTGTCTCTTCATTGATGAGTCATAAAGTCCTTTGTTGTGGAAGAAATAGTCTGATCTGAAGTATAATGTGGAACCATTTACTTCAATTCCATGGGTGGTCTTCTTACTCTGCAAATAGCTTCTCTTGCTACCTAGAATATTTCAATCAGGAGGACATCTCATTTACTCATTTACTTTAATGAATTTTGCTTTCAGAGCATATGCCTCATGATGCCAGCAGCAGCCTCATGTATTTCATGTCTAATGTGCATCATCGTTCCATCATTTGTTTGATGTGATACAGCTTTTTTTAAAACAGAAACCTGCTTTATGATTTTAGACTTGAGATGATTACGTTTCAAAGGTTTTCATGTTTAAATAGGAGGACACACTGTTCTCTGTGGTGTGATGTCTGGAGTCAGGCATCTGGAGTCAGGGACAGGCTTTTGATTCCTGGTCTGCTGTCTGGTGCATGACATACTTTGGGGTTAGGATTAGGGGTTGCGGTTGTGGTGGATACCATGACTCGTCTTTAACTTCATTTGAATCGTCCCATTGCACTGTATCATGACGGGCGTCCTATCAGTGAGTGATAAAAAAAATCTCACCACAAGTCGTGAGTGTATGGTTGGCCATTTTTTCACAGTGAAGATGCATGAACATAGAACATTTTTGGTCTTTTTGGCATTGTCATTTCAAGGAAGACACAAGTGCAACCATAAGGCAAGAAAAGATCTGTGGTGTTTTGGAGAAAATGCTGCGACTGACGGAATGTATACGAAGTGAATTGTGAACTTTCATGCTGGAGATTTCTCCCACAGGTAGGCAGAGCAGGTGCAGAGCCCTCAATGGCAGACATTCACTGAGGACAGATCACGTCCTGGCACGCGGGAGACAGGCAACATGTTCAACGTATCCTAATCAGGATTCAAAAATAATTCGAACCAGTTTGGTTATGTTAATCGCTTTGCCATTTGGGCTCTACAGAGATTAAGTGGAATGGTGGGGGGCCTTAATGAGTGGATTTCCACAAGTGGTTCTCCGCTGAAACATAAGGAAAATGTTCCATTTCCATGAAGATTGTGTGTGTGGTGGGGAGGATGAACCTTTGCTATTTGAGAATAATGTGGAGTGGGAGAGATTGAGGGGAAAGAAAGGAACCACCACTCATCCCTCCAAAGGGCGTTCGTCATCCAAAGGAGGTGATGATGCCCTGGTGGTGAATTCGGGAGGGAGTCCTGCAGTAGGAGCTGGCAACAGGTATTGCTCCTTGTAATACAAACTGAAAGCTCTGCCTGAGGGAGAGTCCGGAATTTGTCAACAGATGAAGAAGGTTAGGATTAGGTGAGAGAGCACATTTATCTTTGGTGACCAGGGAAAACGGTTCCAGCCTGGCTGCGCAGTCCTGATTCCTCCACAGTACTCAGAGACCTTGCTCCTCCCACAGCCATTTAGTTCGTCTCTCCGAATTTTTTTTTGTGGAGAGAAATTTCTGTTCCCTGGAAGACCGCAGAAGACACCTGGAAGAATTCTCTGCTCCAAAAGAGAACAATGTCGTGGGACTATGGAATGGTGAAATCGCATGAAGGTGGCAGAAGGCAGTGGGAGAAAATGGTGATGACATTGTGCAGTTATGTTTTAGGGGGACGCTGGAAAGTGTGCCCGTCTTTGCATCTCAGGGTAAAAAGCTAAGGAACCTTTCAGCCAGGCCTTTAATAGGATATGCGTTGCATCTGTCAGCCTCTGCCGCCATCTCGTGGTCATTTTGGGAAACGATGCCTATTGCAGGTCTGCAGGAAAAGTGAGTATAGTGGATCATCTAGGAATGTGGAATCCAATGTTATTTAAAATCTTTTATTTACTTACTTATTTTTTTAGGTACAGGGGAAGGGAAGGAGAAAGAGTGGGAGAGAAACATCAGTGTGTGGTTGCCTCTCATGTGCCCCCTGCTGGGAACTGACCTGCAACCCAGGCATGTGCCCTGACTGGGAATCGAACCAGTGACCCTTTGCTTCACAGGCCCATGCTCATTCCACTGAGCTAAACCAGCCAGGGTAGAATCCAATGTTATTTAAATGTGCATTTTATCACTTTTAAAAATAAATTTTAGTAACCCTTTGTTACTGATTTCTAGACTGCCTGCAATTAGTGCCAACAAAAATCTTTATATAATTTCAGTTTTTAAAAAATATTTTTTATTGATTATGTCATTACAGTTGTCCTATTCCCCCCCTTCATTCCCCTCCACCTGCACACCCCTCCCCCACCATTCCCCCCTTTTGTTCATGTCCATGTGTCACAAGTTCTTTAGATTCTATATTTCCCATAGTATTCTTACCCTCTCCCCTATCTATTTTCTACCCACCATCTATGCTACTTATTTTCTGTGCCTTCTCCCCCCTTCTCCTCCCCCCACTCCCCTGTTGCTAACCCTCCATGTGATCTTCATTTCTATGACTCTGCTCCTGATCTACCTGTCCTCTTAGTTTGCTTTTGTATTAGGTGTGGTTGTTAATACTGCGAGTTTGTTGTCCTTCCACTGTTCATATTTTTTATCTTTTTTTAATTTTAATTTTTATTTATTTTTATTTTATTTTTTCCTATTTTTTAATTTAACTATTTTTCAAGTACAGTTTTCTGTCTATTACTCCCATCCCATCCCACCCCCGTGCTCCCCCCTCCCTCCCATTTTTATCTTCTTTTTATTAGATAAGTCCCTTTAACATTTCATATAATAAGGGCTTGGTGATGATGAATTCCTTGAATTTGACCTTATCTGGGAAGCACTTTATCTGCCCTTCCATTCTAAACGAAAGCTTTGCTGGATAGAGCAATCTTGGATGTAGGTCTTTGGATTTCATGGCTTGGAATACTTCCTTCCAGCCCCTTCTTGCCTGTAAGGTCTCTTTTGAGAAATCCGCTGACAGTTTGATGGGAACTCCTTTGTAGGTAACTGTCACCTTATCTCTTGCTGTTTCTAGGATTCTCTCCTTAATTTTAATCTTGGGTAATGTAATTATGATGTGCCTTAGTGTGTTCCTCCTTGGGTCCAACTTCTTTGGCACTCTCTGAGCTTCCTGGATTTCCTGGAAGTCTATTTCCTTTGCCAGATTGGGGAAATTCTCCTTTATTATTTGTTCAAATAAGTTTTCCACTTGTGGCTGTTCCTCTTCCCCTTCTGGTACCCCTATAATTCGGATGATGGAACGTTTAAAGATGTCCTGGAGGTTCCTAAGCCTCTCCTCATTTTTTTTAAAATTCTTGTTTCTTCATTCTTTTCTGTTGGTCATTTTTTTCCTTCTGGTCTACTCCCTTGATTTGAGTTCCAGTTTCCTTTCTATTATTATTGGTTTCCTGTGCATTTCCCTTCATTTCAATTAGTTTAGCCTTCATATGTTCCTCTAATTTCTGACTATAATCAACCAGTTCTGTGAGCATCTTGATCACCAGTTTTTGAACTGTGCATCTGATAGGTTGGATATTTCTTGGTCGCTTAGAATTATCTGCTCTGGGGCTTTGAGTTCTTCTTGAGCCATCATGTTTTGGTCTGTTTGCACCTGTTATGTATGAGGGGTGGATCCCTAGGTGTTCACCAGGGCAGGGCAACTCAGTTGCTAGGTTGTGATGCTGTATGTGGCGGAGGGGTCAGAGAGGGGCAATGGCGTTTGTTCCACTCTCTCTCAGATTTCTGTCCCCTCTGCTGCTTTCCAGAAGCAAATTGAGCCCTTCTGGTGCTGGTTCCTGGGTGTGTGGGCTTGTGCACCCTCCAAGACCTTGTGGGTCTCTCCAACGAACTCTCCCAGCACCTCGACCCCAAAAGTCTTTCCAATTGGTGCTTTCAGACCCTAATTCCTGTCACTGGGGCCCTAGCCTGAGCAGTCTGTCTCACTGTTCAGTCCTTCACTTGGTTTATCTGCGCTCAAATGTGTGACCACAGTCAGCCAGCCACCCTTCACCCTCACTGGTTCCACCCGTTGCCACACCCCCGCTTGGTATCTGCCAACCACCGCTTGCACTCCTGGGTCAGTCCATCCATCTTTCCTGCCTGACCCTGCTCCGTTGCTGACTCCGCCCCTCTTACATGTCTGGCTGAATGGTTCATTGTTGTCAGACTTCAATACAGTTCAATTTTCTGTGTTTTGGCTGCATTTTTGTTACTAAAACTTTGTTGTCTTTAAACCTGGTTGTGCAAGGAGGGACAGTGTTTCCACCTATGCCTCCATCTTGGCCGGAAGTTCCAATTTCAACTTTTTGAAGTTTGTTGAAACTTGCTTTACAGTACAGTATGATTAGTGAAAAATGTTCCCAGAGTGCCTCTTTACTGCCATCAGATGTTCACGTTGAGAAAACACCTTGGTGCAGATCAGAAGGAAATGTTGAGTACAGTGGATCATCCCTAAATGTTGAATCCAATTTTGCTGCTCATGTTAAGTTTATTTTTTTAAGATTTTATTTATTTATTGTTAGAGAGAGGATTAGGAGAGGGGGAAAGAGAGGGAAAGAAACATTGATGTGTTGATGTGTGTAAGATATACATGGACTGGTTTCCTCTCACACACTTCAAACTGAGAATCTGGCCTGCAACCCAGCCATGTGCCCGGACTGGGAGTCCAACTGTGAGTGTTTGGTTCTGAAGTCCATGCTTAGTCTGCTGATCCACACCAGCCAGGGCTCATGTGAAGTTTTCTGTGTCTCTACAGGGTTTTGGGGGTTTTCTTGGAAACAAGGGTGTAGGCTTGATTCCTGGTCAAGGCACATGCAAGACTCAAGCAATGGCTCTGACTTGGGTGGTTTAGTGGGCTGGGCATCTGTCTGCCAACCAAAAGGTCACCAGTTCCATTCCCAGTCAGAGCACCTGCCTGGATGTGAGGCAGGAGGGAACTGTGGAGGTGCTCCAGGGCTAAGAGAAAGGACATGGATACAGGACAGAGACCCTATACTAAGACCAGTTGTTCCTGCTTTCTGGAAAAGTTCTGAATCATGGTGAATAATTCAGCACCTGCACAGAAGATGCTACATGACCCCTGCTTCATTATAATAGCATTATAATAAATCAGTATTGTGCAACCCCTTCCATGGTAATCAGTCATGGAAGATCATGGGAGACCACATGCTCAGTAGCTTTAAATTAATATAACTACTTGTACATGGGCAATAAAACCCTGCCAAAACTAGCCAAGAAATATGGCCCTGTAAGTATAGAATCCCTCCAGCCCCTGAGGTCAATATCTGCTCAGAGTCAGCCCACTCCCATGTTCTGTGGAGTGTACTATTGCTTAATAAAGCTGCTCTATCTGTGTGCTATAAACTGTCTGTGTTCTATCCTATTATTTGTTTGAGATCATCAAGAACCTGCCTACCTGTGCCCGGTTGTGACAGGTTGTGGGCCAGGTTGACAGTTGGGAGCATGTGAGAGGCAAATGAAAAATTTCCAAATGAAAAATAAATCAATATATTTAAAAAACTAAACAAAACACAATTTCTATGTGGATCTGTATGTATTAATGGACCCTGTATTCTTTTCCATCAGTCTGTCTATTCATAGGGCATTAATCCACTTGTAAGTTGTACTTACTGTAGCTTCATAATACAATACACTTTTTAATTCTTCCTTATTTTAACAGGTAAACTTAAATTGAGCTTGTTGTACTTTAAAAAACTTTGCTGAGCCTTGGTCTATGTGGCTCAGGTTGCTGGAGCCTTGTCCTGTTAGGTAGGATAGAGAGCAAACTAAGGAAAGGAAAGGAGGGAGACATGTCTCACCCACTAACTCAGCCATCCTGAGCCTGATCTGATAACAGTGCCAGGTGTTCAGAACATCACAAGAAACACCATGGTAGCACAGGAGGAGGGAATTCTATGTATTGTAATTCTATGTAGTGTTCCCACTGTTTGGGAAAGAAAGCCTTGGAATTAAACCATGTGTTAATTCCAAGGTCTGGTTGGTAGATGAGAGGGAGTCCACAGTGCCCAAAGAAGAAGCCCACGAAACAACTTTGGTTACTTGCCTACCTCTGGTCACCATCCGTTTTACAAAGGAGTATCTAATGTTTACAGAAAGCCCGTAAATAATTTTGGGAAACTGTCCCAGCTTCAACTGGCTTTTGTCACGTATTTGTTTTACAAGAGGAACAAATGGGGTCTGGAGTGAGATAAGGATTCCAGCTAACAGACCCCTACACATACCTAAGTTTGGGTAGTCCCATCCCCTAGGGAAGCTGGCACCACCTTTACCCACCAATTGATATGTAACTTCATCCCCATCTTGCCAACTACCTAATTCCTCAGGACCAAGGACCTGAGGCTCTTGCCACCTTTGCCCTTGCCTGTTGCCACCCTTACCTTGCCCTGCCCAGAATCTATACCTCTAACCCCCACCTTGGCAAGGCCTGTTCTCTTCCATGAGAACATATCACTAGTAAACCCTGCTTGCTCACTAAAAGATTGGCTGATCTGTAATTCTTTATTTTTTTTAAGATTTTATTTATTTATCTTTAGAGAGGAAAGGAAGGAGAGAAGGAGAGAAACATCAGTGTGTGGTTGCCTCCCGTGAGTCCCCTGCTGGGAACTGGCCCACAACCCAGGCATGTGCCCTGACTGGGAATTGAACCGAGATGGTGTGGTTCGCAGGCCTGCGCTCAATCCACTGAGCTACACCAGCCAGGGCTGATGTGTAATTCTTTACTGTGTCAGCAAAGAGAACTGAGTTTCTCCCATAACAATTCCATAAACTGAAAGGTTGTAGTTCAAGCTCTAGTCAGGGCACAGGCCTAGGTTGCTGGTTTGGTCCCCAGTGGGGAGACAACCCTTTGATGTTTCTCTTTCACATTGATGTTTCTCTCCCTCCCTTCTCTTTTCTCTGAAATCAATAAGTATGTCCTCAGGTGAGGAATAAAATTTTTTTTCCTGATATTTTAATCTAGATCATATTACACTTATAGGTAACTGTGGGAAATTGAGATCATTATATATTTTTCTCTCTCAGAACATGTTGTTACTTTCCTTTTGTTCACGTGTCTTTTTGAAAAAAAATTTCATTTATTTTAGAGAGGGGATGGGAAGGGGAAAGAGAGAGAGGGAAAAAAAACACCTGTTAGTTGCATCTCACACTCCCCCAACTGGGGACTAAACCCTCAACTCAGGCACATGCCCAGATTGGTAATCTAGCTGGTGACCTTTAGATCTGCGGCATGGAGATCATCCTTCCAGGTCATGGGGGTGGGTGTCCCCCTTTGGTGAACCCACTCCAGCAGGAAAGAGGTGGGTCATGCATAGGTCTGCCTCATGCAAGAAGGGGTATGATGGGGTCCTCACTAAATGTTTGCCATCTCTGTGTATTGAACTCAGCTCTGGTTGTAAGAAAAGTGTGACCTCTCGGAGCTGTTAGCAGCCTTTCTTATGCTTATGCAGATGTAGATGTTTACCCTGTTCTCATCTTGAGTCTTGCTGGACTTCTACCCATTTGGTCCATGGGAATTTTGTGCTCCTGGGCCATTGTGGACATTATCTGGGAACAGGTGGCCGGTAACAACCAACATTGTGCATGTCTATTATCCCATCAGACTTCACAAACCAGTTGAAAGATACAATAAGTAATAACTTTGAGATGGTGTCAGCGGTACATTAAACTCTGTGGGGCCCAGGTACAAGGAGAGTGCATTACAGAAGCTGCTGTGTTGTGGGTTTCATGAATGCCACATGCAGATTGGGTGCACCTGTCACAGGGGAAACTCAGTTCTTGCTAACACAGTAAAGGATTACAGATCAGCAAGTGTATTACTGTGCAAGCAGAGTTTATTGGTGTCCTCTTCCACATTCTCATGGAAGAGGACAGGTCTTGCTGAGGAGGTGAAAGGCAAGAGCACCAGGCCCTTTGTCCAGAGGACTTACACAGTTGGTGGGACGGTGATGGTGAATTTACATATTGGCTGATGGGTAAAAGTGGTGCCAGCTTCCAAGGGGTTGGACTACCCAAACGTAGGTATGTGTGGGGATTGTTAGCCTGAAGCCTTATCTTGCTTCTGACCCCACTTGGCCATCTTGTAAAGTAGATCCATGACAGGAGACAGTTTAAGTTGAGGCAGTTACCCAAAGTTAACAATGGGCTCTTTCTGTAAGCACTCAGGACCCTCTCATAAAAGATAGGGGACAGAGGTGAGGAATTAACCAGATTCGTTTTGGGGGTCCTTTCCTTGAGTGCTGTAGACCCCCTCCCATCTTCTAGGCCTTGGGATGAATACAGTTTGAAAGCCTTTCTTTCCCAGATAGTGGAAACAAGACCTAGAATTTCAACGTGTTAGCATGGTGTTTCTTGTGATGCCAGAACATCTGGCAATAGAACTGGACCAGACTCAGGACTGCTGAGTTAGTGGGTGAGACATGCCTTCCTCACCCTCCCTGCCTTGGCTCACCGTCTATCCTGCCTAACACCCCAGTGCAGGCAGATGCTGTTTCAGTGTCAGTTCTCAGCAAGGGGTGTCACAGGTCACTCTCAGTACCACCTCCCTGTGCTGAGGAGGCTCTGAGGATGCCCAGGCTCAGTGAGAGGGTGGTGATCAGGAGGGAGGCACATCCCCAACCTCATGCTTCCTTCCCAGGGCAGCTCAGTCTATGTGTGGAAAGCAGTGGGGTCTACTCAAATTCTGAATTTGGCTAAACACCCCTGTCCTAATCTTCCTTTGTCCACCACTAAAGACCAGGAAGACATGGGCACTGAAGGCTGCTCAGTAGGGTTTGCGATCTCAGCGATCCTCTTGCCAGATTCTGTCTGTGCTGACTCAACTTTGAATGTCAAACCAAAAGGCTGGAGTTCCCATTTCCATTGCACAGACTAGGAAGCAGGCAGAGAAGTTGAGAATCTTGCCTTAGGTCACACAGCTGGAGAAATGAGCTGAGACTCACACTCACTATGGACTGATGCACCAGGAAATGCTGACCCTGAAAAGGCAGCAAGGAGAGTGAGGAAGACCAAGTGCCCAGACCGAGCAGCTCGTGTCTATACACAAGCATCCATCTGTCCCTGCATCCATCTGTCCCCAAGCATCCATCTGTCCCTCAGAGCCATTGACCTCTGAGGCTCCAGGGGTCATAGGAAACCAGAAGAGCCAAGAGAAGCCAAGGGAGGAGGGGTAGGGAGCTGACTGGGAGAAGGGGCCCTTTCCAGGAGTCTGGGGAATTCCCTTCCTGGGTGAGTCTGTCTCAAATCCCTCTCTTTGAGGAGTAACGAAAGTAGACTGATTCCACATTTACAGGAGTTGAATTTCTGTGGATGAGAGTATGAGTTCTTTGTGGCTCTTTAGGAACCCTCTGCTTTCATTGATGGGGAGAATGAGATGTGTATGGAGACAAAACGTGTTATTTATTTTATTTTATATTTTATTTATTTATTTATCTTTAGAGGGGAAGGAGAAAGGGAAAGAAACATCAATGTATGGTTGCCTTTCGTGCATCCCCTGCTGGGAGCTGGCCTTCAGGAAACTGGCCTGCAACCCAAGCATGTGCCCTGACTGGGAATTGAACCACGATCCTCTGGTTTGCAGGCCTGTGCTCAATCCCAAAACGTTTTAGAATAGCTCAAAAAACCATGAACAAGTTTGGTGCTGACATCCCCATATCACTATGGAACTGTTTGTCCACTTCATCTCTTGTAATGAAACTGGAGGGTTTGTTTAACCAGTTACTTCTCTACTAATTACAATCTTGGGGAGAGTAAGGGGCTGTGGACTTCCTATGGCTATTGTTACGTGCTAATGACTCACTTAGTGCTAATGACTCACTCACTCAAGCTGCAAACATAGGGCTTCTCTCCAGAGTGGGTCCGCTGGTGTCTGATGAGATTTGTCTTCTGTGTAAAGCCTCTCCCGCACTCCCTGCAAACATAGGGCTTCTCTCCAGAGTGTGTCCTCTGATGTCTGGTGAGATGTGACTGCTGTGTAAAGCCTCGCCCGCACTCCCTGCAAACATAGGGCTTCTCCCCAGAGTGTGTCCTTAGGTGTGTGGTGAGATTTGTCTTGTGTGTAAAGCCTCGCCCACACTCCCTGCAAACATAGGGCTTCTCCCCAGAGTGTGTCCTCTGGTGTGTGATGAGATTTGTCTTGTGTGTAAAGCCTCGCCCACACTCTGAGCAAACATAGGGCTTCTCCCCAGAGTGTGTCCTCTGGTGTGCGTTGAGATTTGACTTCTGTGCAAAGCTTTGCCCGCACTCCCTGCAAACATAGGGCTTCTCTCCAGAGTGTGTCCTCTCGTGTCTGATGAGAAGTGACTTCCATGTAAAGCCTTGTCCACACTCCCTACAAACATAGGGCTTCTCCCCAGAGTGTGTCCTCTGGTGTGTGACGAGATGTGACCCATCATTTAAGTCTTGCCAACACTCTCCATGGTCGATTGTTACAATTCTTGACATTCCTACTTTCACAAAGGACTTGCCTGTGTCCTCTAGACTCTCTTTCTGGCCTCTGCTGGCCTCTTCCTCCATCATTCTCTCATAGTCACTAGAGCTACTCATTCCTTCTTTGGAAGGTTGAAAAAAGGGTCTTGAGATTCTCGTGTGACTGATCCTTTTAAGCAAATGTTTGGACCTTTCTTTGACCTCTTGACCTTCAGCTTCATCATTCCAGCTGTGTGTACTAGTATGTTGCTGCTGCTGATTCTGATCCTCTGGACAGGGTTCCTCTGCTTGGAGGTGTTTTCTTGCAGATGTTCCAGGGCGAATCTGAGAGGGATGATTGAGCGTCACATGCTGGCTGAGGAAGTTCTGAGTGGAGAAGGCCAGAGAGCAGGAGGGACATGGGTGCACCTCTGGCTTTGGTTCCGCTGAAAGAGAAAGGTTTGGTCAGGGCAGATGTTGATGAGAATGCCTGGGCCGCACAATTTGTCTCCTGGTAAGACCTGCCCCATGAATCCTTCTCACTGTGGTGACAACACAACCTCTGTCTCCCAGTGTCCACTCACCATCTATTTTACTTTTTATTTTTATGCAGTGTATCTTCCTCAGAAACCCAGAAAGCCCACATCAATGGTCTTTTCTAATATTGCCCAGACTGGGGACTTTTGGAGCATGAGAGGCCATTTCACTTCCTGTGTGGATGGAGCTGCAGTGACCTTTCCCATCTGTAGGTATCTTCTAAGTCATGTTACAGAGGAAAACCACAGGCTCCAACTAGGAATTGCTTCTCTCAGTTTTCCAAAATAGGAAAATGAAATGTCCTTCCTCAAGCCACACACCAAATATTTATGCTTAATCTCATTTAGTGTTAGACTATTTCAAATACAATAAGAAGACCTGTTTCAAAATATTTCAACCACATTTCTTACACGCCTGACTCCTGTTCCTCTCTGGCCAGTCCACCATGCTCTCTCACTTGGAGATGAAGTAATATGAGGGGATTCCCCACTGGAGTTTATTTTCTAAAAATTAACAAAACATAATCTGAATAGAGAACACACCACTCTACAGCTGACGACTGCACACTTTCACTCAGGAAAGTCCCCAGTGTCTCAACTCGGATCACTGGCACTGCATCTCCGGGCTGCTAAGCATCTGCCTGATCTCCGTTCTTACCCTCTGTGCTGAGACGAGACCTGAGTGACCCTCAGCCAATGCGACGCCACACCTCTTTTCTTCTCTGCACTAGCTGCTCCCTCTGCCTGGGATCCTCTGCCCACAAGTATTTTTGTAAATGTTGTCTCCTGAGAGAGCCCTTCCCAGACCACCTGCCACACACCTCCCCTCACACTGATCCCCAGGCACTTGTCTTAGGTCAGTTTTCCCCAAAGCACTAACTGCTGTGTGGTATTATGCACAGGCAACCATGTGTGCCTGAGTTTCCCTCCTTCCCTCCTCAGCTCCTCAAGAGCAGTGATTCTGATCCTTACATTAATCTGTATTTCCAGGTCCCAGGACACTGCACCACAGAGTAGGATCTCTCATGATGATTCACTAAAATGATGAACCAATGTGCCCTGCCTGAATGGTGTGGCTTGGTGGGTTGGGTGTTGTCTGAGAACTGAAAGGTTACAAGTTTGATTCCAGTCAGGGCACATGCCAGGGTTGTGGGCCAGTTGGGGGTGTGCCATAGACAACCGGTTAATGTTTCCCTTGCATATTGATTTTTCTTTCTCCTTCCTTTCCACTCTCTGTAAAAATAAATAAAATCTTGTTTAAAAAAATTTTTATGTATTTATTTATTTTGAGAAAAGGGGGAAGGGAGGGAGGGAGAGGGACAGAAACATCAATGTGTGGTTGCCTTTCACATGCCCCATACTGGGCATCTGGCCCAAAGCCCAGGACTATGC
This sequence comes from Sturnira hondurensis, assembly GCF_014824575.4. Classification (NCBI taxonomy): domain Eukaryota; kingdom Metazoa; phylum Chordata; class Mammalia; order Chiroptera; family Phyllostomidae; genus Sturnira; species Sturnira hondurensis. The sequence goes on along the minus strand of NW_028094224.1, from coordinate 231,835 downwards.
CCCCGTGGGAATCAAACTGGTGACTCTTTAGTTCACAGGCCGGTGTTCCATCCTCTGAGCTACGCCAGCCAGGACAAAATCTTTCAGAAATAATGAATGCCTACAAACAAAAATGTTTTATTTAGAAGTATGGAGGAAAATTAAGAAGAAATAACTATAAAAGTGGCAGAAAACTGCGTTGGTTAGAGAACTGGTTGGTACTTGAAAACTTTTTTTTTTTTTGCCTCTCAGTCTTTCAGCACTATATGCAGTTGTGTATTTTGTGTATGAAATATTTTAAAAATACAAATTATAAAAATTTTGCTTAAGAGTCAAAGGCATATGAATTTCTGAAGCATGTGATTTAAAACTTTACTGACTTTAGATTTTACTGCACTTAAGAGTTGGATCATAAGTGTTTCTATGGAGAATTCTTTCTTTCTGTTTTGAAGAACAGTGGTACCCACCTCTTCCAGTCATGAGCTCTCTCTTCCACTTGCTGCCCAGCTCCTGGCCATACTCGTCCCCGCACCAAACCAGTAGCTCACAGCCCGGCCTGATGACCTGGCAGGTTCGGTAGAAAATCTGCCCGTGGTATTGAAAGGCCACCAGGTTCTGCTCTTCATGATCCCGGGCACAGTTCACATACCTGGGATTGGGGCAGATGAAGGGAAAGAAAAGCAAAGTGATGAATCCCCAATACCTGTTACATCCATGTCCAGTTCCTCACTGATTCTTAAGGCCCTCAGGCTCTGGTGTTGCCCACTTCCCCTAATGCTCCCGGGGAATCTTTGTTCAGTGTCCGAGCATCTACTGGCATGTCATATGAATTCCTACCTCCAAGTCCCGCTGCCAGTGTTCATCCTGCCTAATACCATTTTTTAACACCCAGTTCTAGACTTAACCTCCACCCTGACTGGCCATAGTATCCAGTGATATCTGGATTCTCCAAACTCTAAATCAAGTTGTCTTACACCACAGAACCTGCTGCTTGATCTCTGGCTCTGCTTCTAAATTAGATAATTATCCAGCACTCAGCCCATGTCTGTTTTCTCCTGAGAGGCCTTTCTCCAATCTCCCTACCCTTTATTTAGGGTACCATTCACTTGCCTGCCCAAGATTACCATAGAAAATTGGAGGTCTTTTTGTCTTAGTACAATAAAACAGAACAAGAGTAGTTGATGCACATTCTGTTATCCCTGATAAAAGAGAGCCCTTCTCAGGAAAGGGGCCCATGACCGTTCCTCTGCAGGCCTCAGAGCCCAGCTCTAATTAGAAGTCGGGATGGTTTCCTGCCCTCATAGGTTTAGGCAACCCTTGGTTTGTGCTATCTTGACACTGTGCATGTCTTGGAAATTATAGTTAAATGTTTCTAAAAGCAATTGTTTTACGTCTGTCTGTGAGAAGTCCTTCATAAGGACATAGGTTGTGTGATCTGTTTAAGTAATGTATTCCTTCATGTAAACTGGAATATACTAAGTGCTTAATTAATGTTAGTTTGATAAATTAAAGTGTAATCCAGTGTCCCTGGTGAATCTAGACTCCTCAAGGACCCTTCCAGTGCCTAGATTGTGTCTAGCAGAGAGCTTTATATTTTGAGGACATATGCTGTACTTTCTTCCTAAAAGTCTCCTGAAATAAAAGAACAGTGTATAGAGAAAAAGAGGGAAAAAAAGGATTAAGGGAGACCATTGAGGGGGGCATGATAAGAGGAAAAGATATATGGACTTGTTGGGTGTGTGGGTGACTTTCATCACAAGTCCCGCCAGCCATCACAGATGAGAGTAAACATGACCGAGATATGCTGTGATCTGCTCGGGGAGGAGAAGTGGCTATTTTCGCAGAAGAAAAAGGCCACGCGCAGTGGCCAGTTTCTCAGGGGAAAAAGACGTTGAGCTCCCTCCTCCAGGGGCTTTTATTGGGTTGTAATAAACAGGAATACATGGCAGCAAGGATCAAACAGTAGATAACATTTCAAAGGTATCTGAAGGCTTAGTATGAGTCACAGTCTGTCAGGAACAGAGTTTTAGGGTTTCCTACTCAAACCTTAACATATCAGTGAAAGCACTGTTAGCAGAGTGGATTTCACAGGTTTATCAGGAAGTCTTTGTGATGCCAGATTTTTCCTCAGGACACAAAGAGCTGCATCACTCCCCATCAGGTATTCAGGCTTAAGGGGATTAGAGCCAGGAAGCACCTTTTCCAGAGAATATGAGGACTCAGGCTTTGTCAAAGCTGGGGGATGAGAGTGCATTGCTCCCTGTTGCAACCCCCTCCTTCCATGAAGGCCTCCCATGTGATTGAGTCTGGCTTAGGTTGCCCCTCACTGTGAGAGGTCTTACCCATCATTGACCTCCAACCAAGCTTTGAGCTCAGGGAGAGGTAACCGAGCCAGCATTTGCTACCAGAGACAAGCTTTGTCTCCTGTGGCTCGCATTCCAGAGGTCGTCCCTCTCCCTTAGCCACAAGGGGTCGAGATACAATTCCTAGAACCAGGCAGAGTGGTCTACAACAGTGGGGGATGAGTGTCCCCTCTAGCAGGCAGAGACCTGTTGACCTCACCTCATCCAGTTGGCCAAGGATCTGTCCTTTCCATCCACATACTCATAGCAGTTTCTCCCTTTAGCAATCTGTGTTTCAGAAAAGAAGTTAAAGAACTTATTTATTTCATGGGGAGATAATAGTCAAAAGAATTATTTTACTTCACTGACATCAAAGCTCATTCAACCTTCATTGGGATTCAGCTGCCAGTTGTGACCATAATATTTTTCTTAGTCATCGCCCAAGCACCCAAGTCTACCTGTCCAATCAGAGCAGGAGCCCCACAAGGGAGAAGCCACTCCTTTGTGTCTGCACCACTCTGCTCCAACTTATCTTCTGATTCTTAAACAGGAGCTCTGTGTTCATGGAAATTCCAGTCAGTACACAGAGCTAACCACATTGTCCCTTCCATATCCAGCATGTAGGAAGTGAGGTCCCTCCAGGCCTCAGAAGGAATGTGGGAAGTCAGAGGACAGTGGAAAAGGTAAATAGTTCTCACCAGCCAGGAGTATCTGCTCTTGGCTGCCTCTTCATCTTCTGTGATGTGTCCTTCATAAGGGCCAAAGTGCAGACCCACAGGCAAATCAGCTGCCTCATTCCATACTCCAAGTCCTGCCTCAGGGATGCCAGATGGCCCGATTCTCAATCCAGGGGGCAAGGTGAGGGCTGAGTGGTGGGGATGCCCCTCGTCCACTGCACTGTCCTTTACAAATGTAGGGGGCCCATGCACAGCACGGCTGTTGATGAAGTAGTTCTGACACTTCTCACAATCTGGAGGCGAGAGCAACAGGGGTTAGGGAAGGTATAATGCATGTTCCTGGACACAAAGAGCTTCAGAGGGAGTGTGGCACTCACATCATTGAGACTCAGTCCTGTACTCCAGGTCACTAGAGGCAGGGGATGATTTGGGGAGCAAAGGACTAGATGAAGTTATTGTAGCATAATACACTGTTGTGGACCACTCTGCCTGGTTTCAGGAATTCTAACTACCCCCTGTGGCTAAGGATGAACGAGTGACCTCCAGAATGCAAGCCACAGGAGACAAAGCTTGTCTCTGGTAGCGAATGCTGTCTTAGTTTCCTCCCTGCCCTCAAAACACGGTTGGAAGTCAGAGGCAGGCAAGACCCCTCAGAGGAGAGGCAACCTAAGCCAGACTTGATCACTTGGGAGGACATCATGGAAGGACTCAGGGGGCTGCAACAAAAAGCAAGCAATAGACCCTTGCCCCCTGGCTATGTGACATAGCCCGAGTCCCCATGTCCTCTGGGAGAAGCGCTTCCTGGCTCTAACCCACTTAAGCCTGAATATCTGATGGGGAGGGGTGCAGCTCCTTGTCTTGCCAGAGTGAATCCCGGGGAAAAATCTGGCATCGCAAAGAATTCCTCAAAATCCTGTGAAACCTGCTCTGCTAAGAGTGCTTTCATTCATGTTAAGGGTCCGAGAAGGAAACCCTAAAGTTTTTGCCAACTCCCTTCCTGACAGACTCTGACTCAGACTAAGCCCTCAGATTTCTTTGAAATATTATCTACTGTTTGATCCTTGTCGCCCTGTATTCCTGTGTATTACAACCCAATAAAAGCCCCTGGAGGAAGGGGCTCGAGGCCCTTCCCTTTTGAAGGATTGGCCACCTCTTCTCCCCAAACAGATCATGTCTTGGTAGTGTTTACTTTCACCCGTGGTGGACAGGGGGGACTTGCGGGAAAAGTCGCCCCTGCAATACACTTCTTAATGAGGGTCACTTACAAAGGTAGTCATCATCCTGGGGCTCGGTGACCTCTTGATACATGTGGTCCTCTCTTTCTTGTAAGCTATACATCTTCACGTCCATTTCCTTTCTCCTGAGTTCTAAGTTGGAGAAGAGCAAGTGAGCGAGGTTGGTGGGGTCTGGAATGTTAGTTCCCATTTTGTCAGATAACACAATCTACTTCCATCAAATTATTACCTTCCCTTTTGTATACTCTGGTATTTTACTCCATTAACTATTGGCTCAGAAGACTAAGATGCCACACTAACTACAGATGACTGACTGAATTTTTTAGTTTCTAGATCTTCCCATTACCAGGTTTACTTGACAACCTTTCATTTTTCATAACATAGTCATTGAGTGCACTTTGCGTGTTAGACACTGAGTAAAGGCCTGGGCACACAACACCAATAAAGTGTGGTTGCTATTATCACAAATGCACTTATTGGACAAGTTGCATGTGTCAATTGTTTTAAATTTAATTTAATGTTTTGAAACGATATATGAGTGAACTACCCTTATCTTCACTTGACACATTAGCATTCAGGAGCTTAGAGAATTTATAGGATTTGCCCAAAGCTCCACTGCTAACTTAGCTTAAGTTAGTTTAGTTAACTTAAGTCTCAGCTTAGCCCAGCTTAAACCCAAGCCTATTGAAAGTCCACCTGACTTACCTAGGTCATACTTATCAGCCCTTCTGTAGTACTTAGAGGAACTAACGTTTCTAAATTAGTTTCTAAGCACATGCTTCTCCAGGAGGGGACACTGGTTTCTGGGCATGCTCTGAGTCACTTGCAGTCATCAAATTTGCTGTTCCTGACAATTTCTTCAAACTATATTCATTGCTTAATGGCACCCTGGATGTCTCCTTCAATATAAGAGTCACATATTAAAGATTAACATGTATTTAATTTTTAAAGGCTTATGGTACATTTTACATGCATGTCTTTAAAACTTCAACCCTTGGAAATACCTAGGGAGTATGAATACTAGAGGGTATAGGGCCAATGTGGGTAATGAATCCAAGATTAGAACTCATATCTGATGGCTCTTTTCTTTAAACTGTCTCTGTAATATTGAGAGTGAAGGATATTCAGAAGAGAATAAGGAAATAGTTGGCAGAAACATATCTAGAGAATAAATAAAATGGTGATAAAATTTGTAATACCTTAGAAAGAATATTTGAACTTAGATTAGCTGGTTCCCACCAATTTTGTTGGAATAAGACTGTATCAGTAGCTAGTTGTCTTCAGTTTCATGATCTATAACTTGCTAATTTTCAATGGTCTAGTGAACGTGCAATTACATAATGGTCACCCAAATATTCTGTGAATTGTGAAATACAGTATAAATGTGAGATGACAGTCCTGCTATCAGTTTACCCCTCAGCTCTCTCCATATTTCAAATCTCACAGAAATTACCTTCAGTGTCCATCGACCATCTTCTAGTTTAATTTGTAATTGTGAAATCATTCATTCAGCAAACATTTGGGAGCCCTCAGAGGCCCTAATCTGGGCCTGTGATGTCTGAGAAGACTCAGGTATGGACCAGCCTCACAAAGAGCTCACAACGCAGAGGTAGGCAGGCTGAACAAATGAGTCTAAACGGGATGAGAGTGGCTTCATTGGAACTCAGAGAAAGAAGCTGTTACTTCACCTTACAAGAAACGGCACTTGAAATCAGTTCCAGATAGATGAGTTTCTGTTGAAGAGTGTGTAACCTTTATGAAGACCTCATGTCATTTTATTATTTGTTGCTTCTCAATCATCAAACCTGCCATTGTGGTGGGGGGGAGATGCTTTCTTTGATTAGAGGGGGAGGCTCTGATCCTGGGGATTTTACATTCTTCTTCTTCTGGGACCATCCACTGTACCAACTGCCTACACATCATACATTTTCCTTAGGCAGAGGGTCTTAGTACATCTCTCACTTGAGCATAGCGGAAAAGGACTTTGGTTGAAATCATCAGTCAGATGAACGATGTAATGACATATGGATAAGACAATGTAAACTTTAGAAAACTATGAAAGTTTATTTTTCTAATTTCTAAAAATGATTTTGTTTATTTTCTTGAGAGTGGGGAAGGGAGGGAGAAAGAGAGGGAGAGAAACATCGATGTGGGAAAGAAATATCCATCACTTGCCTCTCACACATACCCCAACTGGGAACTTGGCCCACAACCCAGGCATGTGCCCTGATCAGGAATCAAACCAGTGATCTTTTGCTGTGTAGGATGACACCCAACTGATTCACATTGGCCAGGGTAAAACTATGAGTGTTTTAAGGAGTTTGTAAGTGGTTTAGAGAAGCAACTATGGGTTAGATTGCACTACCCCTGATACTGTGGTCTTAGACATATAGTCAAACATTTCTGTATCTCTGAAAGCTCACTTTCCTCATAAATGGTGACAGAGTACATACCTCATAGGCTTGCTGTAATGTTTAAGTGAGTTTATTCACATAGAATTCTTAAAGTCTGACACATTGAGAGAATGAAACAAATGGTAGTTACTATTGTTGCTATAGTTATTAACTATTAAGATGATGAGCACTGGCTGGTATGGCTCAGTGGATTGAGCGCTGGCCTGTAGACTCAAAGGTTACCGGTTCCATTCCTGGTCAGGGCACATGCCTGGGTTGTGTAAGAGGCAAGCTATTCATGTTTCTCTCCCTCTCTTTCTCCCTCCATCCCCCTCTATCTAAAAAATGGATAAATAAAATCTTTTAAAAAGATGATAATATCAGACAATGTGTTGAAGAGATCATGAAAGGAAGGCAGCAGTTCCTAGGATACTTTCTGGATTTGCCTATTCTTACATGCATTTCTATCCACGAGGAAAATTTTTTTGTCCACAGGATTTGGGAAACACTCACCTTCTGGTGTTTACTCTGCTCCCTTCTGAAGGCCACCCAAGAAGGTTTCACTGAAAGATGATGAGAAATAAGTGTTTGGGTTGGTAAATGTTCCAAAAATGTGGAGATTCTTATTAGGGACACAGAATTCTGAATGAGAGTAATCCAATAACAATCCAAGGATGGATGGAAAATGTTTTCTTAGGTGTCATTAAGGCCTATGCTTCTACTGGGGCTATCAACTAATTTCATTAGAATGAAAAAAAATAGACAAAGTGTCATCTATGCTTCCTCCTATGTTCATAAAGCATCTATTATATATTTTAAAAAATAGCCCTGGCTGGTGTAGCTCAGTGGATTGAGCGTGGGCCTGCAAACCAGAAGATCGCGGTTTGATTCCCAGTCAGGGCACATGGTTCCCAGCAGGGGATGCAGTTCCCGGCAGGGGGCGCACGAGAGGCAACCACACATTGATATTTCTCTCCCTCTCTCCTTTACTTCCCCTATAAAGATAAATAAATAAAATCTTAAAATCTGGCCAAGATGGAGGCATAGGTAGACACACTGTGCCTCCTCGCACAACCAAAATAAGGACAATTTAGAAACAAAATAACAACCAGAAATGACAGAAAATTGAACCAAACTGTAAGTCTGACAACCAGGGAGTTAAAATAGACACATTCATCCAGACTGGTAGGAGGGGCAGAGTGGGGCAGCCAGGCCAGGAGGGGCCGGGGCAAAAAAACCCCCCAAAAAACGGTGGCACAAGATGCACAAGGGAGCAGCTGTACAAGCCCACCCACATGGGAATAACCACCAGAAAGGCCCAGTTTGCTTGGGGGGAAGCCGCAGAAGGGACTGAAATCCAACAGCAGAGCAAGCACCATTGTTCCCCCTCAGACCCTGCCCCCACAGAGTGTCACAACCTAGCAACTGGGCTGCCCCACCCTGGTGAACACTTGAGGCTCTGCCCCTCATACTAACAGGCACAAGAAGACGCAGGCACAAGAAGACGGGGAGAAAAATGGCCCAAATGAAAAAAAAACAGATCAAAGCTCCAGAGCAAATACAACTCAGCAACCAAGAGATAGCCAACTATCAGATGCACAGTCCACAGCACTGGTGATCAGGATGCTCACAGAATAGGTTGAATTTGATCATAAAGTAGATGAAAAAATGAAGGCTACACTAAGGGAAATGAAGGAAAATGCACAGGGAAGCAGTAGTGATGGGAAGGAAACTGGGACTCCAATCAATAGAGTGGACCAGAGGAAGGAAGAAACAATCAAACAGAAAAGAATGAAGAAACAAGAATTCAAAGAAATGAGAGGCTTAGGAACCTCCAGGACATCTTTGAACATTCCAACATCCGAATTGTAGGGGTACCAGAAGAGGAAGAGCGACAAGTGGAAAACTTATTTGAACAAATAAAGGCAAAGGAAATAGACTTCCAGGAAGTCCAGGAAGCTCAGAGAGACCCAAAGAAGTTGGACCCAAAGAGGAACACACCAAGGCACATCATCATTACATTAGCCAAGATTAAAGATAAGGAAAAAATCCTAGAAGCAGCAAGAGATAAGACACAGTTACCCAGAAGGGAACTGCCATCAAGCCGTCAGCTGATTTCTCAAAAGAGACCTTACAGACAAGAAGGGGTTGGAAAGAAATATTCCTGTTACAGAAAAAATCACTCATACTCAGTTAGGATGGCGGAGCACTCTCTATTACCCGAGGGCTCAGAGGAGGCAGTCTCCAAATTCTGAGCCCTGTTCTGCGGGTTGGTTTTACTTTTGAAGGGCGTGAAGTGGGTTACAGAAGCAGAATGCCATTAGATAGTTGCTTATCTAGGGTGCACACAGCTCAGGTGGGGCAAGCACACTCTGTCTTAATAAAATGTTGCAAAAAAACAACTTTAAAATGATATTTCCTTGTCTCTATCCTGCTTCATTCCCCCCTTTGATGCTTAGACAGCTTCTTTGCTAGTCTCAGCATCACTTGTCTGTACTCTTCGATATTGGTATTGCTGGAGAGAGAGTATTTTGGTTGTCGCCTTTCGGACTACTTTGGCTTCTAACTGCTGTACTAGGGTCCGGAGTAAACATGGTCCTAAAGCTACTAAGACTAAGAATAGGATCAAGAGTGAGCCAAGGATCGGGGCTAGTAAGGAGAACAGGGTGGACTGCCACCAGGTGGTACCTGGGATGGGTAGTCAGAGGTCTTTAGTCCTTTCTGTATATCTTTTAATTTATTAAGATTTTCCTCGACTATCCCACTCTCATTAATGTAATAACAGCATTCTTCCTGTAAAAATAGGCAGGTCCCTCCTTGTATATTGCCCTGTGTATGTGGAGGGTGGCAAAAGCGTATTTGGAGACAGTATAGATGTTGACCCTTTTCCCCTTACTGAGTTCTAAGACCTGGATGAGGGCGTGAAGTTCTGCCCTCTGTGCCAACCACCCTGTTGGCAGGGGTTCTGCTTCAAGGACTTGGCCCCTGGTGGTCATTGCGTACCCGGCAATTTGCTCCCCTCTTTCAGTCACTGTGCTACTCCCGTCTGTGTATAATTGAAGGTCCCACTCAGACAAGGGGTGGTCTTTCAGGTCTGGTCTGTTGGCATATACCTGGTCTGTGACTTCCTCGCAGTCATGATCCAGCTCTCCAGCCTCTGAGGGTAAGAAAGTGGCCGGGTTGATCTTTCCCACCGTTCTTAGGCGCACTTGGGGATTTTCTGGTAAAATTCCTTGGTATTAGGTGAGCTGGGGGTTGGATAACCATCCCTCCAGGAGGCTGTGCACTGCGTGCGGTACGAAGAGACTTATCTCTTGTCCTAAGGTAAGTTTGTCAGCCTCCTGGAGGAGAGAAACAGCGGCTGCTATGGCCTTCAGGCAAGGGGGCCACCCAGCTGCTACATTGTCCAGCTGCTTCCAGAGGTAGGCTACGGGGCATTGCCATGGTCCGACCTCCTGAGTTAAGACCCTGAGGGCTACTTTCTCTTTCTCATGTATATAGAGGGAAAAGGGTTTATCTGGGTTAGGCAGTCTGAGGGCTGGAGCGCTTATTAAGAGTTCTTTTATTCTCTTGAAAGCCTCCTGTTGTTCGGTTCCCCACATAAACGTGGCGGTCTCAGGTCCTCTAAGGGCTTGGTATAGTGGTTTCGCGATTTCTGCGTACCCTGGAATCCATATTCCGACAGAACCCGGTGGCCCCCAGAAACTCTCGGAGTTGCCTCCTGGTAGCAGGGTCAGGCATCTGGCTGATCACGGCCCTCCTCTCTGCCCCTAGGGCTCGCTGTCCTTTGCTTATCTGCAACCCAAGGTATCGAACTTCTGTCTGGCATATCTGGGCTTTTTTCTGGGACACCCGATACCCTTTATTGGCTAAAAGCTGGAGTAAGGCCCGTGTTCCTTCTCGGCACTCGCTTTCTCCCAAACATGCCGGTAGTAGATCATCTACATACTGTAGCAAGACCAAATTGGGATGCTCTTCTGGAAATGACTGTAAATCTTGGGCCAAAGCTTCACTGAAAATGGTGGGGGAGTTCTTGAAACCCTGTGGTAGTCAGGTCCAGGTGAGCTGGGATTTGGCCCCCGAGTGCAGGTCTTCCCAGTCAAAAGCAAATATTGGTTGGCTCTTGGGAGCCAGGGGAATGCAGAAAAAGGCATCCTTCAGGTCGAGACATGAGAAATGCGAGGTGGTTGGGGGCAACTGGCTCAGGAGGGTATATGGATTCAGCACCGTGGGGTGTAGAGTCAGGGCGACCTCATTGACAGCCCGTAGGTCCTGAACTGGGCAGTACCCAGACCCGTCTGGCTTCTTTACCGGGAGGAGTGGCGTGTTCCACTGCGATGGCATGGTACTAGTATGCCTTCACTCAGGTATTTGTTTATCATCCCTGAAATACCTAGCCAGGCCTCCTTGGGTATGTAATGCTTTAGGCAGTGGGGCTGGGCTCCTGGTTTTAAATCTATGGTTACTGGGGTGCAACCAACCGTGAGTCCTGGTGGGGAAATTCCTCTATAAGGGGGTCTAGAGAGGGGGGTCCCTTATCCCCCTCATGGATCCGGTATTCTTCTTCTCGGGGCACAACGAGGGCCACTAGGCTGGGTTCACCTAGTTCTAGCGTGGCTTGTCCCGAGGGGTGGAAGACTACTCGGGCCGCCAATTTACCTAAGAGGTCTCTGCCCAGAAGTGGTACCGGGCACTCAGGCAGATAGAGGAATTTGTGGCAGACTCTGTGTCCCCCGAGTTCAATCATCCGTGCCTGGGAAAATCCTTTCAGTTTGCTGGGCTGCCCTGTTGCTCCTAAGATGGAGACCTCTCGACCCAATGGCGGGGCAACAGGTGCCATGACTACTGAGTGTTTGGCCCCCTTGTTTGCCATAAAGTCTAGTGGTTGGCCCCTTCTTTGGCTCGGACCATGGGCTCGTGGGGGCCAAGTTTTATCAAGCCCGGTCTGGCTCATTCAGTATCCAAGCCTGCCAGACTGAGGATACCCAGGGCCGGGGATGCGAGAGGAACTTCCTTTTGTTTTCGACGGGGACAACATTGTTTCCAGTGGCCTCTCTCTTTGCAGTAGGCACGCTGGTCTTTCTCTACTTTAAAATGTCCTTTCTGCCCCTTCTTTGGCGGGCCTTTCGCTGGAGCTGCCAGCGAGGCAGCCAGTAAAGCTGCCTTCTTTCTTTGTTTGTCTAGGGCCGCGGTCTCTGCTGCTTCCTCCCGATTATTGTAGACCTTGTTAGCTACTTCTACTAACTGGCTGATGTTCATGCCAGCAAATCCTACTAATTTCTGCAATTTCTTACGAATGACAGGGGCCAACTGGGAGACAAAAGCCATGTTGACCATCCTCTGACTGTCTGGGTTTTCGGGGTCAAAGGGGGTGTAGACCCTATAAGCCTTGGTAAGGCATTTGAGAAAATCTCCCGGACATTCACCTGGCTTCTGCATTGTACTGGAGACCTTGGTCATATTAGTGGGTCTCCTAGGCCCCGCTCGTATTCCCTGCAGAATGGCCTCCTGATAATGCTCTAGGGCTGTCCTTCCCTGTTCAGTATTGTGATCCCAGTCTGGCTGTGTCTCTGGCACGGCCGTTGGCACATATTGTATGGGATCTAAGGTTCCGGCTGGGGCATGGGTCTCTAAGTACCGGTGGGCCTCTTGTAAGATCTTCCGCCTCTCTTTGGTATTGAAGAGGGTTAACAGGAATTGGTGGCAGTCATACCAGGTGGGCTGGTGATCTGCATAATGGAGTCCATCAAATCTGTTAGGGCCTGGGGCTTCTCTGAATATGAGGGAGTGTGGTGCTTCCAATTCAAAAGATCCGTGGTGGTAAAGGGCTAATAGTAAAATATCATGGGGCCCGGTCTCAAGGTCCCATCATCAGCAACCTGTGCGGGCCCCTGGGTTTCCCGTAGCAGCATTTGCAGGGCCTGATGGGCCTGATGGTGTCTGAGTCTAGTGGCAATGGGAGGGGTTCTCCCTGGTCGGGGCTCCGGTATCCTGCGGGGGTGAGGCGGGGACACCGAAGGCGGTGGGGTCTCTGGTCCAGGAGGAGCTGATGAGGACCCACTATATGGGGGTAGATAGACTGGTGGGTCATCGTCCGGGTGCCCCTGATGGATGGGGTATTTGGGCCCCCAAGTTACTAAAACTCGAGCCTCTTTTCATGTCTTCCTCCTGTTACAATAGGACCGGCTTCCCGCCATCTCAGTTAGGCCTGAGCGCTTCGGGGCCATCTTTGTGCACTGTTGGAGCCATTTACGCATATCCTGGGCGAACTCCTGCCACTGACTGATGTAGGCAAATTGATCAGGGTGTCCTGGCTTTCCTGTCATTAATAGATGGACTGCCCGAATAATACTTAAATTCAGGGTGCCTTCAGGGGGCCAGCCTACCCCGAAAGTAGGCCACTCCGAGGAACAAAAAGTCTTTAACCAGTTTGGATCTAATGAGGGGTCCTGCCCCCCGAAACCGACTGAAATTTTGGAGCATACAATCTAAGACCATTGAGGGCCCCCCTCCCATCATTCCTCCCTCTCGGTGCAGACAAACGAAGGGTTGGGTATAGACCCGTGCCCGGCCTGGCCTGCCCCCTCTCGAGGCAGAGCCGATCTTGGCTAAGGCTGCCCCAGCAGAGGTCGGGGTTAACTGCCAGCCCTTATGCCCTATGATCTGACAGAGGAACCGCAGTTTAGGGCCCACTCAGGGCCCACTCGGACCCCATAAGTCAGCAGACTCGTGGGGCCACAAACACAACAATCACTTATACTCACTTAAATCACACTCACAGACATAAGTTAAACATTTCCTCCCCGAATAAGGTCCGATGACTCAAAATGAGTCTCTGGCAGGTTCAAGAATCACATCTGACTTCAGCTGTTCCAACCCCAGACCCAGGAAGTGGACTGACTCCACCCACTGAGCACTCGTAAAACTGGACAACGTGGCACCATGGCCGAAAATACCACCGGAAATGACACGGTGACCTACCGCTTCCGGCCCTGGCCCTCCCCCCAGCTCCCGTAACCACCACGTGGACACTGTCCCCCCGTGTCTCCCTGCGGGCCATCGGGCAGCCAGGTGTGGGGATACTCCTCACCGGCCAGACCTGCCTTCCTCTCTCGTGACGACAACTATTCTGAATTAGTTATTTCTTATTCACTTGTGTGCTCTCACGCATTTGAACACAGGCCTGGACAGGGCGGGGCCCGACGGAGCGGGGCCGCGCTGCCCCAGACCCGCCCGCGGGCGCCGTCATTCCCGCCCTTCCCGCCCTTCCCTCCGCAGCCGCCTCGGCGCGGGCTCCGCAGGCCACGGCCGCGGGTCTGAGGGGCCCGGTCAGCCAGGCCGGCCTCTGGCAACGCGCTTTTCCCGGGAAGGGCTCGGAGGCGCACCCGGGGTTCTGGAGAGGCCCGCACGGGACGCAGGCGCGGTCCGCGGCAGGCGGAGCGCGGTCTCTCGGGCTGACAGGCTCGGGGTCCCTGAGGACTCGGTCCTGCGTCTTCCGGGCTGAGGACGCTTGGAACCCCCCCTCCCCCCGCCCCCAGAGGGTCGACACCCCTGCGGCTGAGGAGACTCGGGGCGTCTCATCGAGGGGCTTCCGGGTCCCCACCACCGAGTTAGCTTCCAGGACCACGGCATTTAGCGTCTCTGAGGTTAAGATTTGCTCTTTCCGGGCGAGCTGCACGTAGGGGGCCCCGAGCTGAGGGGAACTGGGGTTCTACGGGCCTAAGCGTCGGGGGTCCTCCGGGTTGGAGCACGTGGGCCCCTCGGTGCTGAAGGGATTCGGGGCCCCTCGGGATGAGGGCATCGGGGTCTCTCAGGCTGGACTGTGAAGGTCCCGGCCTAAGGGCTCCACATCGCAGGGCTCCCGCTTACCGGTCAATTTCCGGGGGCCCCAGCAGCGCTGCTCACGTCGGCGGAGTGTCCCCTCCGAGGTCCTGGGGCTTCCCGCCCTCGGAAGGAATGAGGGCACCCGGGCCAAGGCTCCTGCGTGGATAGCCCTGTGGGCGCGATCCGCCAATCAGAGCTGCGACCCCTGGGCCCGGCCCGCCAATGGGCGGTCAGAAGCGGCTGAAAAGGTGGGGCAGGCGTGCAGAGCCTTCTGGGTACCGGACTGGCCAGCAGAAGACCTGCTCTGTCGCCCGGGGATTGGCTACTCTGGGTCTCCTGAGCGCCTGTCACACAGCCGGCCCCAAGGACCAAGGCTCGGTGTCTTACGTGGCTCTTTTTCCTGCGACTAGTGAGGGGTTCACCCTGCAGGAGCTAGGAGCCCCGAGCTAGGCCAGATCTTAGGATGGATGTGGCCCTCCTGCCGCCTGACAAAGCGTCTTTGTCTCACCAGACTGTGTCGGGATCCCCAACTTTCATCTAGGCCCGTCCGTGTCCTCCTTTGTCAAACCCACTTTCATCTAAAGTGGCATAAGCAGTAAGGACATGGTCAAGACTGCATTGCATTGCGTAGAAACTTAAGTCAGTAAATTCTGACCACGCTATTCACAGATACAAAGTAAGTCCCAGAGGGCTCAAGGATTTAAACACAACAAATAAAGTAATAAATATACTGGAAAACACACTGAGAATTTCATGTTTCAGAGAAGTGGCATTATGAGTAATAGGTATATTTAAGTAACCCAGGTGGAAAAACATTTCAGAAATAGGAAGACAAGATAAAAACAAACAAAACCAAATAAATTTAGAAATACTGGAAAAACGCACAAGTATTTTGCATAAAGAGAACACGTCAAATTTGAGGACAGGGTCAGTTTAGCTGTTACTGGCTTTCACGGCATAAAGTGGGAAGAGTATCTCCAGTCCTTAGCTCGTTTTGAGGTAAATATAACTTGATTTCCATGGATTGGAAATGCGCCAATTGCCTGTAAGTATTACTGTGAAACTGCAAAAAAGGGAAACCTCACTAGAGTGGAGTTGGGCGCCAGTGGGGGTGCTGTCCACCAACAGCAGCACCCAGGGTCAATTACAGGAAAGATTGTCTGTCACAGGCCCCAACATGAAGATGGTACCGTGTGCTACCAGGAGAAACCGACTCCCCAGCAACTCAGCCAGAGAGAAACCATCGTCATCCCGAACTGAGAATTTTCTGTGTTGCACTTTCATTTGAAATGACCCCTCCCAACTTCCTCTTTTTTCCTTGTAATATAACGTTCCTCTCTTTTATTTGTGGAGCTTGCCTAGGACTTTTGCTACATCTTGCTTGACCTAAATTGCACTTATTTTACTGTTTCTGAATAAACCCCTTATCTGCTATTAACATAACTGACTGCTATATTTTTAAGGTCAACATAATTTGGCAGCCCATATGGGAATCCAGAGGATTTCTGACATCTCTGAGGCTGATGAGCAAGCAGGCACAGTGTCCTTGCTCTGAAATACTCGGGGAAGGGTCCTTTGGCACAGACTCTCTGGTGATCAGTTTGAGAATACTCATCTAGAAATAACATCCTCATACTCTCTGATCGAAATTCCACTTTTCAAAAATTTCCCCTAGTAGCCCTGGCCTGGTAGCTCAGTTGGTTAGAGTGTCCTGCCTATATGCCAAGGTGGTCAGTTCATTCTCCAGTCAGGGCACATTCAAGAAGCAACCAATGAATGAATACATATGGGGAACAACTCTCTCTCTCTTTTTCAAATTAATAAATGAAATTAAAAGAAAAGCATAAAAAATTCCTCTGCCAGGTATGCTTCCCTGTGTATGAAATTAAGTATGTTTAAAATATTGTATCCAACACTTATATAATAACAGATATAATTTAAAAGTTTTCAGTAGAAGAGAATTTGTTAAATTATGTTGTGCTCACCCAAATATTATAGAATGTTAAAAATGGGTGAGGATATATAGTATTTCATTAAAGAAATAAAACCTAGTAAGGTGGTTCTAATGGATTTTAACAGAGAATGATTTCTAAATAATATTATTATGTGAGAAAAGTATCCTGCAAAACAAATTGTGTTAAAACAAAAAAAACCCAGGCAGAAGATCTGCTGAAAGGAGACACAGGGACTAGCCACAGGGGTCAGGGTCTGGGCAATGTGCAGGGGAAAAATTGCTTTTCCTTCATGTCATTTGAAATGTTGTGTCAGTTTTTTCTCTTTTACTTAAAATAAACCTCTCTATAAATATTTTTGTAGATAAAAGAATGGATGAGGAGTACTTGGTTATATATGTATGCATTTAAAAATGACTCAACAAAAATTCTGCACACCCTCAGTACATCCAGTGGCCCATGCTGCCTTCTTTATCTGAATAGCACCTTGACCACCCAAAGTGTTCAATTTGTGCCCCAAACTCTATTCTAGCAGAAACATTTCCACAGTGCAAAATATACTGTCACACAGTTACTGTTTGTTTCAGAGATACAAACCATTTATTATAAAAACAATAAATTTTATATTTAAGTACTATATCCAAGATCATTTATAGGAATGCAATTAAGAATATAATAAGCCCTGACTAGCATGGTTCAGCTTTTGTGTCTGGCAACTAGGGTTCCTTGTCCAGCTCCAACTCTGGGGTCTGGCTGTGGAGTCTTGGTTATGGATCTGGGTCCTGTCTCTGAGGTCTGTGTCCTGGGTTTGAATCTATTTGGCTATGGGTGTCAGATCTGGGGTCTCTTTGGGTGTGGCTTTGGGGGTCTCTGGGTTTATGTGTGGGATCCATGTGCATGTCTATAAATTTATAGTCATCGGCTCCAAATCAATGCTAAGAGGAGTCCCAAGGTTGGCGTGTGGTGAAGAAGGAAACGTTAGTGCAAATACCTCAATTTTAATACAGAATGGCTATGAGTACAGAAGGGTTGTTCAGGAGCTCAGTGTTGTTACCAGTGAATTATGAGGCAGCACACTGTATATCAGCTCAGTAGTGCTGCTTCTTACTTATGTAGCATCAGGGCTGTGAGGAGGCCCTGAAGTGAGGCAGCCCTGGGGCAAACTCCCTCTCTGGCTGTGCTGCTTAGGGCTTCTCCACTCATCTACATGACTTCTCATCTAGACCTTGTATTTCCTTTGCCCAGCTACATTTGCACGTGAAGAATTTTAAGAAACAATTATTGAAGAGTGATTTATGGGCAATGCAAGGAGACAGTGACCCTCAATGCTGTGGTTTATCACAGTGTGGTGCAGTCTCTTAAGGTGTCATATCTTCCTTGGCTTCTGAGCTTTCGCAGGTGTCTTCTTAGCCAAGGACATTCCTCCCCAGTCTTTGCAAGATGGCTGGCATTTTTACTTATTTTTGTTATTGTTCTTTAACTCTCAGCCTCCAGACTGCCTGTCCAAAGAAAGGCGTGATTTCAGATCTAGGGTGCAAAGTCACATGCTGTTTGTATCCTAATGGACTCTTCATCCTGCTCCATAGAGAGTAGGGTTTCAGTGCATGAAAGTAGCTTTGACCTTAATCCCCCTAACGACAACCTGAAGGCCTCCATACAATGTGCCAAATGTCCCTTCAGGGGCAAAGTCAATCTTAGGTTGAAAATCAGTGATTTTTTTTGAAAATTTTATTTATTCATTTTTTAGAGAGAGGGCAGGGAAGGGAGAAAGAGAGGTAAAGAAACATGAGTGTGGTTGCCTCTCACGTGGACCCCACTGGGGACCTGGCCTGCAACTCAGGCATGTGGCCTGCCTGGGAATCAACTGGTAACCCTTGGTTCCCAGCCTGTGTTCAATCCACTGAGGTACACCAGCCAGGGTAAAAGCCACTAATCTTGAGACTTTGATTATCTTTAGAACCTGAGTGATCTGGCCTTGATATGCAGTATTTTTACCATCATTGCACGTAAATTATTTTCTAATTCCTATTGTGATTTATTTTGGGGTGGTTATTTAGAACTGTATTTCATAATTTGTAAATATAAGTATTTTCTAGTTATCTGTTGTTACTGATTTCTTGATTAATGGGGCATTCAGAGCAAGAAATACACACACACACACACACACACACACAAATTTCAGTCCTTTTTTTAATTTGTTGAGACTTGCTTTATATCACTATATAGTCAGTGTTTAAAAAGATTCCAGAGTGCTTGGAAAGCATCTGTAATTTGCAGTTTTGGGGTGCAGTGAAGTACTTAAGCACATTGAATGCCATTTGCTTTTCATGTTATTTAAAAAATATTTTTGCTATTTTTGTGGGTTTTATTGGTTCTGAAACAGAAGCTGCATGATGAAGGTTTGTTAAATCACCTATTATGATTATAATTTTGTGTATTTTCCCTGCAGTTCTGTTGTATATAATTTTGAGATTGTGTTATTAAATTAAAAAAATTTGGAACTGGAAAGTTGAACTTTCTGATATGAAGTACTCCTGTTTATGTGTAGGAGTGTTTTTTTCTTCAAGTCTACTAGGTCATTATATAATTTTCATTTGGTTAATGTTCATATAGCATATTTTCCTGATGTGGATCCTGGCTGGCAGCATCCGTGTGTGTCATGGCTGCTGGTGAACAAATACACACAGACAACAGAAGTCCTGTGGAGAAAAAGGGATGGCATGGCCTCTCTCTGAGAAACAGAGAGAGGGCAAGAGGGTCAGAGGCCTGTGTCTGGAGAAACTTTTATTGCTTCTCTGGGTACATGACATGGAAGGTAGTCCTCATTTACTATGCACAGGTTCACTGCAGGGGACTCCTTTTTACAGAGAGCAAAGGAAAGAATGCTGCTAATTACTTGAAAGAGAAGAATGTTGCAGACCAAGGGGAAAAGTGGTTGAACCCGTCACACTCCATGCTTGGGAGGGTTAGCTCAGATTTTAGGAAGTTGCAGTAAGCCCTTCAGGCCTCCATTCAGGGTGAGGGAGTTTTAGCAAAGAAAGTCTCATAGCAGTGTAGGTGCAATGCAGGCCTGACTCCCCACAGGAAAACCTCTCTGTGGGTGTGGTCCTGTGTGCCACTTGCTCCCCACGGGTTTTCCACGTGAGTGCTGAGCTACATTTCCACACATGAGAAACAGTTCCCTACATTTTCCGCATTCTTTCACTTTAGATCTTTTTGCATGTTTTAGATAGCTCTCAGTGTTTTATATTAGTTACAAGTGGCTATTAAAATCAATCAAAGAATTGATTTTGGCAGAGGATGTAATGTAGGAGGACCAATATTTTTCCTATTCAGTTGTTCCAGTATCTTTTATTATATTACAAATACTTTCCCACAGATCTAAGGAGAAATCTTTGTCATAGAAAATTTCCATCTGAGTTTCCATTTATTATTGGACTTTGTATTCTGTCCCATTAATTTGCCTATTCAAAGGCCATTACCCCACTGTTTAGATTAAAGTAGACTTATAACACAACACATAGTTATGTTTTGTTGGGCTAGGTTGTATTTATTAATTTGCTTTTTCAGAATTCTCTTTTCATTCCTGATTTTAACAAGTGTACTGAACATGTGTTTGTTTTAGTTTTAAAATGTTGATGTTTTAAACTGTATTACAATAAATTAATGATCAACTTTGGGAAATTGATATCCTTATGTTTTTTTTTATCAAAGAATACGA
Source organism: Sturnira hondurensis (assembly GCF_014824575.4). Taxonomy (NCBI): domain Eukaryota; kingdom Metazoa; phylum Chordata; class Mammalia; order Chiroptera; family Phyllostomidae; genus Sturnira; species Sturnira hondurensis. The sequence continues at coordinate 211,712 of NW_028094224.1, read as the reverse complement.
TGTTACCTTCCAGTTGTTCAAGTGCCTTTCATTGGGCATCTTTTTAAGATTTTTTTCACACAGATCATGCCCATTCTTGCTGAGGTTAATGTTAGGCATTGTATCTGTTTTGTTGCTATTGGTTCTTTTCGATTCTAACTTTAACTTAGTGTTTATATATATAAATATATATATATATATATACACACACACACATATACACATATATATATTTATAAAGGTATATATTTCTGTGTTATTCCCCCTCACTGTAATAAATTCTATTATTTGTAATCATTACGTTGCTTTTCATGGTTCATCAAGGTAAATAAGCTATCATACAATAATAAAACTGTATTACTTTAGTTATGTAAAAACATAAAAATAGACAACGCTTGAAAGAAAATATGAAGAAATGAGGCAATGTGAGGAGTTAGAAAAAATTCCGTTGGTGGTAAATTTATTAATGATGAAATGAAAGAGGAACAGGATTCGTTTTTCTTTTTTTTTTAATTTTTATTTATTTTTAAGATAGGGGAAGGGAGGGAGAAAGACAGGGAGAGCAACATCAATGTGTGGTTGCCTCTCACATGGCCCCCACTGGGGACCTGGCCTGCAACCCAGGCATGTGCCCTGACTGGGAATCAAACTTGCAACCCTCTGGTTCGCAGGTCTGCGCTGAATCAACTGAGCTATACCAGCCAGGTAAGGATTCTTATTTTTAAGTGAGTTCAGGGTTTGGACCCCTGGTCTTGTAGAAAGCAGAAGTGTTTTGTAGGTGAAATGGCGCCCCCTCTAGGTTATTTGAGGAACTCACGATATGACAAATGTGCGCATTTTCGATAAGGGAGATTGTAGATGGTGAACTGTGGAATGTACAATGTATTTACTGTTAGTGACCTGACAGAATAGTTATTAAGGAGTGTCGTGTGAGCAATGACAAGAAGCTGTCAGCCTCGCACGCCTGCAGCGCATCACCACCATGACTCAGTCTCCCCAGGTGTGCGGTCCCTTCCGCCTGCTGCGCTTGGGCAGGTGCTCGCTCAGCCCAGACGCTTCCACCGCATCTCGGCCACAGGCCGGACAGTTAGCTCCACGAAAGCACGGGAGGGGGTCGCAGGTGATGCTGGCCCCGGAAAGTTGAGAACTTTGAGAGGTAGAGTGAACAGAATGCTGCCCGGTGAGGGACTGAGGGGTCGCGGAGGTGCTGGTGGGGCTGCGATCCCGGTGGGTCGGGTCGGAGTCTGGGTTGGGGTGGGAGCCGAAGCCAGGGTGAGAAGGGAAGGGTGGGGAGCGACTGGAAGGAGGACTGGACCCTGCTGGGAAGCAGTGGGTACTGAGGGGGATGGATCGGAGCCGGCTGGGGGAGGTTGGAACCAGTTACACTGGGGGCGGGATGGGGCAGGGCCCGCGCAGAATTCGGGTGCGACTGAGAGAAGCGGGGTTTGGGCACCGGGACCCTGAGAGACCGCAGGACGGTCTGGGAGAAGGGCGATGGGGTAGGAAAACAGACAGTGGGCCGCGTGCTCATACAGGTTTGGGGGGTCCGCTCTCCCGTGGGCGGGAAGGGAGAGCGCAGGGGAGTGGGTCCGGGGGTTTGCAGAGCTGGAGCAGGTTGAGGGCTCACAGGGATGCGCTCTCCAAGGCCGCCTAGCTCACCCCTCTCTTTCCTGGTAATGAAAGACGAAAACCCTGGAAAAATCGGCATCCGGGGAGCATGGCGAAGGAGCGAAGGTCTTCTTTCTTCCGCGGTGAGAGAACAGAGAGAGGGTCGCTGGACCCCAGGTGCCGACTCCGAGGCTCAGGACGCTTGAGCCGGGGACCTGCGCACAGGGGCGGCCTCCGGGCAGCAGGGTGGTTACAGGCGCGCTTTTCTCTCCAGACGTTTCTTTGGCTGTTCGGTGCCAGTAGGGAAGGTCAGCATTTGTGTAAGAAATATCCCTGGTGAGACAAATGTCTCTGTCCAAGCAGACGCCACCCCAGTGGGGGTCTGGTTCTCACTGTGTGCTCGGCCAGGGAAAGGGCCAAGATAGAGAGATTGGGGACAGTTCAGGTCCCCTAAGTGAAGTGGTTGACGGAGAGGGTCTTCCTTGCTGTAGCCCCTGTGACCAGTTCTCCCTAAAGATGAGAGTGAGCTTTGCTACTGCAACAAAACTAGGCAGCTGGCATATGGACTCGAGGAATCAGGCAGAAGGTGTCAGAGGATAGTAGCTCCCCGCCCAACTCGGTTGCTAGAGTTGGGACCTTTGTTTACAGGAGTTACTGTCTCGGAAGTCCTCGGGCTTGGTGTTGGTCTGTGACTTGCGCCGATGAAAAACTGGGACAACAGCATTGACTGCCTTCTTCTGCCCTCTCCTGTCTCCAGTGTGACCCGATCCCAGCCTCGCAGCACCCAGAGCTGATGTGACAGGACCCCCTGCACCCTCTGGGAGGGACCTTTCCCCACACTCAGGGGCCCCAGAGCTGAGGCAACAGGAACAGCTCTTCTCCCTGGTGGGACAGTTTTCCAGACACACAGGGGACAGAGCCAGTGTGACGGGCTCCCTACTGTGTCAGGGGGAACCCTTCCCATGTCCACAGGACTCAGCTGTCAGGCAGGACACTTGTCTTTCCCAGGTCAGGTCCCTCTTCACTGTGACAGGTCTCCACTCCTCGCAGAAAGAGGCCCCTTCCCACTCTCCCAGGACACAGAGTTCAGATGGCAGGGCCCCCTACTTTCTCAGTGAGGAGCCCACCCCACATTCACAAGACCTCGAGGCGATGAGACAGCACCCCAGACTATTCCATGTCGAATCCCCACACACTCTTTGGGACCCTGGCTGATGTAAGAAGACCAGGTGTCCTCCCAAGTGTGGCCTCTCCTCCTGCTCAACACCCAGTGCTGACTGGGAGCAATTCCTGCAATTCCCAGACCCAGGGCTGAAGTGACAGGACCCACAGCTTTCTCTGCAAAGCCCCTGTTGCTGTACCCACAGCGCACAGGTGATGGTACTGGACCCATCACACTCACAGGCAGGGATATTTCCCGCAGTCATGGACCCACGGCCTCTGTGCACCTCGTGATCACAGGGCCAGTGTGACAGAGCCCTGTACTCTTGGAGGGGGGCTGTCTTCAGGCTTCTAGGACTCAGAGCTGAATTGACAGGACCCCCTGCTCTCTCAAATCAGACCCCCTCCCCACAGGCACCAAGCTCAAAGGTAAAGGGTCAGGACACTTATCTTTCACAGAGAGGGACCTTTCTCAACCCTCACAGGACACAAGCGGGCAGTAACAGGACACTCCTGTCTCTTGTGTGGTCCTCTCCACACTCAAATGGCCCAGGCCTGAGGTCACAGACCTCTTAGACCCTCAGGTCTCAGGTGGGGTCCTTCCCCTTGCTTATAAGACCCAAAGGTGACCCGACACAACCTTTTATGTTCTCTGGTGAGGACCCAGAGCTCATGTCATGAGGCTCTATCCTCTCTTAGGTAATAGCAGTCCCAGCAGTCAGAGGACCCAAGGATGACTTGGCAGGACCCCTGGTCTCTGGGGGTGGGGCCCTTTTTCACACTGTGCTGTACATGGTCATCTCCTGTGCATCTTTAGAAGAGCATCTGAGTTGAAGCCAACAGGAGATGCTCTTTGTATCGCCACCTTGTGGACATCATGGGAATAGCACCTTTTTCACAGCATCTGCTCTTATCCTTTTGCAAGGTCACTTTGAAGCCCCATGGCACCTCACACCATCATGGCCTCAGTACATTTTGTGTGTCCACGTTTCCATTCTGTCCCTGACGCTCTTCTGCATGTGGGATTCCTGTCTCTGTCATGTGAGTGAGGTTCCCATGCTTATGGACTTTTCAAACTTAGTTGTTTTCATTTGGTAATCTGTGTCATACCTTTTGTATTATCAGACCAGCCTCTAAATTCTTGAGGTTAGAGGAAGGGTTGTTTCTCCACCATATAAGCAAACAGTCAGATATTTAATAGGAGGTGAATGTGGGGAGTACATGTTTGTAACTATTTACTTAAGTAAGATTTAATAATTTAACTGAAGCAACTATTTTCCAAACTGAATGACTATCTCAATGGAATATGCAGCAATGTACTAATTTAGCTTGCTGATATAGAACTTCTATGTAAAGTTTCATGGGCAGTAATGAAGAGAGCAAACATTTTGCATTTGGCACGTTGACTTTAAACTGGCTGTTAGGAAAAGACTGGGAAATTACTGAGGATTGTCGTCTCATTTATTCCTGAGAGATGTAGTTGCCAAAACTGGGTGTAGGAAGAGAGCTTCAGCACAGCTTCAGACAGTAATACTGCTAGCAAGAGCTTGTTGACCCTATTACCTTACTTCTTGTGTCTTAAAGTTTTTGGAAAATAAAGAACCTCATCACAAGTGGCGAATGTGTGTGTGGCCCTTTTCCCACTGAAGATGCGTGACCATAAGCAACATTTTCAGTCTCTTTGGCTTTGTCACTTCAAGAAAGGTACAAGAGTAACTGCAAGGAAACAAAAGGTTTGTGGTATGTATGTATGGAGATGTTGCTGTAAGTGATGGAACATGTCAGAAGTGGATTGTGAAGTTTCATGCCAGAGATTTCTTGCGTACAGTTGGTGCACAAGTCAGTAGACCAGGTGCAGTGGAGAGCCACGGAGGGGAGCTGTTCATTGAGGACAGACCACGTTATGGTATGCAGGAGACAGGCTATATACTCAAAGGGTCGAAATTGAGTATCAGGAATTATTTGCACCAGAAAGGTGGTGTTAATTACATTCATGGTGGGTTCCACAGCAGTTAAGTGTGGTGCCTGGGGACTCCTTTTGACTGCATTTCCAAAAGTGGCTCTCCACTGAAACCTAAGGAAAACATTCTTCTTCCAAGACGAATAGGAGGGGGGATGAACTGTTGATATGGTAGAATAATGTGGAATGGGAGAGTTGAGGGAAAGAAAGGAACCACCACCAGCAGCCCCTCCAAAGGGTGGTCTTCATCCAAAGGGGGTGATGTTGTGTATGTGGTGGATGTCCGAGGGTGTTCTGCAGTGGGCGCTCCTTGCAGAAACCCAGCGGGTTCCTCCCATCAGCGTAACTGAAAGCCGCCTGTGGGAAAGCGTTCAGAATTTGTCAGCAGAAGACACAGAAGGTGCAAGGTCATTGAGTTCAGTCTTTCCAAATTTGTCTTAATAGAGAGAAATTTCCATTCCCTGGGAGACTGCAGAAGGCACCTGCAGTGGAACAAAGTGGTGACTGTGTTGTCCAGTCGTTGCTCAGTCACGTTGCTAGGGAAAAATGAAAAGCATGCCTGTCCTGGCACCTGATGGTGAAGTGAACTAACGTTTCCGCCAAGCCAGTAGTTCCATGTGTTCCAACTGGGGGTCTCTGCTGCCATCTCCTAGCAATTTTTGGGAATGATGCCTCAGTACAGGTCAGCAGTAAAAGTGGTTGATTCCAATGGAATATCAATGACTTTGGATGGCAGGGTTTGTTTTTTTAAGTGTGTTTTTATAGATTTTATTTATTTTTTACCTTTTTTAGAGAGAGAGGAGGGGAGGAAGAAAAACAGGGAGAGATACATCAATATATGAGAGAGAAACATTGATCAGTTGCCTCTCACATGTCCCCAACTGGGGGCCTGACTCACAACCCAGGGATGTGTCCTGACTGGGAATTGAACCAGTGACTTTCCGGTTTTCGGGCCAGCGCTCAGTCTACTGAGCCGCACCAGCCAGGGCTTGATGGCAGGGGTTTTTACAAGTGTATTTGCAAATGTCTAAATGTCAGGGCTGTCCATCTATCTTGCCAGAGGTTTTCAGATTAATGGCCAGGAGAATAATTTGCGTGTTTTATGTGACATTTCTTGGATCTGACTGTAATGTGATAGAGTCGGGTCTCTGCAATTTGTAGGTGTGCTTGAAAATTGTAATTTGCTTTGTTTCAGCTTTCTTAAACAACGTAGAGGTAAAATTTATTTGAAATTCTCCAGCAAGAGTTAAAAAAAGTCAAGTAAAACACAAGCACTCATTTTATGTATGTACCTGTACAGACAGGTTGATGGGCTCGTTTCCTGAGCTTTGCCTAGATTGACCTTACTATTTTAAGTTCATTGTATCCATAAAAAGCAAAGGAACCTTTTTGTGAAGCCAATAGTAATAGTGTTTCCAACTGTCGGTTTCTTCTGCCATCTGGTGGTCATTTATGAGAATTACACCTCAGTTCAGGTCAGCAGGAAAAGTGGTTGATTACAGTGGAATATCAATGGCTTTTAATGGCAGTGGTATTTACAAATTCATTAGAAAATGTCTAAATATCAGCACTGTCCAATTACCTTGTGACTGGTTTGCAGATTAAGGGCAAAGGGAGCAATGAGTGTGTTTTATGTGACGTTTCTTGGAACTGACTTCGTGGTATACCAGCAGCAGGCTCTGACAAGTTCTAGGCGTGCTTGAAAATCCTTTGTAATTTGATCTGTCTCTTGCAGGTTCCTTAAACAAAGAGAAAAGTAAAGTTTATTCAGTATTCTCTACCATGGTGTGAAATATAAAATAAAATACATAAATAAAATAGAAGTGTCATCGTTTTGTGTATGTGGCCTCAGGGACATGTCTTGGGGTTCTTATTCTCTTTGTTTTCTGGATGTCCTTGACTATTTTGGTTTCCTCATATGGGTGAAAAAAGTGGTACATTTCCAGTTTTTGTTTCTAACATGCGTGTTTCTGGGTGAAATGTTCTTTCTCAAGTTTTGGCATGTAGTGTGTTAAGCATATTTCAGTTAAAGTTATTTTGTATCTCAAATGGTGGTTCCTTTTGGAGATTATTTAGGTGTCTGTTTCATGAATACCAAACAACAGAACTTTCTGGTCACCCACTTTCAGTGAATTCTAGCTTCAGTGCTATGAGAGCAAAAAACACAGTGTATGATTTTAATGCTGCAGTGCTGGTTGAAGCCTGCTTTATCCCAGGATGGCCAAAACGTCAGTTTGGTCCCTTACCACCCCTGCCTTCAATCTCCCATAATGTGGACTCTGGTTCATGTATTTGTATTTAACTGTATTTGAAACCCTTGGTTAAACTGTATCACAACAGATGTCCTATCAGCATGCATTTAAAAAATTAATCAGAGCTGTTGAATGTGTGGCCATTTTCATGTTGAAGATGGATGAATGGAAGTAATATTTCCACTATGTTATGCTGTGGTGTATCAAGAGGGTTAAATGCCCATTCAATGTAATACCAGATTTGTGGCACATAGGACAAGGTAGTGTCATGGCTTGAACATGTCAGAAGTGGTTTGCGAAGTTTGTCTTTGGAGATTTTTCATATGAGGGCTCCCCACCCATCAGATAAACCAGTCACAGTTGACAGCCATCCAGTCCAGATGTTCATCAAGGAGAGACCACATTATGCCATGCGAGAGACAGGTGACATACTAAAAAAACCCTAAGCAAGCATCAAAAATAATTTCCACCAATATGGTTACATTAATTGCTTTGATGTTTGGGTTCACAGAAGTTAAGGGGGGAGGAGGGAGATCCCTGCCTGACCACATTTCCACATCAGATTGCCCGTTGATACTTCAGGAAAACATTGCGTTTCCAAGACATTGTAGACAGTTCGATGAATCATTGATATTTGACACTAACTCTGAATGGGAGGGAGAGTGGGCACATGAAGGGAACCACCAGCAGCCACTCTGAAATGTGGTCTGAATCCAAAGGAGGCGATGCTGTGGACATGGTGGGATCACTAGGGAGTCCTGTACTAGGAGCTCCTTGCTGGAAACCAGGTGGTTACCTCCAAAGTACTGCTCCCCATTGGACCAATGGAACTCACTGCCCCAGGGAAAGACTCCTGACTTTGTCGGCAGAAGATAAGTAATTATCTATCAGGAAAAGGTGAGAGGGCACATTTCTCTTTGGTGACCAGGGAAAACAGTTCCAGCCTGGCTGGGCAGTCCTGATTCATCCGCGGTACATATAAGATGTTGTATCCTTGGACTGCCAGGTATTTTAGCTGCTTTTCCTAAATTCTCTTAGTGGAGAAAAATTTCTACTCCCTGGAAGACTGCAAAAGGCACTTGGAGGAGTTCTGTGCTCCAAAAGATAACAATGTTGTGGGCAGATGGAATGGTGAAATTGGCCGAATGATAGCAGAGGACAATGGAAGTAAATGATGAAATCACTGTCCAGTCACATTGTTGAGGAAAATGGGAAAATGTGCCTGTCATTGCATCTTACTGGAAACCGGAAGGAACCTTACAGCCAAGCCCATAGTACAGTATGTGTTCCAAGTGTTGGTCTTTGCCTCCATCTCGTGGCCATTTGGGGGAATGACATGTTAGTCTAGGTCAGCAGGAAAAGTGGTTGATTCCAGTGAAATATCAATGACTTTTGATGGTAGTGGTATTTACAAGTGCATTCAAAAACATCTAAATGTCAGGACTATGCAGTTACCTTGTGACTAGTCTCCAGAGTAATGGCCAAGGGAGGAATAAGCATGTTTTATGTGACAATTCTTGGAAGTTGTTTTGTAGCATAATAGAGGCAGATTTTTTCAAGTGCCAAGTGTGCTTGAAAGTCATTTATAATTTGCTTTTTCTGTTGCGGCTTCTTAAAGCAATGTGGAGGTAAAATTTATATGCAATGCTACTACAGGAGATACAAAAAAAAGCAAAGTAAAATACCAGCACTGTCATTGTATGTATGTGTCGTTTGGGACATGCCTGCAGGTTCGTTTCTTCCCTCTCCCTGGACTTCACATACTAGTTTAGGTTCCTGGTATGGGTGCAAAATGTTGGGAACAAGAAAAATGGCCTCAGCCCCAAGGAGCCTGAAACCCTAGCAGACACCCTGTAAGTTGATTGCCATCTGTTTAGTTTCAAAATTTCCCTTTCAGTTGAGTCAGACCCCACCCTTTTCTCGAGTGTGGGCTCTGTAAGCCAATAATCTGCTTCTGTGCAAACGCTTGCTTGATGGCCTATATATAAGGACTTAGTTGTAAGTGCTAGGCGCGAATCCCAGACGAGCCCCCTGCGGGCATCATGTCTCTGGACACTTTGAGGGATCGCCCCTGCGCAGGTTAAACTTGGCCAATAAAGTAACATCTTTGAATCCCTGAAAGTCTCCGACATTTGTTCTCGCGGTTGGTGGATCTAACATTTGGAGTCCCCAGTGAGATTTCCCTCCTGGGAGACCGGATGGGTGGCTCCAGCTGAGTAAGTAATTGGTTAGGATCCTCCTTAATGTTTGTCCTCCGGAGTTAAAGACCCTGTGGTGAGACAGGATGCTGTCTGGGACCACCCAGGATTGTCAGAAGCGGGATGCCGCAGTCTGAAATTTGGTATTGATGACTTAGATTGGGACCGGTCCCATTAGGTTTCTATTTCCTTGCGCTGCGCCGCACTGCGAGTGTGCCTGGTGTGTCTGCAAGTGTGTATGTCTAGGGACTCGGATAATTTGTGTGTTCGTACCGTCCTGTTGGTTGTCAGGTCTTTGTTTGTCTTGTTTAGTGTATTGGTTTGGCCTCTGAGGTCTCTAAGTTCTTTCAGATGGGTCAACGACAATCTGTGCCCGGTTCTCCACTTGATTGCCTGTTGAAAAACTTTTCTGATTTTCGGAGGCGAGCCCAAGAATATGGTGGCCTGCCACTGGACCCTGAATTCCTTTGAACCTTGAGTCAACTAAAATGGCCCACCTTCAATGTAGGATGGCCCACAGAGGGCACTTTTGACCTCCCAACCCTATTTGCTGTCCGGGCTACCATTTATAGAATTCCCCCACCCCGACCAATACCTGTACATAGATATCTGGGCGGATATTGCTACTGAGTGGCCTGGATATATTAGGAAATTTTTAAAAGGAAATCAGCGGGGCAGATGAGCGATTTGTCTCACTGCCAGAGGGAACAAAGAAAAGGGGAAGGAGGGGCGAGGCGGAACTCCTAGTCCTACCCCAAGACAGCCCAGGAACCAGCCTAGGCTTTACCCTGTTTTGCCAGAACCACCGGAGGACCATCTTGACCCTGTGAATGCTCCTCCACCTTATCCATGCAAAGAGGAACCTGATTCCTTGCACTGGGATGCTGGCGAGTCCCTGAACCCGTCACACACCCGGGGGGTGGGGGGTCGGTGGGGGGCACTCTACAGGGAGGGGATATTACCTTTGGCGGGAACTTCCACCATCTTGTCCCCAGAAGGAAGGCCCGCCTCCTCGTCTTTGGCGGGAACTTCCACCATCTTGTCCCCAGGAGGAAGGCCCGCCTCCTCATCTTTGGTGGGAACTTCAACCATCTTGTCCCTGGGAGGAAGGCCTGCCTCCTTGTCTTTGGCGGGAAAGCCCACCATCTTGTTCTGGCAGGAAGGCCCGCCTCCTTGTCTTTGGCGGGAAACTCCGCCATCTTGTTCTGTCAGGAAGGCCCGCCTCTTTGTCTTTGGCGGGAAATTCCGCCATCTTGCCCCTCCCAGAGGTACCACCCCCATCAGATGCTCCACTGCAGGCACCTCCTTACCTTGTTTATGTGCCTTTTTCCACCAGTGATTTATATAATTGGAAACATCAGAATCCCCCGTTCTCTGAGAAACCCCAAGGGCTAATCTCCCTCCTCGAAACCATATTTAGAACTCATCAACCCACCTGGGATGATTGCCAGCAGATTCTGCAGACCCTTTTCACTTCGGAGGAGAGAGATAGGATCATAAGGGAAGCTGCAAAGGCAGTCCTAGGGGAGGAAGGGGACACCGTGGCAGGAAGGAGGGAAATAGAGGGTATCCTCCCGTCCCAGCCTCTAGCTTGGGACCCCAACACTCCTGGGGGAAGAGATTCGCTCCTCCAATATCGCCGGACTCTACTCAGGGGGCTGAAGGCAGCAGCTAGAAAGCTGACTAATTTTAGTAAAATCGGTGAAGTCATCCAGGGGCGGGAGGAGTCCCCAGCAGACTTCCTAGAAAGACTCATGGAGGCCTACAGGGTATATACCCCTCTAGATCCAGAGGCAGAGGAGAACAGAAGGCTAGTCAATATAGCTTTTGTGACTCAGGCGGCTTCAGATATCGGAAAAAAGCTTCAGAAAATAGAAGGATTTGAGGGAGAGAATAGGAGCAAGTTACTAGAAATAGCACAGAAAGTATATGTTAATAGGGGTGATCTGGAGGTTGGCAGAGCAAAGGAAGTTGCCAAGATTTTGATTGCCGCTCAGAAGCCTCCTCCCAAAGGAAAAGGCGGACAACAAAAGGGCCAGGGACGGTGAACAGACATAGACAAGGACCAATGTGCCTTTTGCAAGGAGAAGGGACACTGGAAGCGAGACTGCCCGAAGCTGAAGGCTATGAAGGCAGACAGTCAGGGACAAAAACAAGGCCCTGAAGTCTTGCTCCAAACCTTAGACTGACGGGGCCAGGGCTCCATTCCCGTTGGCTCCCAGGAGCCCATGGTCACCTTAACAGTCGAAGGTAAGCTAATAGACTTCCTGGTTGACACAGGAGCCACTTTTTCAGTCCTGAAACAACCTCAGGGGCAAATTCAGAAGGCAACCACCAAAATAGTCGGGACGACTGGCAAAGGAGAAGCCTATCCATGGACTACCGCTAGAATTACTAACTTGGGCCAAGGCACCATCACCCACTCCTTCCTAGTTATCCCAGACTGCCCTTACCCACTGCTTGGGAGAGATTTGTTGCAGAAGCTTCAGGCCACCATTACCTTCAGATGTGAGGAGAGCCCTTCGAGGAACAAGGGCAAGGAGGCAGAGGTCAGCTTGGAGATGACTGTCCCACTGTCTGAAGAATACCTACTTGCCGTTATACAAGGAGGTAAGGAGGAAGGAGCAGGGGTCCCTGATGCCCTACTCTCCAAGATACCTGGAGTATGGGCAGAGACCAATCCACCAGGGTTGGCCATCCACCAGCTGCCTGCCCTGGTGCAGCTGCTGAGCACCGCCAGCCCAGTTAGAATTAGGCAATACCCAGTCCCAGCCCGAGCCAAACAGGGCATTGCATGGCACTTGCAATGCCTGCTGGAGGCAGGCATACTCCGAGAGTGTCAATCCGCATGGAATACCCCACTACTCCCTGTCCAGAAACCAGGGACTCAGGACTACCGCCCGGCGCAGGACTTGCGGGAGGTGAATGCGCGGGTAGAGACTATTCATCCCACAGTGCCCAACCCGTACACCCTGCTGAGCTCATTGCCCCCGACCCATACCTATTATTCAGTCCTAGACTTGAAGGATGCCTTCTTTTGTATTCCCCTGGCGCCCCAGAGCCAAGGGATCTTTGCCTTCAAATGGAACGACCCAGAAAATGGACTAGTGGGGCAGTTCACTTGGACTAGGCTACCACAAGGGTTTAAGAACTCCCCCACCATTTTCAATGAGGCTCTCAGCAAGGATCTGCAGGGTTTTCGCTCCTCCCACCCGTTGATCATACTGCTCCAGTATGTAGATGATATTCTCATAGCAGCCAAGGATAAAGGAGAATGTGAAAAGGCCACCATAGATCTGCTACAGGATCTCAAGCGGATGGGGTATCGAGTCTCCACTAAGAAGGCCCAGATTGTGACTCAGACTGTAAGTTATTTGGGGTATAACTTGCAGGGGGGACAAAGGACCCTGTCCAGCCAACGGATCCAGGCAGTTCTGTAGATTCCTGAGCCCTCCACCAAAAGACAAGTACGAGAATTCTTGGGTGCGTAGGATACCGCCAGTTGTGGATACTAGGCTTCGCAGAACTAGCTAGACCCTTGCATGAACTAACCAGAGGAAAAGAAGAGCAGTTCACATGGACAGATAAGGAGAGGCAAGCATTCCAAGCACTTAAGGAGACCCTAGTGACCGCCCCAGCCTTAGCCCTGCTGGACCTGGCTAAGCCCTTTCAGCTGTTCGTAGCAGAAAAGGGAGGGGTAGCCCTAGGGGTGCTGAGCCAGGAGTTCAGGCCGTGGAAGAGGCCCATTGCCTATTTGTCTAAAAAGCTTGACCCCGTGGCCTCAGGATGGCCAACATGTCTGAGGGCACTTGCTGCCACCTCAACCCTGGTCAAGGAGGCCAGTAAGTTGACTCTGGGACAGGACATACAGGTGATTGAGGAGCATTATGTAGAGCAAGTGCTACGAGCGCCCCCAGATAAGTGGCTAACTAACGCATGGCTAACACAGTATCAGGCCCAGCTATTAAACCCTCTGTCTGTTCAGGTCCTTAAAACAGCTGCCCTGAACCCGGCGACCCTGCTGCCAGTACTGGATTCCATTTTAGTCCATGACTGAAAGCAAATCCTTGACACGGTGACTGGCTCCCACCCGGACTTAAGAGATCAGGCATATGAAAAGGCAGACCTGACCCTCTTTACTGACGGAGCAGTTTTATCAAAGATGGACAGCGGTACACGGGGGCAGCAGTGACCACAGGAGATAAGGTCTTGTGGCGAAGGGCATTGCCTGCAGGGACCTCTGCACAGAGGGCAGAGCTGATAGGGCTGACCGAGGCCTTACGGATAGCTGAAGGAAAAGTGGCCAACAGCTACACTGACAGCTGTTATGCATTTGCCACAGCCCACATCCACGGGGCCATATACAAGGAGAGAGGCCTCCTAACAGCAGGAGGAAAGGACATTAAGAACCGCAGTGAAATTCTTGCCCTCCTAGATGCCATTGGGTTACCCACCAAAGTTGCCATCATTCATTGCAAAGGACATCAGAAGGGGAATTCCCCTGTTATAAACGGTAATTGCCTGGCAGACTCAGCTGCGAAAGAAGTGGCTACGGGCCAACAAGAAAACCTCCTCCCCCTACTGCCTCAGCCAATGCTACCTCCGGATCCTAAGTATTCCCCTGAGGAAGAGCAGGAAGGGATACAACTAAAGGGGCAGAAAAATCAGCAGGGGTGGATAGAACTTCCTGACTCCAGACTCTACCTGCCTCAAGGAGTAATAAGAAAGATAGTAAAGGATATTCATACTAGTACTCACCTAGGGCAAAATAAGTTTGAACAGCTTGTCAAGAAATACTATTTAGGGCCCAACATTAGGGATATTATTCACTCCATTGTCTCTAGATGTAGCATCTGTGCTAGGGTAAATGAGCAGAATAAGAAATTGCCTCCCCTTGTAAGGTATCGGGGAAGAGCTCCTGGAGAGTTATGGGAAATAGATTTCACAGAGATGACTCCTGGGAAATCAGGTTATAAGTATCTATTAGTATCAGTAGACACCTTCTCAGGATGGGTAGAAGCATTCCCCACACGAGGAGAGACTGCCTCCACCGTTTGCAAAGTTTTATTGAGGGAAATCATACCCAGATATGGCATTCCCATAGCCCTAGGATCAGACAATAGACCTGCATTTGTCTCAAAGATATCTCAAGAATTAGCTACAAAGTTTAAATATCAATTGGAAATTGCACTGCATCTATAGGCCCCAAAGTTCAGGACAAGTAGAAAGGATGAACAGGACTTTAAATGAAACCATAATGAAATTAAGGGAAGAGACTGGCAAAAACTGGGTTGAGCTACTCCCTTTCGCCCTTTTTAGAACAAGGTGTACTCCTTACCTTAAGAAATGGGCCCCTTATGAAATCTTATTTGGGCAACCAATACCTCTTGTGCCTCGGTTAACTAGAGAAGAGATAGAAGTTTCTAACCACAACTTCCTCAAGTCCTTACAGGCACTACAGCACATCCGGAGCGAGGTGCGAGCCCTTCAGAAGACAGCTCTATCAGACGCTGATCGTGGCACCCGAATACCTGAACCACCAGAACCTGGACAGTGGGTGTGGATCCTCAATCACAGGCGGGGTAACCTGGAACCGAGATGGAATGGACCATTCCAGGTACTCTTAAGCACGCCAACGGCTATTAAAGTGGCCGAGAAACCCTACTGGATCCATCTCTCCCATGTGAAACCAGCCAACCCCCCTGACGAGGATCCCCGGAGATGGCAAGTCAAAAGAAAACCAGGGGAACCCTTGAAGTTGACTTTTTCTGCCAACTAAGACTACTGATTCTTTGTTCCCTGTTTGGTCAAAATATGGGGTTAAAAGGAGGAGAATGGGTACTAATTCGAACAGCCGATGGAAGTGCTATTGCTAAAAATTTTGCTTGGGATGCGGGCCCAATAACCCTACAAGCTGATTTTTCTAAGTTTTTTGGAGACACTCTTAAAGATTCCTCAGTTTTAGATAGGTTAGGGTTCTTCAAACCTTTATGTATCCACTGGGATAGTTGGAGGAGGGGCTCCCCCAAAACCCATACCAGTGGATGAAGAAGAATTTTTAAATAAACAATTAAGTAGAAGGGGAGCCTACGGGTGCCCACAACCGGAGAGAAAGAGAGCCCGTGGCTGTGGATGGGAAGGAGATTTTTACTGCAAAAGTTGGGGTTGTGAGACTTTAGTCAGCAAGGGAGGATGGGTCCCAGGAGGAGGAAAAGATCCCCATATTAACTTAGATAGGGAAAGTAAATGGGGGAAACCTCAAGACTGTGGGGAAAAATAAGTGTAACCCAACAGTCATTACTATTAAGAACCCACAAGACCCTAAAAGGATTAAAGGGAGAACTTGGGGTTTAAGATTATATGTTACTGGACAGGATCCAGGAAACCTTTTTACTATAAAGAAGCTCCCTATGAAAACCGAGTTACTCCTAAAGGGGACAGGAGATGGTCTCCCACCAAAGCCACCACAGCCCACCACGAGGGGGCCACCGCGACCCACCACGAGTTCTCCCAGTCAGAGCGGGTCACCTGTAACCCCTGTTGAAAAGTCAGAAGAATTAGAAGACCAGAGCCCTAAGCTACCATTCTACACTCCTAATCCACCGTTAGAGAGACTGCATCACCAAGAAATCTATGCCTTAGATTTATTGGATAAAGTTTTCCCATTCTTCAATAATACTCAGCCAGAAATTACAGAGTCCTGCTGGCTATGTTTAAGTCCCCGGCCGCCTTTTTATATAGGATTAGAAGCCAACACCCCCAGAGGAGGAGAATTAGCTCCCAAGACAGTCACTCTTACAAATGACATAGAACGAGATCAAGACCAGATGGAGGACTGTGTTACTGAAGGGTCCCTCACCCTTTCGGAGTTCCATGGGAGAGGAACCTGTCACCTCCACTCTAGACAAAAATCCAAACTAGTGACTACTGTCTTAACCAAGAGACCCTGCAAACAACCTCAGGGAACCCCTTCATAACCAAAGCTTCTGAGGGGTTATGGTTTGTCTGTACCCAAGGCATTTTTAAATGCATTGTTCCCACTCACCCCGAGCTCTGTGTTAGTGCTTCTATTATTCCTCAAGTATATTTATATGGAGGAAATCCTGAGTTTCTAGTTGCCTCCCCTAAGCGCACCAAACGAGCCCCATTGCTTATCCCAATTGTAGCCACTATAGGGATTGTAGGTTCCGCCGCTGTAGGGGCGGGGGCTTTCATACAAGGGGAGCTCAACCTCAGGCAATTATCCCAAAATTTCTCAAAGGACATATCCTTCCTACAAGATCAAATAACATATCTAGAGCAGTAAGTAGACTCCCTTGGTGAAGTAGCCTTACAGAATAGGAGAGGACTAGACCTCCTCCTCCTCCAGCAAGGTGGGTTATGTGCTGCATTAGGAGAAGAGTGTTGTTTTTATGCTAACCACTCTGGAGTAATTAAAGAAAATATCAAAACACTCACCAAAAGATTAAAAGATAGAAATAGAGAAGAAGAAAGTTCTAATTGGTATGAGTCTATGTTCAAAACGTCCCCTTGGCTAACCACCCTTATATCTGCCATTGCTGGACCATCTTCACCATCACTCAGGTTCAGTTATTTTGTAATTCCAATGGCAGATCATTTCAGAGGTTCTGTAGGAGTTTATTTCAGAGGTTCTTTAGGATTTTATATCAGAAGTCCCAAACAACAGAACTTTCTAGTCATTCATTCTCAGTGAATGCTGCTTCAGTGCTATGAGGGCAAAAACATATCGTATAGGATGTCGAGGCTGCGATGCTGGTTGAACCTTGTTTTAAATGGGGCTGGTAAAAATGTCAGTTCACTGGCAGTGGTTTAGTGAAAATACCTTATGTTTTAAACATTTTTAAAAGGCATAGTCTTTTCCCCTCACCCTTTTCCCCCTTTAGAGGGTGGATTAGAGAGATGAATCCAAATTGTCTTCATGGTGGCTGGTGCTATCGCTGTCGCAGCTTTGCGTCCCCAAACCACACTCCCACCACCATATTCCACCCCGTCACCTGGCTCTGGTCTCACATACTTGCCTTTACGTCATTCAAAACTGTTTTGGTAGAATGCATCATGACAGCTGTCATACCAGCTTGTATTAAAAAAATCTCATCAAAACTGGAGAATGCGTGTGTGGCCATTTTCACACTGAAGATGGAAGAACAGAAGCAACATTTCCAGCCCCTTAGGCTTTGACATTTCAAGAAAGGTACAAGTGCAACTGTAAGGCGAAGAAAGATTTTTTTGGTGTGTTTGGAGGCATCGCTGTGAGTGATGGAACATGTCACAGTGTATTTTCAAGTTTCATTCTGGAGATTTCTGGCGTACAGTTGCCCCATGGGTCCGATAGACCAATTGCAGTGGAGAGCCATCCAGGGCAGATGTTTACTGAAGACAGACCATGGTATGGCTCGCTGGAAACAGTCAACATACTCAAAGTGTCCTTGTTAGGATGGGCAGGGATAGGAGGAAGCTCTGGCTGGACTTTGCCAAGACGAACATCCTCACAGTAACCTGAGTCCGAGGAAGAGACCATCAATGGTGTATTACTGCTTTGTTCAGAGGGCACCAATCCCCAGTTCCCACGGGGAGCCAACGAAAATAAAATAAAACCCCACGACATTCCCTGCTTGGGTGCGACTTCCCCGGCCTCACTCTGCAGACTGGGGAACCTCGCCCGGGCACACAAACCCCAATAAAGCTCTTCATTGCTTGAGTTTATGGCTCATTGGCATTTTTTTCCTCAGCGGAGCCTGAGAACAACCTTTCAGTCCTAACCAAGCACTGAAAATCATTTGCACCAGCACAGTTAGGTTAGTCACCCTGATGTTTGGGTTCCACAGAAGTTAGGCGGGTACAAGGAGGGGGCCCATCTTGACCACATACCCACATGTGGTTCTCTACTGAAACATAAGGAAAACATTTTGTTTTCAGAATAAATTGTGAGGGGTGATGAATGGTTAATGTGTTAGAATAATGTGGAGTGGGAGAGACTGAGGGTCAGCAAAGGAACCAACACCAGGCCCCTCCAAAGGGTGGTCTTCATCCAAAAGAGGTGATGTTGCCCTTGTGGTGGTTCTGGAGGGGGTTCTGCAGAAGGAGTTCCTTGTAGAAAGCCGGCAGGTGACTTGCAACAAGCACTGCTCCCTGTCAGACCAACTGAAAGCACCGCCTGAGGGAAAGAGTCTGGAATTTGTCAGCAGAAGACACGTAAGCTTCATGGTAAGGTGAGAACGCATGTTTCTTTTTGGTGACCAGTGAAAAAAGGTTCCAGCCTGGCTGCGCAGTCCTGATTCATCCACAGTGCTCACTGTTAGGGTGGGCGGGGATAGGAGGAAGCTCCAGCTGGACTTTGCCAAGACGGACATCCTCACAGTAACCTGAGTCCAAGGAAGAGTCCATCAATGCTATATTACTGCTTTGTTCAGAGGGCACCAATCCCCAGCTCCCACGGGGAGCCAATGAAAATAAAACCCCACGACATTCCCTGCTTGAGCGTGACTTCCACGGCCTCATCCTGCAGACCGGGGAACCTCACCCGGGTGCACAAACCCCAATAAAGCTCTTGATTGCCTATTTTATGGCTGATTGGCATTTCTTTCTCAGCGGAGCCTAAGAAAACCTCTCATTTGGTGCCAAAACCCGGGAGGGGTTGTTGTCTGCTGAAGACCACTCCTTTCTCTTCTCCCTGAGAAAGCCTCATGGCCGCCCCACCAGTCTGGACAAAGAACCAGGGTAAGTGCCGCTGCTCTTAAGTTTCTGGTCCCCGAACACTGATTCCGGCCCCCGTCTGCTGGAGAGACTGCTCTCCACCAAATCGCAGCACTGCGTAGGGGTGACCCTTCTGGGAGGGACTGCCCTCCCCCACTGAGAGGCTCTAGGCACCAGAGGAGACGTCCCTGGGCCTAGATCTCCATTTTTACCGACCGGATCAGCAGATTGGGTTGAGGGACGCCAATTCCCATCTGCTGCTCCTCGTGGGACCAGAAATGGGGGGCAGGAGTCCAAGCCAGATCCTAAATCACCTCTAGGGTGCCTTCTGAACAATTTGAAAGTAATTGATCTTGGCCTCAAGCAAAAAACAACTGATTTTTCTACCCACTATGGCCTGGCCGTTATATCAGCTCAATAATCGTGAGATCTGGCCTCCTAAAGGCACTTTTAATTTCATTACCCTTAATGACCTAAATAATTTTTGCAGACAAATTGGCAAATGGTCTGAGGTTCCCTACATTCAGAGCTTTTGGGCCTTGCGCTCCTGCCCAGCTCCCTGGCAAGTTCTCCTTGCCTGAGGGAAACCTGACCCCGTCCAGCCTCCTAAGCCTGCTGCCCCAGAACCTTCCCCCCTCTTTCTGATCCCCCTGAAGACCCTGCTACCCCTCCTCCTCTTTATCAGCTCCTGCCAATGGGCTACTCCAGCCCCACCCTCCCCTCTCTGCCAGATTCTCCCCCTCCCTCTGAAGACCTTTCTTCCCTGGTCAGCTCACAAACTCGCTCTGGCCTGGATCTAGAGCCACTAGACTCCCGCATTTGCCCCCTCCAGGAAGTGACAGGAGCAGAAGGTGTAGTTCGGGTCCATGTTCCTTTTTCACTAGCTAACCTCTCTTCAATTGAAAAACGCCTAGGCTCATTCTCCAGTAACCCTACCAATTTTATCAAGGAATTCCAGTACCTAGCCCAGGCTTATGACATCACATAACATGACCTGCACATCATTTTAACTTCCACCATGACCCCGGACAAGCGCAACTGCCTCCGGACTGCAGCTAGGGCTCCTGCAGACCAAACCCACACCACCAATCCTCTAATGCCAGTACAGGCTGAAGCCGTGCCAGAGGCAGAACCAGGCTGAGGCTCCCAGGTAGGACAGGCGGGTTGGAGACGCTGGGACCAAATGGTTGAGTGCCTGATAGCAGATATGCACCAATCTGCCCAGTAAGCAGTCAGTTATGACAAGCTCAGAGAGGTCACCCAAGGCCCTGGAAAAATCCAGCAGTTTCTCAACAGACTAACCGAGGCAATGGTGCTCCATACCTGCCTCGACCCGGCTTCTAATGCTGGGGCCACAGTCTTAGCTGCTCACTTCATCTCCCAGTCGGCCCCAGATATTAGAAGGAAACTGAAAAAGGCTGAGGATGGCCCCCAAACCCCCATCCGAGATCTGGTAAATACGGCATTTAAGGTTTTCAATAACCAGGAAGCAGAGGCTGAGGCTGCCCACCAGGCTTGCCTACAGCAAAAGGTAGCCCTGCAAACCCAGGCCATACTAGTGGCCCTTCGGCAGGTGGCAAACACAGGCACAGGGGCGAAGCCTAAGTCCGGGCCAAAGAACACCCCACTGGGGGGCCTGTTTCAAGTGTGGCAAAAAAGGGCACTGGGCTTGCCAGTGTCCTCAACCCCAGCCACCAAGGAAGCCTTGCCCCGATTGCCAGCAGCTTGGCCACTGGAGGGATGCCTGTCCCCTTAGAGGCTGGTCCCCTGTGTGGATACACACAGGGGACCAGCTGATCCTTCCCTGGTCACTCCGGGACTTCTCAGACTCCTAGGTGACTGAAGCGGCCCAGACTCGAAGACCCCTATCACCCTCGCCGAGCCCAGGGTAATGCTGCAGGTAGCAGGTAAGTCCTTTTCTTTCCTAGTAGACACGGGGGCTACCTTCTCTGTTTTACCATCTTTTTCAGGACCTCTTACTCCTTCCCAGATCTCGGTCATGGGGGTTGACGGGACCTCGTCTAGCCCGTGGCGAACCCCCCGGCTGAGCTGCAGTCTGGACGGCTTTCCCTCTTCCCATTCATTCCTCATCATACCATCCTGCCCTATTCCGCTCCTAGGATGGGATGTTCTGCAATTATTAGGCACCACTCTTCAGATCATACAAACCTGACCCCTATACTATTCTCTCTCACATTCCTCCTCATACAACCCGCTTCTCAGTTCTAGACCTCAAAGATGCCTTCTTCACTATCCCACTACACCCAGAGTCCCGGTTTCTTTTCGCCTTCACATGGACAGACCCTGACACTGCTCTCACAACAGCTCATGTGGACAGTCTTGCCACAAGGGTTTAGAGGTAGCCCCCATTTATTTGGTCACAGGCTTTAGCTCCTGTGACCTAGGTTCCAGCAAAGTCCTCCAATAGGTAGATGACCTCCTTCTCTGCAGCCCCACTTTGCAAAATTCCAGACAACATACTGCAGATCTCCTTAACTTCCTTGCCCAAAAAGGATACTGAGTCTCCCCTGACAAGGCTCAGTTGTCAAGCCAACAAGGCACCTACTTAGGTCTCACCCTTTTGCCTACCTCACGTGGTCTCACAGTGGACGACACTCAGCTCCTCCGTAATCTCCAAGTGGACGGGGCCTCATACTCTTATTTTAACCACCCCCACAGCAGTGAAACTGGTGGGTCAGCCAGTGTGCGTCCACCTCTCCCGCCTTAAGCTGGTCCCTGCCTCAGGAAAGTGGTCAGCGCAGCCCATAGGAGATACCCGAGTCCGCTTTACTAGAAGTCCAGGTTCTCCCAGCGAAGTCTCTACAAATCCTCCTCCTCCTCCTTCTTGCTTACCCACCCCTGCCAACCACCCCCCCCACCCAACAAACTAAATACATCTGGAGATTCTTTGTACATGAAACATATCACAAAAATGGACAGGTAAATTCTCACTCCGTCACTTTTGCGGACTGCCCTCCCACTGGCTGCTCTACATCCATCCTTCTCTCTGCTCCCAAAAGTAGCTTTAGAGGGCTAGACAGCTGGACTGCCCGGCATGGATTGCACATTCTTTGCTTCCTCTATGACCAGACAAAAAGTAAGTGCAAACTCTGGCCAGACACATATGGAGGCTGCCCCTTCCACTATTACAAAAACCGTAAATGGAATACTCTCCAGTTATGGCGCTTTACCGTTTATGATCCATGGGACTCCAGATGGGAACAGGGAGTGAAGGGAAAACTATACCAAAGTCTCTCATATTCGTATCCCCAGAGTTCCTTTGAAATATACCTAACTCTTGTTCCAGAACCATGGAGTACAACCCTATTAACTGACACCATATTAACACATGAACAATCTTTGCAAACACAGATCCAACAAAGAAAACAGAGTGCCCCTTTTTCTTGGCTAAGCCTCATACGCCAAGGAATTCAGTTCTTCAATATCACTGACATAGGAAACGTCACCGACTGTTCCCTATGTGCTTTTCTTGACCACTCCCCTATTGCGGCAGTTCCCATACCCACTCCCCTCAAGGTCACGAACTCCCCGACAACCTTTTTCCTAAAGGATGTACCTCTCTTTCAAAAAATAGTGAACAAGCCCTGGCTGGTGTAGCTCAGTGGATTGAGCACGGGCCTGCGAAGCAGAGGATCACGGTTTGATTCCCAGTCAGGGCACATGCCTGGGTTGTAGGCCAGTTCCCAGCAGGGGACGCATGAGAAGCAACCATACATTGATATTTCTCTCCCTTTCTCCTTCCCTTCCCTTCTAAAGATAAATAAATAAAATATAAAAAAATAATGAACAGTCCCAAAGTATGCTACACTACTGCAGGCGCTTCCTCAGGCGACCAGACCGTGCAGATATCGGGAACCACTACCAGCCCCCCAGGTACGTTTTTCTGGTGCAGTGAAACTCTGCTGCGGACCATTAACTCCTCCTCAGCCTTCCCCTGCTTCCAAACTGTGCAGACCCCACAACTTATGCCAAGACCCTACCACGTGGTGGTAGGTGACGTTCCCTATTTTTTACCACCCTGGCCCCGGTCCTAGGACCAGTCATAATAACCTGCATATTATTAATGCTTGGCCCCTGTTTCCTGAGATTCCTCCAGGAAAGGATCCGTGAAGCTTCCAGAATTACTTTTAACCAGATGTTGCTGCAGACACAAACCTACTCACCCCTCCCTGGCGAACTAGAAACGGCTGACCTCTAGACCTTCCTCTCTACGAATATCTGTCAGCAGGAAGTAGCCAGAAGAACTTGACGTCCCTTATCCTACCAAAGAGGTAGGAATGTTAGGGTGGGCGGGGATAGGAGGAAGCTCCCGCTGGACTTTGCCAGGACGGACATCCTCACAGTAACCTGAGTCCCAGGAAGAGACCACCAATGCTGCATTGCTTCTTTGTTCAGAGGGCACCAATCCCCAGCTCCCACAGGGAGCCAATGAAAATAAAACCCCACTACATTCCTTGCTTGGGTGTGACTTCCCCTGGCCTCATCCTGCAGACCAGGAGAATCTCACCCGGGTGCACAAACCCCAATAAAGCTCTTTATTGCCTACTTTATGGCTGATTGGCATTTCTTTCTCGGCAGAGCCTAAGAAAACCTCTCAGTTTTACTTTTGAGGTTATTTAGAAGTGTATTACATAACTACCAAATATAAGGACTTTCCACTCACTCAGTTTTAGTGAATTCTAGCCGCAGTGCAATAGGAGCACTTAGGGAAACATACATAATTTCAATGCTGTGTTGCTTGTTGGAACTGGCTTTTTATTGGCTTGCCCAAAAGATAAAAACTTTTGGGAAGATGGAATTATGAAAATGCCTGAAAGACTACAGAAAGCAGTGGGACAAAATGGGGAATATGTTGTTCAATAAAATTATTGGTGAAAACGAAAAACGTCTCTTTCACTGTGTCTTTACCTAAAACTCAAATGAACTTTTTGGCTAAGGAAATGGTAGCATTCCAAGTGTGCATACCTGCTGCCATCTCGTGGGCCTTTTGGGAATAACATGTTAGTGGCAGGGGAGGGTGGGGGAGGAGTGGTCGACTGTAGTAGAATACCAATGAATGTTGATTGCAATGTTATTCAGACATGTATTTAGTAAGTTTTATATATAAGGACTAACTAGTTACCTTTTGTTCCTAATTTCTATGTTAACAGCAATGACAGAAAGAAACATACTGTATATTATTTCAGTGCTTTGAAATTTGTCAAAACTTGCCCTAGCACAGGATGGTCCCTTTGAAAAAAATGTCCCAAGTGTGGCCCTCTGCTGCCATGTCATGTGTCACTTGAGATGACAAATCTTATTGTCCCACCTGTGTGGCCATGGCTCGCCTCCTGGTTGTGGCTTCACGGTCACTTGCCTTGCACTCATGGGCCCCACTTCACTCCCTGGGCTGCAGGGAGAGGAGGACAGTCCACGCTGCACTGGACAGCGATGCTCAGATCTTTGACTCCCTGCGGGCGATGCAGGGCCCTGCTGGCAGCTGGTCTCTCTCCCAGGCTGTGTCTGCTGCTGTTGCCACAATATTTAACAATTTTAGCAAAGCAACCTAATTTCAACTGAATGATTATGTTAATGAAATTCAGAAAAGTTTATTAGTTTAGTTTGCATACTATAGTTTGTAGGATTGCCTACCAAAAAGTGACATTCCATGAAGCTTGCACTTTTCATAAATTTCCTGTCTCTATCACCCGTCTTACCTCTATAAGACCCTGTTTCCCCACACTCCCAAAGGTCCTATATACCTGATATCACCTCAGTGTCCGGTATTCCTTTGTTCTCATACATGTATTAAATGTTGAATATCTTGTTTTGATCTTATGATACAGGGTTATATCTTATGTTATTTTAGTTATTATCACACAGGTGTTAGAGTCGACAAGTTTTGTGGAAAATAATCTCTTTTTAATTCCTCACAGTTTTGAAAAGCTGGCAGTGTGGAATGAATGGTGAGACTGCTAACTCCTGAACCTGTTGCAACTGAGAGATCATGGACGTCTGCCCTCCAAGGTCAGCATCCTTTTTCTTGACTCTGTCTTTTGGCCTACTTCTGCTGGGTTTGGTAAAATTTTGAAGTTTGCATTTGGAGAGACAAGGGTTTTATCTTATTGAATCACGGGGTTGATTGAAAGGGGAGAAACTGGTTCAGCCTCCTGCCTGTGGCCTCTGACAACAGGGGCCTGGCAAAGGGTTCCAAGTCCAAAATCTGGCCTTGGTGTCTTGGTTATAGATCTGCGTCCTGTGTCCAAGGTCTGTTCTTCAGAGTCAAAATGTATTTGCTTGTGTGTCTACAGTCTTGCACCTCTTAGGATGTGGCTTTGTGTCCAGGGTTTGCATGTGAGGTCCATGTGCAGATGAAGCTTTTGGTTTTGGTGAATGGAATCTGGTATTAAGGGTCCGATGTCAGTTCCTGGCATCTGGAGTTTGGCCTTCAGACCTCATGGTCTGGGTTGGGTGAGGGCACATGGCTTTGGGTTGGGGCTTTGGGCCTGCAGTCCTGGTTTTGGTTTGGGTCCACTCCAGGGTGCAGGTTTTGGAGTCAAAGGTCTGTGTGCAGGATTCTGAGTTTGGCTGTGGTGTCTGGTGTCTGTCAACAGATGACCATTTTGACAAATTCAATGCCAATATGAATCCCCTGGTGTATGGAGTTGAGGTAGGTTTGTAAAAAAAAAGTAGAAAAATTCCTTGGCAAGTGGAATGGCAAAAGTGAGTTTGATAGCTAAATAAGGCCTAGCAATTTACAGCCAGGTAATAAATCTGAGGCCCTTATCTTCCCTAACCAAGGACATTTGAGAGCAAATGGTTCAGACATTCCAGACCACACAGGGGAAGACCCACCCCAGTCCCAGCCCTTCTCTGGTGACTTTTCTGAAGAAGGTCCCCAGAGCAGGACCCTGATTACTCCGTGTGCTCGTTTTGTTGCATCAGCACATCAGTGACACCCCTGGCCCTGGAAAGCTGAGTATTCTGTGCAGATGACTCTTCTAAGACCTCCTCTAAAGTCCTCAACATTAGAAAACAGGTAAAACCCTAAAAAAAGGACTCAGTGTGAGCTGTTCATTGAGCACACATGCACCTTCTCTTCTTTGCTGCATATCTTCCGCTTTGTTTCTCCTTATCTCCGAAGGTCCCTGGGACTTGCAGGCAGGGGAGCTGTGGGCAGTGGCAGCTCGTCCTGGGCTTACCCCCTAATCCTGTCTCCAAGGACCTTCTTTGCGTCTAACTTTTCTGTTTGCTAAGAAGCAGCTCACTGCCTGTGCTCACTCTTGTTGCTGTGATTGTGCCTCTGCTCTCTGAATCCCTTTCTTTGTTTCACTGCCCTTGGATTTAATACACAAACTCTCGAAACTCCCCAGATTTGTGTTGTGAAATTTTGCTGCAGGACGTCAAGAACCTACACACGTGAGACCTTTCTAGGGCAACCCCTGCCTTGGGTCCAGTCCCTTTTTGGTGATAGAATAACCAAATTTTGTGTATTTGTTTACTTGTGGATGGACATTTGAATGCTTTCTACCTTTCAGTTCTTATTCACAGTGCTGTTATATATAATCATGTATAAGTTTGTTATAACATCTGTCTTTAATTTCCCAGATTGTATTTCAAAGTAGAGTTATTGAACAGAGTAGAATGTTTTTTTTTTTGAGGAAATGTCAAACCATTTTATACAAGGCCTGCAATATTTTACATTTTTTAAAGAAACAGTCAATTGTTCTAATATTAGTTTGTGATCATAAACATTTCTCAGTTTTGCTGAGAAGTTTTGCTCAGTTTCTCATTATAGCCTTTGCAGTGCCTGGGAAGGGGTATTGTGTTGTGGTGTAGCCATGGAACATCTTCTCTGGTATTTTTTTTTTTTGCCACTTCTATGAATGCCTTCTCATTAGAAGGGACTATTCAAGTTTTTTTAAAATATAGATGTCTGCCTGGGTGTTATGGCTCGCTCACTGGTTGAGCACCTGCCTGTAAATCAAAGGGGCCTCTTGTTTGATTCCCAGTCAGGGCACATGCCTGGGTTGCAGTAGGGGACATGTGAGAGGCAACCACAGACTGATGTTTCTCTCCCTCTCTTTCTCCCTCCCTCACCCTCTCTAAAAATAAATAAATACAATGTTTAAAATAATACATGTGTCTCTTCATGGATGAGTCATAAAGTTCTTTGTTGTGTTGTCAGACTTCACAAATCAGTTCAAAGATACAATAAGTAATAATTTTGAGGTGGTGTCAGCAGTGCATTAAACTCTGTGGGGCCCAGGTACAAGGAGAGTGCATTACAGAAGCTGCTGTGTTGTGGGCTTCATGAATGCCACATGCAGATTGGGTGCACCTGTCACAGGAGAAACTCAGTTCTTGCTAACACAGTAAAGGATTACAGATCAGCAAGTGTATTACTGTGCAAGCAGGGTTTATTAGTGACACATTCTCATGGAAGAGGACAGGTCTTGCTGAGGTGGGGGTGAAAGGCAAGAGCACCAGGCCCTTTGTCCAGAGGACTTACACAGTTGGTGGGATGGTGGTGGTGGTGGGGAATTTGCATACTGGTTGGTGGGTAAAAGTGGTGCCAGCTTCCAAGGGAATGGACTACCCTAACGTAGGTATGTGTGGGGGTTGTTAGCTTGAAGCCTTATCTTGCTTCTGACCCCACTTGGCCATCTTGTAAAGTAGATCCATGACAGGAGACAGTTTAAGTTGAGGCAGTTACCCAAAGTTAACAATGGGCTCTTTCTGTAAGCACGCAGGACCCTCTCATAAAAGATAGGGTACAGAGGTGAGGAATTAACCAGATTTGTTTTGGGGGTCCTTTCCTTGAGTGCTGTAGACCCCCTCCCATCTTCTAGGCCTTGGGATGAATACAGTTTGAAAGCCTTTCTTTCCCAGATAGTGGAAACAAGACCTAGAATTTCAACGTGTTAGCATGGTGTTTCTTGTGATGCCAGAACATCTGGCAATAGAACTGGACCAGACTCAGGACTGCTGAGTTAGTGGGTGACACGTCTTCCTCACCCTCCCTGCCTTGGCTCACCGTCTATCCTGCCTAACACCCCAGTGCAGGCAGATGCTGTTTCAGTGTCAGTTCTCAGCAAGGGGTGGGTGAGGGTCTTGTGTCACAGGTCACTCTCAGTACCACCTGCCTATGCTGAGGAGGCTCTGAGGATGCCCAGGCTCAGTGAGAGGGTGGTGATCAGGAGGGAGGCACATCCCCAACCTCATGCTTCCTTCCCAGGGCAGCTCAGTCTATGTGGGGAAAGCTATGGGGCTACTCAAATTCTGAATTTGGTACACCCCCTACCCTGTCCTAAGCTTCCTTTGTCCACCACTAAAGACCAGGAAGACATGGGCACCGAAGGCTGTTCAGTAGGGCCTACAATCTCAGCTTTCCTCTTGCCAGATTCTGTCTGTGCTGACTCAACTTTGAATGTCAAACCAAAAGGCTGGAGTTCCCACTTCCATTGCACAGACTAGGAAGGGGGCAGAGAGAAGTTGAGAATCTTGCCTTAGGTCACACAGCTGGAGAAAACAGAGCTGAGACTCACACGCACTATGGACTGGTATGGAATCTGTATGCTGTGCACCAGGAAATGCTGACCCTGAAAAGGCAGCAAGGAGAGTGAGGAAGATCAAGTGCCCAGACCAAGCAGCTCGTGTCCATGCACAATCATCGATCTCTCCCTCTCATTCACCTCAGAGGCTCCAGGGGTCGTAGGAAACCAGAAGAGCCAAGAGAAGCCAAGGGAGGAGGGGTAGGGAGCTGACTGGGAGAAAGGGCCCTTTCCAGGAGTCTGGGGAATTCCCTTCCTGAGTGAGTCTGTCTCAAATCCCTCTCTTTGAGGAGTAACAAAAGTAGACTGATTCCACATTTACAGGAGTTGAATTTCTGTGGCTGAGAATATGAGTTCCTTGTGGCTCTTTAGGAACGCTCTGCTTTCAGTGATGGTGAAAATGAGATGTGTATGGAGACAAAACGTTTTAGAATAGGTTAAAGAACCATGAACGAGTTTCAGGCTGACATCCCCATATCACTATGGAACTGTTTGTCCACTTCATCTCTTGTAATAAAACCGGAGGGTTTGTTTAACCAGTTACTTCTCTACTAATTACAATCTTGGGGAGAGTAAGGGGCTGTGGACTTTCTATGGCTATTGCTATGTGACTTAATGCTAATGACTCACTCACTCCTGCTGCAAACATGGGGCTTCTCCCCAGAGTGTGTCCTCTGGTGTTTGATGAGATCTGACTTGCATGTAAAGCCTCGTCTGCACTCCGAGCAAACATAGGGCTTCTCCCCAGAGTGTGTCCTCTGGTGTGTGGTGAGATGTGTCTTGCGTGTAAAGCCTCGCCCGCACTCCGTGCAAACATAGGGCTTCTCCCCAGAGTGTGTCCTCTGGTGTCTGATGAAATCTGACTTGAATGTAAAGCTTCGCCCGCACTCCCTGCAAACGTAGGGCTTCTCCCCAGAGTTTGTCCTCTGGTGTGTGATGAGATGTGATCCATCATTTAAGTCTTGCCAACACCTTCCATGCTCGATCGTTACAATTCTTGACATTCCTACTTTTACAAAGAACTTGCCTGTATCCTCTGGACTCTCTCTCTGGTCTCTGCTAGGCTCTTCCTCCATCATTCTCTCATACTCACTAGAGCTACTCATTCCTTCTTTGGAAGGTTGAAAAAAGGGTCTTGAGATTCTCGTGTGACTGATCCTTTTAAGCAAAGGTTTGGATCTTCCTTTGACCTCTTGACCTTCAGGTTTATCTTTCCAGCTGTGTGTACTAGTATGTTGCTGCTGCTGATTCTGATCCTCTGGACAGGGTTCCTCTGCTTGGAGGTGTTTTCTTGCAGATGTTCCCGGGAGAAACTGAGAGGGATGATTGAATTTCATGTGTTGGCTGAGGAATTTCTGACTGGAGAAGGCCAGAGAGCAGGAGGGACATGGGTGCACCTCTGGCTTTGGTTCCGCTGAAAGAGAAAGGTTTGGTCAGGGCAGATGTTGATGAGAATATCTGCGTGGATTTCACTCCCTGTGTGGGTGGAGCTGCAGGGACCTTTGCCATCTATAGGTATCTTCTAAGTCATGTTCAAGAGGAAAACCACAGGCCCCAACTAAGAATTATTTCTCTCAGTTTTCCAAAATAGTAAAATGAAATGTCCTTCCTCAAGCCTCACACCAAATATTTATGCTTCATCTCATTCAGTGTTAGACTATTTCAAATACACTAAGACCTGTTTCAAAATATTTCAACCACATTTCTTACACGCCTGACTCTGGTTCCTCTCTGGCCAGTGTACATGCTCTCTCACTTGGAGATGAAGTAATCTGAGGGGATTCCCCACTGGAGTTTATTTTCTAAAAATTAACAAAGCTTAATCAGAACAGGGAACACACCACTCTACAGCTGACAACCGCACACTTGCACTCAGGAAAGTCCCCAGTGTCTCAACTCGGATCATCAGCACTGCATCTCCGGGCTGCTAAGCATCTATCTGAACTCTGTTCTTACCCTCTGTGCTGAGAAGATACCTGAGTGACCCTCAGCCAATCCAACACTGCACCTCTTTTCTTCTCTGCACTAGCTGCTCCCTCTGCCTGGGATCCTCTGCCCGCAGGTATTTTTGTAAATGTTGTCTCCTGAGAGAGCCCTTCCCAGACGACCTGCCACACACCTCCCCTCACACTAATCCCCAGGCACTTGTTTTAGACTAGTTTTCTCCAAAGCACCAACTGTTGTATGGTATTATGCACAGGCAACCATGTGTGCCTGGGTTTCCCTCCTTCCCTCATCAGCTCAAGAGCAGTGATTCTGATCCTTACATTAATCTGTATTTCCAGGTCCCAGGACACTGTGCACCACAGAGTAGGATCTCTCATGATGATTCACTAAAATGATGAACCAATGTGCACTGCCTGAATGGTGTGGCTTGGTGGGTTCGGTGTTGTCTGAAAACTGAAAGGTTACAAGTTCAGTTCTAGTCAGGGCACATGCCAGGGTTGTGGGCCAGTTGCGGGTGTGCCATAGACAACCGGTTAATGTTTCCCTTGCATATTGATTTTTCTTTCTCCTTCCTTTCCACTCTCTGTAAAAATAAATAAAATCTTGTTTAAAAAAATTTTATGTATTTATTTATTTTCAGAAAAGAGGGAAGGGAGGGAGGGAGAGGGAGAAAAACATCAATGTGTGGTTGCCTTTCACATGCCCCATACTGGGGATCTGGCCCAAAGCCCAGGACTATGCCCCCGTGGGAATCAAACTGGTGACTCTTTAGTTCACAGGCCGGTGTTCCATCCTCTGAGCCACGCCAGCCAGGACAAAATCTTTCAGAAATAATGAATGCCTACAAACAAAAATGTATTATTTAGAAGTACGGAGGAAAATTAAGAAATAACTATAAAAGTGGCAGAAAAACTGCGTTGGTTAGAGAACTGGTTGGTGCTTGAAAACTTTTCTTTTTTTGCCTCTCAGTCTTTCAGCACTATATGCAGTTGTGTATTTTGTGTATGAAATATTTTAAAAATACAAATTATAAAAATTTTGCTTAAGAGTCAAAGGCAGATGAATTTCGGAAGCATGTGATTTAAAACTTTACTGACTTTAAGAGTAGATATTACTGTACTTAAGAGTTAGATCATAAATGTTTCTATGGAGAATTCTTTCTTTTCTTTCTGTTTTGAAGAACAGTGGTACCCACCTCTTCCAGCCATGAGCTCTCTCTTCCACTTGCTGCCCCACTTGCTGCCCAGCTCCTGCCCATACTCGTCCCCGCACCAGACCAGTAGCTCACAGCCCGGCCTGACGACCGGGCAGGTTCGGTAGAAAATCTGCCCGTGGTATTGAAAGGCCACCAGGTTCTGCTCTTCATGATCCTGGGCGCAGTTCACATACGTGGGGTTGAGGAAGATGAAGGGAAAGAAAAGCAAAGTGATGAATTCCCAGTACCTGTTACGTCCATGTCCAGTTCCTCACTGATTCTTAAGGCCCTCAGGCTCTGGTGTTGCCCACTGCCCCTAATGCTCCCGGGGAATCTTTGTTCGGTGTCTGAGCATCTACCAGTGTGTCATGTGAATTCCTACCTCCAAGTCCCGCTGGCAGTGTTCATCCTGCCTAATACCATTTTCTAACACCCAGTTCTAGACTTAACCTCCACCATGATTGGCCATAGTATCCAGTGATATCTGGATTCTCCAAACTCTAAATCAAGTTGTCTTACACCACAGAACCTGCTGCTTGATCTCTGGCTCTGCTTCGAAATTAGCTCACTAATTATCCAGCACTCAGCCCATGTCTGTTTTCTCCTGAGAGGCCTTTCTCCAACCCTCCTACCCTTTAGTTAGGGTACCATTCACTTGCCTGCCCAAGATTACCATAGAAAATTGGAAGTCTTTTTGTCTTAGTACAATAAAACAGAACAAGAGTAGTTGATTCACAATCTGTTATCCCTGATAAAAGAGAGCCCTTCTCAGGAAAGGGGCCCATGACCATTCCTCTGCAGGCCTCAGAGCCCAGCTCTAATTATAAGTCAGGATGGTTTCCTGCCCTCATAGGTTTAGGCAACCCTTGGTTTGTGCTATCTTGACACTATGCACTTCCTGGAAATTATAGTTGAATGCTTCTAAAAGCAATTTTTTATGTCTGTCTGCAAGAAGTCCTCCATAAGGACATGGGTTGTGTGATCTGTTTAAGTAATGTATTCCTTCACTTAAACTGGAGTATGGTAAGTGCTTAATTAATGTTCTTTTGATAAATTAAAGTGTAATCCAGGGGTGTCCCTGGATTAACCAGTGTCCCTGGTGAATCTAGGCTCTTCAAGGACCTTTCCAGTGCCCAAATTGTGTCTAATAGAGAGCTTTATATTTTGAGGACATGTGCTATACTTTCTTCCTAAAAGACCCCTGAAATGAAAGAACACTGTATGGAGAAAAAGAGAAAAAAAGGATTAAGGGAGACCACTGAGGGAGGCATGATGAGAGGGACAGATATATGGGCTTGTGGGGGATGAGTGTCCCCTCTGGCACCCAGAGACCTGCTGACCTCACCTCATCCAGTTGGCCCAGGATCTGTCCTTTCCATCCACATACTCATAGCAGTTTCTCCCTTTGACGATCTATGTTTCAGAAAATAAGTTAAAGACCTTTTATTTTTTTGGTGGGAAAGTAATAGTCAGAATTATTTTACTCCACAGTCACCAAAGCTTGTTCAGCCTGCATGGGGATTCAACTGCCAGCTATGACCACGTGATATTTTTCCTACTCATTACCTACACATCTGAGTCTACCTATCCAATCACAGTAGGAATCCCACAAGGGGCAAGCCACTCCTTTGTCTCTGCACCACTTTGCTCCCACTTACTTTCTGATCCTTAAACAGGAGCTCTGTGTTCATGTGAAGTCCAGTCAGTACACAGAGCTAACCACATCACCCCCTCCATGTCTAGCACATAAGAGGTGAGGTCCCTCCAAGCCTCAGAAGGAATGTGGGAAGCCAGAGCAAAGTGGAAGAGGCAAAGACTTCTCACCAGCCAGGAGTATCTGCTCTTGGCTGCCTCTTCATCTTCTGTGATGTGTCCTTCATAAGGGGGCTAAAGTGCAGACCCACAGGCAAATCAGCTGCCTCATTCCACACTCCAAGCCCAGCCTCAGGGATGCCCGATGGCCCGATTCTCAACCCAGGGGGCAGGGTGAGGGCTGAGCGGTGGGGATGCCCCTTGTCCACAGCACTGTCCTTTACAAAAGTAGGGGGCCCATGCACAGCACAGCTTTCGATGAAGAAGTTTTGACACTTCTCACAATTTGGAGGCGAGAGCAACAGGGGTTAGGAAAGGTATAGTGCATGTTCCTGGACACAAAGAACTTCAGAGGGAGTCCAGTACTCACATCATTAAGACTCAATCCTGTACTCCAGGTCACTAGAGGAAGGGAATGATTTGGGGACCAAAGGATTAGATGGAATTATTGTATCATAACTTGTTTTTTAGTGAGGGTCACTTACAAAGGTAGTCATCATCCTGGGGCTCGGTGACCTCTTGGTACATACAGTCCTTTCTTTCTTGTAGGCTGTACATCTTCACGTCCATTTCCTTTCTCCTGAGTTCTAAGTTGGAGAAGAGCAAATGAGCAAGGTTGGTGGGGTCTGGAATGTTAGTTCCCATTTTGTCAGATAATACAATCTCCTTCCATCAAATTATTACCTTCCCTTTTGTATACTCTAGTATTTTACTCCATTAACTATTGGCTCAGAAGACTAAGATGCCACACTAACTACAGATGACTGATTCAATTTTAGTTTCTAGATCTTCCCATTACCAGGTTTACTTGACAGCCTTTCATTATTCATAACATAGTCATTGAGTGCACTTTGTGTGTTAGACACTGAGTAAAGGCCTGGGCACACAACACCAATAAAGTGTGGTTGCTATTATCAAAGATGGATTTTTTTTGGACAACTTGCATGTGTCACCTGTTTTAAATTCAATTTAATGTTTTCAAACAATATGAGTGATGTTTCCTTATCTTCACTTCACACATTAGCATTTGGGAGCTCAGAGAATTTATAGGGTTGCCCAAAGGCCCAGTGGTAACTTCACTCTGTGCAGGCCTTCTGTAGCACTTAGAGGGACTGAACTTTCCAAATCATTCTCTCTTATCCGACTTTTGTCTAGTGTGCTTTCCAAAGGCACATGCTTCTCCAGGAGGTAACACTGATTTCTGGGCCTGCTCTGAGTCACTTGCACTCATCAAATTTGCTGTTACTGATAATTCCTTCAAACTATATTCATTGCTTAATGGCACCCTGAATGTTGCCTTCAATATGAGTCATATATTAAAAGATAACATGTATTGAATTTTTAAGGCCTATCATATAATTTACATGCATATCTTTAATACTTCAACCCTTGGAAATACCTCAGGAGTATGAATATTAGAGGGTATAGGGCCAATGTGGGTAATGAATCCAAGATTACAACTCATGCCTTATGGATTTTCTTTCAACTGTCTCTATAAAATTGAGAGTGAAGGATATTGGAAAGAGAATAAATAAATAGTTGGCAGAAACTTGTGTAGACAATAGCTAAAATGATAAATATTTGCAATACCTTGCAAAGAATATTTGTACTTAGGTTAGCTGGTTCCCACCAATTGTTTGAATAAGGCTGTAGCAGTAGCTAGTTGTCTTTAGTGTCCATACCTATAACATGCTAATTTTTAATGTTATAGTGAATGTGTACTGAAATACTGTTCAACAAAGTGTTCTGTGAATTATGTGATTACAGCATGAATGTGCTATCAATTTACCCCTCATCTCTCTCCATATTTCAATCCCACAGAAATTACCTTCAGCGTTCATTGACCATCTTCTAATTTATTTTGCAATTGTGAAACCATTCATTCAGCAAACATTCGGGGGTCCTCAGGAGCCCTGATCTGGGCCTGTGACCTCTGACATGTCTCAGGTATGGACCAGCCTCTCAAAGAGCTCACAACACAGAGCAGGCAGGCTGAACAAATGATTCTAAACAGGATGAGAGTGGCCTCATTAGAACTTAGAGAAAGCTGCTACTTTATCCTGAAGGGGATTTGAAATCACTTCCAGATGGATGAGTTTCTGTTGAATAGTGTGTAACCTATATCAAATCCTTAAGTCACTTTATTACTTGTTATTCCTCAATCGTGAAACCTGAAGCTCCTCAGGGGTGAGAGATGCTCTTAATTAGAGTGGGAGGCTGTGATCCTGGACATTTTACATTCTTCTTCATCTGGGACCATCCACTGTACAAACTATCTACACATTGTACGCTTTCCTTAGTCAGAGGGTCTTAGTGCATCTCTCACTTCAGCATAGCAGAGAAGAACTTTGGTTGAAATCATCGGTCAGAAGAATGTTGTAATGGCATATGGATAAGACAATGTAAACTTTAGAATACTATGAAAGTTTATTTTTCTAATTTCAAAAAAGATTTTGTTTATTTTTTTGGAAGACAGGAAGGGAGGGAGAAAGAGAAACACTGACATGAGAAACATTGGTCACTTGCCTCTCCCAAGTACCCCAACCGGGAACCTGGCCTACAACCCAGGCATGTATCCTGACCAGGAATCCAACCAGCGCTCTTTTGCTTTGTAGGACGACACCCAACTGAGTCATGCTGGCTAGGGTAAAACTATGAAAGTTTCAATGAGCTCGTAAGTGGTTTAGAGAAGCAACCATGGATTAGATTGCACTACCACTGACACTGTGATGTTAGACATGTAGTCAAACATTTCTGGCCCTGGCTGGTGTAGCTCAGTGGATTGAGCACGGGCCTGTGAACCACACGATCGTGATTCGATTCCCAGTCAGGGCACATGCCTGGGTTGCGGGCCAGTTCCCGGTTCCCGGCAGGGGACACACGAGAGGCAACCATACATTGCTATTTCTCTCTCTCTCTCTCTCCTTCCCTTCCCCTCTAAGATAAATAAATAAATTCTTTAAAAAAATTTCTGAATCTCTGAAAGCTCACTTCCCTCATCATGACTGGTGACAGTTATAGTACGTACCTCTTCGGGTTGTTGTGATGTTTAAGTGAGTTTATTCACATAGAATTCTTAACGTCTGAAACATGAGAATGAAACAAATGGTAGTTACTATTGTTGCTATAGTTGTTAACTATTAAGATGATGATGAGCCCTGGCTGGTGTGACTCAGCACATTGAGCGCTGGCCTGCAGAGTGAAAGGTCAGCAGTTCCATTCTCGGTCAGGGTACATGCCTGGGTTGGGGACCAGGTCTCCCACTTGGGGGAGTGTGAGAGGCAACCTATACAGGTGTGTCTCGCACATGCTTCTCTCCCTTACTTTCTCCCTCTCCCCTCTTTCCAAAAAAATCAATAAATACAATCTTTAAAAAAGATGGTAGTATCGGACAATGTGTTGAAGAGACGAGGAAAAGGAAAGCTGCAGTTCCTAGGATACTTTCTGCATTTCTATCCATGAGGAAAATTTTCTTGTCAACAGGATTTGGGAAATACTGACCTTCTGGTGTTTGCTCTGTTCCCTTCTGAAGGCCACCCAAGGATGCTTTACTGAAAGATGATGAGAAATCAGTGTTTTGGTTGGTAACTGTTCCTAAAATCTGGAGATTCTTTTTAGGGACACAGAACTGTAAATGAGAGTAGTGCAAGAACAATCCATGGATGGTTGGAAAATGTTTTCCGAGGTATCTTTAAGGCCTATGCTTCTACTGGGGCCATCCACTAATTTCATTAGAATGATAAAAAAATAGACAAAGTTTCTTCTACACCTCCTCCTATGTTCATAGAGCATCTATTACATTTATTAAAAAATAAGTTGAGCCCTGGCTGGTGTAGCTCAGTGGATTGAGCACGGGCCTGCAAACCACACAATCGCAGTTCAATTCCCAGTCAGGGCACATGCCTGGGTTGCAGGCCAGTTTCCAGCAGGGCACTCACAAGAGGCAACCATACACTGATATTCCCCTCCTTCTCTCCTTCCATTCCCCACTAAAGATAAATTAAAAAAAAAAAAACAAAACTTAAATAAATAAATAAATAGGCCTCTCCTGAAAAAAATGTAATAAAAGTAACTGCACAGAGACTCCATGTCTTCAACACAACCCTTTCTCTGCTCTGTTGTCTTCGTTCAAACTGGCCTTGTCCAGGCTAAGGGCACTACCAACCCCTCATCTCCTTTCTCTGGTATCCTCCCCGCTGTGCACATACCAGCCATCCACACCCTTCCTTATCATTAGACTCTGGTTGGCATCCACAGTCTGCTGATCACAGAAACAGAATTCTAGTCAAGTTAAAGATCACATCTTGCCTTCAGCTGTGTTTCAACCCAAGACCCATGAAAGTGGACTGACCCCACCAATCAAACACTCATGATATAGGACAGAACAGCACCATAGCCAATATTAGGAAATGATACAGTGATCACCCACTTCTGACCCTGGCCCTCTCTGCAGTTCCATCATCACCATGTTAATACTGTTCCCCGTCTGTCTCCACACAGGCCATGTGGCAGCCAGTTATGGGGACACTCCTCACCATCCAGACCTGTCTCTCTCTCTTGCAATGACAACTCTTCTGAATTTCTTATTCACTTGTATATTCTTATACATTTACTGGTTATTAATGTGTCTATAAATATATAAGGTGATTTTGCACACATGAAAGTTTACAGGCATATCCCCTCACTGTACGACACACTGTTCTGCATCCTGTGTGTTTGCTGGACAAGCAAACCCTGTCCCCTGGTTTTGTCCCGAGATGCAGCCTGACCTACACCAGGTCCGTGTCAGGAGGGCAGCTCTGCCTCCTCCTGCCCCTCACCTCGCTGCCTTGGAGCCCATTCTTCATCGGAGTCCTCAGGGTCCTCCTCGTGGATCTTGGTGGCCTGCCTGCAGTGGTGACATAGAAAAGCTGGTCTCAGGGCCCTGAGACCTGGAAAGAGACGAACCCTTTGTCTGAAAGCAAACAGCCTGGAGGAGCAAAAAGCAGCAGGAAGCCCGTGGGACTGGCTCCGATGGGATGGGAGAGTCTACAGCGAGTTGTGAGCGCTGCACCATCAGCGCCAGCCCTCCTCTGACATAGGAGCAAATTCCCCCACGGGGTCCACGCAGGAGGGAGCCGCCTGAGCCGGGGCCTGCCCAGCAGCCCTGCGGGTTCCCCAGGCCCCTGGGCGGAGCCCCTGGGCACTCGCTACTTGGGCCGGCGAGCAGGTGGAAGTTCCCCTTCACGTTCTGGTACCGGCCTTTCTCCCCGTTGGCAGGGCGCCCAGAGAGGGGGCCGTGGGGCCTGGATGGACCGAGCCGCCAGGGCTGGGCCTTTGTCCCCGCCCCTCCCTCCAGGTGTCACCTCAGCGCGGCCCGGGCCTGAGGCAGCGGCGACCGGAAACGCGCTTGTCCCGGGAAGGGCGGGGAGGCGCACCCGGGGATCCGGAGAGGCCCGCATGGGACGCAGGCGCGGTCCCCGGCCGACCGCTGTCTCTCAGGCCGACAGGCTCGGGGTCCCTGAGGACTCGATCCCGCGGCTTCCGGGCTGAGGACGCTGAGGCCTGGGGGGAGGGGAGGGTCAGACCCCGGCGGCGGAGGAGACTCGGGGCCTCTCATCGAGGGGCTTCCGGGTCCCCGCACGGAGTTCGTTTCCAGGACGACGGCATTTAGCTTCTCTGAGATCGGGGAGACTCGGTCTTTCCGGGCGAGCTGCACGTATGGTGCCCCGAGCTGAGGGGAACTGGGGTTTTCGAGCTGTTTGGGGGTCTAAGCGTGGGGGTCCTGCGGGTTGGCGCACGTGGGCCCCTCGATGCTGAAGGGATTCGGGGCCCCTGGGGATGAGGGCATCGGGGTCTCTCGGGCTGGACTTTGACGGTCTCCGGCTAAGGGTTCCACGTGGCAAGGCTCCCCGCTTACCGGTCAGTTCCCCGGGGCCCCTGCTGCCCTGCCCACCTCGGACCAGCGTCCTCTCCGGGCGCCTGGGCTTTCTGCCCTCGGAAAGAGAGAAGGCGCTGTGTGGAGGGCGGGGGTGGGGGGGGAAGCAGGGGGGCGAGATTCATACCTGGATAGCCACGTGGGAGATGTGGTCCAATCAGTGCTGCGATCCCAGCCCTGCCCACCAATGAGTGGCCAGAAGACGCTGGAAGGGCGGGGCAGGAGGCGGGGCCCCTTGGGTTCCATACTGGCCAGCGGAAGACCCGCCCAGCCCCGCTAGGATTGGCTGCTCTGGGTCTCCAGAGAGCCTGTCACACAGCCTGCAGGGAGGCTTGGAGGTGTCCCTGGCTAGTTTTCCAGCAGCTGGAGGAAACCCGCTCTGCAGGGTCTGGGAGCTCTGAGCCCGGGCCAGTTTTTAGGGTGGATGTGGCCTTCCTGCCACGTGACAAAGTGTCTTTGTTCCACTAGACTGTAGTCGGGATCCCCAACTTTCTTCTGGACCCATCTGTGCCCTCCCTTATCAAAGCCACTTTCAGCAAAAGCTGCATAACCAATGAGGAAATGGTCAAGACTGCACTGCATTCTGTGGAAACATAAGTCAGTAGATTCTGACCACTGAAGTCATACACACGAAACGAGTCCCAGAGGGCTCAAATATTTAAATGACATAATAAGCATACTGGAAAACACACTGAGAATTTCACGCCTCAAAAAGTGACGTTATGAGTAATAGGTATGTTTAAGTAACTCAGGTGCAAACACGTTTCAGAAATAGGGAGACAAGTTAAAACCAAACAACACTAAATAAATTTAGAAGTATTGGAAAAACATTCAAGTATTCTGCATAAAAATAACATGTCATATTTGAGGGCAGAAGTCCACAGAGCAGGGTTTGTTTAGCTGCTACTGGCTTTCACGGGAGAAAGTGGGAAGAGTGTTTCTGGTCCCTACCTCGTTTTGAACACATAAATATAACTTGATTTCCATGGACTGGAACTGCACCAACTAACTGTAATTATTACTGTGAAACTGCATAAAGGGAAACCTCACTAAAGAGGAGTTGGGGGTCAGTGGGGGTGCTCCACACTGCACCACCCAGGGGCAATTACAGGAAAAATCATCTGTCACAGGCCCCAACATGAAGATGTACCATGTGCTCCCAGAAGAAAGCGACTCCCCAGCAACTCAGCCAGAGAGAAGCCATGCTCACCCTGAACTGAGGATTTTCTGCACTGCACTTTCATTTGAAACGACCCCTCCCAACTTCCTCCTTTCTCCCTGTAAAACAACGTTCTTCTCCTTTATTTGTTTGTGGAGCTTACCTATCTTTTGCTAAAATTTGCTTATCTTAAATTGCATTTTTTGTTACTATTTCCGAATAAACCCTGTATCTGCTGGTAAAATAACTGCCTGCTATATTTTTAAGGTCAACATAATTTGGTGGCTCTTAGGGGAATCCAGAGGTCTTCTGAGATCTCTGAGGCTGATGAGCAAGCAGGTGCAGTGTCCTTGCTCTGAAAGACTCTGGGAATGGTCCTTTGGTGCATAGTCTCCAGATCCTTTTGAGGATAGCTATTCAGAAATAATATTCTCATACCCTCTGACCCAGAAATTCTACTTTTCAAAAATTTCCCCTAGTAGCCCTGGCCTGGTATCTCAGTTGGTTAGAGTGTCCTGCCTATATGCCAAAGTGGCCAGTTCATTCTCCAGTCAGGGCACATACAAGAAGCAATCAATGAATGAATACATAAGTGGAACTCTTTCTATTTCAAATTAATAAATGAAAAATTTTAAAAAGCAGAAAAATCCCCCCAGTTATGCTTCCCTGTGTATGAAATATGTTTAAAATATTGTATCCAACACTTATATAATAACATAATTTTAAAGTTTTCAGTAGAAGAGAATTTGTTAAATTATGGGTTGATCACACTGTGAAATATTATAGAATTCTGAAAATGGGTGAGGATACATGATATTTCATTAAAGAAATAAAACCTAGTAAGGTGGTTCTAATGGAATTTAACAGAGAATAGTTTCTAAGTAATGTTGTTATGTGAGAAAAGTATCCCGCAAAACAAATTGTGTTAAAACCAAAAAACCCAGGCAGAAGACATGTGCTGAAAGGAGACACAGGGACCAGCCACAGGGATCAGGGTCTGGGCAACATGCAGGGGAAACTGCTTTTCCTTCATGTCATTTGGAACGTTGTGTCATTGTTGTGTCAGTTCTTTTCTCTTTTACTTAAAAGAAACCTATCTATACATATTTTTGTATATAAAAGAATGGTTAAGAAGCAATTGGTTATATATGTATGCATTTAAAAATGACTCAGCAAAAATTCTGCACATCTTCATTATATCCAGTGCCCCGTGCTGCCTTATTTATCTGAATAGCACCTTGACCACCCAAAGTGTCCAATTTGCACCCAAAAGTCTATTCCAGCAGGAACATTTCCACAGTGCAAAATATACTGTCACACAGTTACTGTTTGTTTGAGAGATGCAAATCATTTCTTATCAAAACAATCAATTTTATATTTAAGTACTGGATCCAAGGTCATTTACAGAAATGCAAGTAAGAATATTACAAACCCTGACTAGTGTGGTTCAGCTTCTGTGTCTGGCATCTGGCAACTAGGGTTCCTTGTCCAGCTCCAACTCTGGGGTCTGGCCGTGGAGTCTTGGTTATGGATCTGGGTCCTGTCTCTGAGGTCTGTGTCCTGGGTTTGAATCTATTTGGCTATGGGTGTCGGATCTGGGGTCTCTTTGGGTGTGGCTTTGGGAAATACTCACCTTCTGGTGTTTACTCCATTCCCTTCTGAAGGCCACCCAAGGATGCTTCACTGAAAGATGATGAGAAATCATCTGGGTTTATGTGTGGGGTCCATGTGCATGTCTATAAATTTATAGTCGTTGGCTCCAAATCAATATCAACAGGAGTCCCAAGGTTGGGGTGTGGTGAAGAAGGAAACTTCAGTGCAAATACCTCAATTTTAATACAGAATGGCTATGAGTACAGAAGGGTTGTTCAGGAGCTCAGTGTTGTTACCGGTGAATCATGAAGCAGCACAATGTGTATCAGCTCAGTAGTGCTGCTTCTTAGTTATGTAGCATCAGGGCTGTGAGGAGGCCCTGAAGTGAGGCAGCCCTGGGGCAGACTCCCTCTCTGGCTGTGCTGCTTAGGGCTTCTCCACTCATCTCCATGACTTCTCATCTAGACCTTGTATTTCCTCTTTGCTCAGCTGCATTTGCACGTGAAGAATTTTAAGAAACAATTATTGAAGAGTGATTTATGGGCAATGCAAGGAGACAGTGACCCTCAGTGCTGTGGTTTATCACAGTGTGGTGCAGTCTCTTAAGGTGTCATATCTTCCTTGGCTTCTGAGCTTTCGCAGGTGTCTTCTTAGCCAAGGACATTCCTCCCCAGTCTTTGCAAGATGGCTGGCATTTTTATTTATTTTTGTTGTTGTTCTTTAACTCTCAGCCTCCAGGCTGCCTGTCCAAAGAAAGGCGTGATTTCAGATGTAGGGTGCAAAGTCACATGCTGTTTGTATTCTAGTGGACTCTTCATCCTGCTCCATAGAGAGTAGGGTTTCTCATTGCTGAGACTGGGGGAT
The DNA here is from genome assembly GCF_014824575.4 of Sturnira hondurensis. Taxonomy (NCBI): domain Eukaryota; kingdom Metazoa; phylum Chordata; class Mammalia; order Chiroptera; family Phyllostomidae; genus Sturnira; species Sturnira hondurensis. Next base: position 168,799 of record NW_028094224.1, on the reverse strand, counting down.
TTTTCTCCACATTGTAGGTGCTCATTAGCAATTGTTATCTCTATTCAGTGCACAAAAGTAACTTTGACCTTAACCCCCTCCTAATGACAACCTGAAGGCCTCCATACAATGTGCCAAATGTCCCCTCGGGGGCAAAGTCAATCTTAGGTTGAAAACCAGTGATTTTTTTTTTTTTGGAAAATTTTATTTATTCATTTTTAGAGAGAGGGCAGGGGAGGGAGAAAGAGAGGGAAAGAAACATGAATGTATGGTTGCCTCTCACGTGGACTCCACTGGGGACCTGGCCTGCAACCCAGGCATGTGCCCTGCCTGGGAATCAACTGGCAACCCTTTGGTTCCCAGCCTGAGTTCAATCCACTGAGGTACACCAGCCAGGGTAAAAGCCACTGATCTTGAGGCTTTGATTATCTTTGGAACCTGAGTGATCTGGCCTTGATATGCAGTATTTTTACCATCATTCCACGTAAATTATTTTCTAATTCCAATTGTGATTTATTTTTGGGTGGTTATTTAGAACTGTATTTCATAATTTGTAAATATAAGTATTTTCTAGTTATCTGTTGTTACTGATTTCTTGATTAATGGGGCACTGAGAGCAAGAAACACACACACACACACACACACACAAATTTTAGTCCTTTTTTAATTTGTTGAGACTTGCTTTATATCACTATATAGTCAGTGTTTAAAAAGATTCCAGAGTGCTTGGAAAGCATCTGTAATTTGCAGTTTTGGGGTGCAGTGAAGTACTTATGCACATTGAATGCCATTTGCTTCTCATGTTATTTTAAAAATATTTTTACTATTTTTGTGGGTTTTATTGGCTCTGAAACAGAACCTGCATGATGAAGGTTTGTTGAATCACCTATTAAGATTATTATTTTGTGTATTTTTCCATGTAGCTCTGTTCTATATAAAATTTTGAGTTTATGTTATTAAGTGAATAAAAATTTGGAAGTTACTGGTAAATTGAACTTTCTGATATGAAGTATTCCTGTTTATGTGTAGAAGTTTTTTTGTCTTCAAGTCTACTATGTTATTATATAATTTTCATTTGGTTAATGTTCATATAGCATATTTTCCTGATGTGGATCCTGGCGGGCAGCATCTGTGTGTGTTGTGGCTGCTAGTGAACAAATACACACGGACAACAGAAGTCCTGTGGAGAGAAAGGGATGGCATGGCCACTCTCTGAGAGAGAGAGAGGGCGAGAGGGTCAGAGGCCTGTGTCTGGAGAAGCTTTTATTGCTTCTCTGGGTACATTACATGGAGGGTAGTCCTCATTTACTATGCACAGGTTCACTGCAGGGGACTCCTTTTTACAGAGAGCAAAGGAAAGAATGCTGCTAATTACTTGAAAGAGAAGAATGTTGCAGACCAAGGGGAAAAGTGGTTGAACCGGTCACACTCTATGCTTGGGAGGGTTAGCTCAGATTTTAGGAAGTTGCAGTAAGCCCTTCAGGCCTCCATTCAGGGTGAGGGAGTTTTAGCAAAAGAAAGTCTCATAGCAGTGTAGGTGCAATGCAGGCCTGACTCCTCACAGGAAAACCTCTCTGTGGGCGTGGTCCTGCATGCCACTTGCTCCCCACGGGTTTTCCACGTGAGTGCTGAGCTACATTTCCACACATGAGAAACAGTTCCCTACATTTTCCGCATTCTTTCACTTTAGATCTTTTTGCATATTTTAGATAGCTCTCAGTGTTTTATATTAGTTACAAGTGGCTACTAAAATCAATCAAGGAATTGATTTTGGCAGAGGATGTAATGTAGGAGGGCCAACATTTTTCCTATTCAGTTGTTCCAGTATCTTTTATTATATTACAAATACTTTCCCACAGATCTAAGGAGAGATCTTTGTCACAGAAAATTTCCATCTGACTTTGCATTTATTATTGGATTTTGTATTCTGTCCCATTAATTTGTCTATTCAAAGGCCATTACCCCACTGTTTAGAATAATGTAGATTTATAGCACAATACATACTTATGTTCAGTTGGGCTAGGTTGTATTTATAGATTTGCTTTTTCAGAATTCTCTTTTCATTCCTCATTTTAACAAGTGTGCTGAACATGTGTTTGTTTTAGTTTTTAAATGTTGATATTTTAAACTGTATTACAATAAATTAATAAGCAACGTTGGGAAATTGATATCCTTATATTTTTATCAAAGAATACGATGTTACTTTCCAGTTGTTCAAGTGCCTTTGATTGGGCATCGTTTTAAGATTTTGTTCAGGTTCACATGGATCATGCACATTCTTGCTGAGGTTAATGTTAGGCATTGTATCTGTTTTGTTGCTATTGGTTCTTTTCAATTCTAACTTTAACTTAGTTTATATATATATATATACATGTATATACACACACACATACATACATACATACACAAAGGCATATATTTCTCTGTGTTATTCCCCCTCACTGTAATAAATTGTATTATTTGTAATCATTACATTGCTTTTCATGATTCACCAAGGTAAATAAGCTATCATACAATAATAAAATTGTATTACTTTAGTTATGTAAAAACATAGAAATAGACAAGGCTTCAAAGAAAATATGAGGAAATGAGGTAATGTGAGGAGTCAGAAAAAACTCTGTTGGTGGTAAATTCCATAATGATGAAATAAAAGAGGAACAGGATTCGTTTTTCTCACATCTGTTTGTCGGGGCGCTGGCCTTCCTGCGGACCTGTTGTTCCCACTGGTCTCCCGGCCCCGGGGCCCTTCTCAGACCCGGCCCGTCCCCCCTCGGCCTGCCCGTGCCCTCTCCTCCTTCCCAGGGGCTACAGGACGGGACGTGCTGGGCGGAGGATCCCGCAGGGGCGGAGGGGCGTGGGCAGGATCCTGCGGGGGCGGAGGTCTCGGGAAGGAGAGCGGAGGGGGGCGCGGGTCATGCGGGTCATGCGGGTCCCAGAGGGTCGAGAACTTTGAGAGGAGGAGTGACCAGAACCCTGCTCCGTGAGGGACGCTGGGGTTGGGGAGGGTGTTGGGGTCTCGGAGGTGCTGGTGGGGCTGCGATCCCGGTGAGTCTGGGTCGGGGTTCGGGGGTGAAGCCGGGGTGAGAAGGGAAGGGTGGGGAACGTCTGGAAGGAGGACTGGACCCTGCTGGGAAGCGGCGGGGACTAAGGGGGCTGGACCGGAGCCGCCCGGGGGGAGGTTGGAACTGGTTACATTGGGGGCGGGATGGGGCAGGGCCCGCACAGAATTCGGGTGCGACTGAGAGAAGGGGGGTTTGGGGACGGGGACCCTGAGAGACTGCAGGACGGTTTGGGAGAAGGGCGATGGGGTGGGAAACCAGACAGTGGGCCGCATGTTCATACAGGTTTGGGGGGTCCGCTCCCCCGTGGGCGGGAAGGGAGAGCGCAGGGGAGCAGCCTCCCTGCGGGTCCGGGGGTTTGCAGAGCTGGAGCGGGTTGAGGGGTCACAGAGATGCGCTCTCCAAGGCCGCCTAGCTCACCCCTCTCTTTCCTGGTAATGAAAGACGAAAACCCGGGAAAATCGGCATCCGAGGAGCATGGCGAAGGGGTGAAGGTCTTCTCCTTTCTTCCACGGCGAGAACGGGGAGAGGGTCGCTGGACCCCACGTTTGGACTCCGAGGCTCGGAAGCTTGAGCCAGGGACCTGCGCACAGGGGCGGCCTCCGGGCAGCAGGGTGGTTACAGGCGCGCTTTTCTCTCCAGACGTTTCTTTGGCTGTTCGGTGCCAGTAGGAAGGTCAGCATTTGTGTAAGAAATATCGCTGGTGAGACAAATGTCCCTGTCCAAGCAGACACCGCCCCAGTGGGAGTCTGGTTCTCACTGTGTGCTCAGCCAGGGGAAGGGCCAAGATAGAGTTTGGGGACAGTTCAGGTCCCCTAAGTGAAGTGGTTGACAGTGGTCTTTCTTGCTGTAGCCACTGAGAGCAGCTCTCCCTAAAGATGAAAGTGAACTTTGCTACTGTAACAAAACTAGGCGGGTGGCATCGGGCAGAAGGTGTCAGAAGATAGTAGCTTCCTGCCCAACTCGGTTGCTGAAGTTGGGACCTTTCTTTACAGGAGTTACTGTCTAGGAAGTCCTGGGGCTTGGTGTTGGTCTGTGACTTGCACTGATGAAAAACTGGGACAACAGTGTTGGCTCCCCTCTTCTGCCCTCTCCTGTCTCCAGTGTGACCCGATCCCAGCCTCGCAGCACCCAGAGCTGATGTGACAGGACCCCCTGCACCCTCTGGAAGGGACCTTTCCCCACACTCAGGGGCCCCAGAGCTGAGGCAACAGGAACAGCTCTTCTCTCTGGTGGGACAGTTTTCCAGACACACAGGGGACAGAGCCAGTGTGACGGGCTCCCTACTCTGTCAGGGGGAGCCCTTCCCATGTCCACAGGACTCAGCTGTCAGGCAGGCCGCCTGTCTTTCCCAGGTCAGGTCCCTGTTCACTGTGACAGGTCCCCACTCCTCTCAGGGAGAGGCCCCTTCCCATACTCCCAGGACCCAGAGTTCAGATGGCAGGGCCCCCTACTTTCTCAGTGATGGGCCCACCCCACATTCACAAGACTTTGAGGTGATGAGACAGCACACCAGACCATTCCATGTTGAATCCCCACACTCTTTGGGATCCTGGCTGATGTAAGAAGACCAGGTGTCCTCCCAAGTGTGCCCTCTCCTCCTGCTCAACACCCAGTGCTGACTGGGAGCCACAGCTTCCTCCCCCTGGTGGGGCTTCTTCCTGCAATTCCTGGACCCAGGGCTGAAGTGACAGGACCCACAGCTTTCTCTGCAAAGCCCCTGTTGCTGTACCCACAGCGCACAGGTGATGGGACCGGACCCATCACACTCGCAGGCAGAGATGTTTTCCGCAGTCATGGGCCCACGGCCTCTGTGTACCTCTCAATCACAGGGCTGGTGTGGCAGAGCCTGTACTCTTGGAGGGGGGCTGTCTTCAGGCTTCCAGGACTCAGAGCTGAATTGACAAGACCCCCTGCTCTCTCAGATCAGACCCCCTCCCCATAGTCACCAGGATTAAAGGTGAAGGGTCAGGACACGTACATTTCACAGAGAGGGACCTTTCTCAACCCTCACAGGACACAAGCGTGCAGTAACAGGACCCTCCTGTCTCTTGTGTGGTCCTCTCCACACTCAAGTGGCCCAGGCCTGAGGTCACAGACCTCTTAGACCCCCAGGTCTCAGGTGGGGTCCTTCCCCTTGCTTATAAGACCCAAAGGTGGCCTGACACGACCTCTTTTGTTCTCTGGTGAGGATCCAGAGCTCATCCCATGAGGCTCCATCCTCTCTTAGGTAATAGCAGTCCCAGCAGTCAGAGGACCCAGGGCTGACTTGTCAGGACCCCTGGTCTCTGGGGGTGGGGCCCTTTTTCACACTGTACATGGTCATCTCCTGTGCATCTTTAGAATAGCATCTGAGATGAAGCCAGCAGGAGATGCTCTTTTTGTTGCCACCGTGTGGACATCATGGGAGTAGCACCTTTTTCACAGCATCTGCTCCTATCCTTTTGCAAGGCCACTTTGAAGCCCCGGGGCAGCTCACACCATCATGGCCTCAGTACATTTCGTGTGTCCACGTGTCCATTCTATCCCTGATGCTCTTCTGCATGTGGGGTTCCTGCCTCTGTCATGTGAGTGAGGTTCCCATGCCTATGGACTTCTCAAACTTAGTGGTTGTCATTTGGTAATTTGTGTCATACCTGTGGCATTATTAGACCAGCCCAAAGATTCCAGAGGTTGGAGGAAGGATTGTTTCTCCACCACATAAGCAAACAGTCAGATATTTAATAGGAGGTGAATGTGGAGAGTACATGTTTGTAACCATTTACTTAAGTAAGATTTAATAATTTAACTGGAGCAACTATTTTCCAAACTGAATGACTATCTCAATGGAATATGCAGCAATGTACTAATTTAGCTTGCTGATATAGAACTTCTATGTAAAGTTTCATGGGCAGTAATGAAGAGAGCCAACATTTTGCACTTGGTACGTTGACTTTAAACTGGCTGTTAGGAAAAGGTAGACTGGGAAATTACTGAGGATTGTCGTCTCATTTATTCTTGAGAGATGTAGTTGCCAAACTGGGTTTAGGAAGAGAGCTTCAGCACACCTTCAGACAGTAATACTCCTAGCAAGAGCTTGTTGACCCTATTACCTTACTTCTTGTGTCTTACAGTTTTGGGAAGATGAACCTCATCACAAGTGACAAATGTGTGTGTGGCCCTTTTCCCACTGAAGATGCGTGACCATAAGCAACATTTTCAGCCCCTTTGCCTTTGTCACTTCAAGAAAGGTACAAGGGTAACTGCAAGGCAACAAAAGATTTGTGGTGTGTATGTATGGGGATGTTGCTGTAAGTGATGGAACATGTCAGAAGTGGATTGTGAAGTTTCTTTCTTGCTGGAGATTTCTTGTGTACAGTTGGTGCACAAGTCAGTAGACCAGGTGCTGTGGAGAGCCACGGAGGGGAGATGTTCATTGAGGACAGACCACGTTATGGCATGCAGGAGACAGGCTATATACTCAAAGGATCAAAATTGAGTATCAGGAATTATTTGCACCAGCACGGTGGTGTTAATTATATTCATGGTGGGTTCCACAGCAGTTACGTGGGGTGCTTGGGGACTCCTTCTGACTGCATTTCCAGAAGCAGTTCTCCACTGAAACCTAAGGAAAACATTCTGCTTCCAAGACGAATATGAGGGGGGATGAACTGTTGATATGGTAGAAAAATGTGGAATGGGAGAGTTGAGGGAAAGAAAGGAACCACGACCAGCAGCCCCTGAAAAGGGTGGTCTTCATCCAAAGGAGGTGATGTTGTGCATGTGGTGGGTTCCGGAGGGTGTTCTGCAGTGGGAGCTCCTTGCAGAAACCCAGTGGGTTCCTCCCACTGGAGCCACTGAAAGCTGCCTGTGGGAAAGCGTTCAGACCTTGTCAGCAGAAGACGCAAGGCCATTTAGTTCAGTCCTTCCAAACTTGTCTTAATGGAGAGAAATTTCCTTTTCCTGAAAGACTGCAGAAGGCACTTGGAAGAGTTCTCTGCTCCAAAAGAGAACAATGTTGTGGGATTGATGGAATGGTGAAGTTGCCTGAAAAGCTGCAGAGGGCAGTGGAACAAAGTGGTGATTATGTTGTCCAGTCACATTGCTGGGGGAGAATGAAAAGCGTGCCTGTCATGGTACCTGATGGTAGAAAGTGAACTAACCTTTCTTCCGGGTTTGATGTGTTTCAAGTGTAGGTCTCTGCTCCCATCTCCTGGCCATTTTGGGAAATGATGCCTCAGTATAGGTCAGTAGTAAAAGTGGTTGATTCCAGTGGAATATCAATGACTTTTGATGGCAGGGTTTTTTTTAGTTGAAAATTTTAAAAGTGTCTTTTTATAGATTTTATGTATTGTTTACTTTTTTTGAGAGAGACGGCGGGAGGGGAAAGAGAGGGAGAGACACATCAATGTATGAGAGAGACACATTGATTGGTTGTCTATCACATGCCCCCAACTGGGGACCTGGCCCACAGCCCTGGCATGTGTCCTGACCTGGAATCGAACCAGTCACCTTCTGGTTTGCAGGCCAGCGCTCAAACCACTGAGCCACAACAGCCAGGGCTTGATGGCAGGGTTTTTTACAAGTGCATTTGAAAACATGTAAATGTCAGGGCTGTCCATCTACATTGTCACTGGTTTCCAGATTAACGGCCAGGAGAGCAATTAGCGTGTTTTATGTGACATTCCTTGGATCTGGTTGTGTAGTGTGATAGAGTCGGGTTTCTACAATTTCCAGGTGTGCTTGAAAATTGTCATTTGCTTGGTTGCAGCTTTCTTAAACAACACAGAGGTAAAATTATTTGAAAATCTCTGCCAAGAGTTAAAAGAAAGGAAAACACAAGCACTCTCATGTTATGTGTGTGCCCCTACAGTCATGTTGGTGGGCTCGTTTCCTCAGCTTTGCCTAGACTGACTTTACTGTTTTAGGTTCACTGTGCCAGTAAAAAGCAAAGGAACCTTTGTGTGAAGGCAATAGTAATAGTGTGTTTCCAACTGTTGGTCTCTGCTGTTACCTGGTGGTCATTTTTGAGGATGACACCTCAGTTCAGGTCAGCAGGAAAAGTGGTTCATTCCAGTGGAATATCAATGGATTTGATGGCAGTGGTATTTACAAAACCATTAGAAAATGTCTAAATATCAGCACTGTCCAATTAGCTTGTGACTGGTTTGCAGGTTAAGGGTAAAGGGAGTGATGAGTGCATTTTATGTGACGTTTCCTGGAACTGGCTTTGTAGCATAATAAAGTCAGGCTTTGACGAGTTGCAGGCCTGCTTGAAAATGTTTTGTAGTTTGATTTGTCTGTTTCAGCTTCCTTAAACATTGATAAAAGTAAAGTTTATTCAGTATTCTCTACCAGGGTGTGAAATATAAAATAAAATACATAAAGAAAATGAAAGTGACACCGTTTTGTGCATGTGGCTTTAGGGACATGCCTTGGGCTCTTTTTCTTTCTTTCTTTCTTTTTTGGTCTGGATGTCTTTTACTATTTTAGTTTCCTTATATGGGTACAAACACTGATACATTTCCAGTTTATGTTTCTAACATGTGTATTTCCGGGTGAAAATTTCTTTTTTAAGTTTTGGCATGTAGTGTGTTAAGCATATTTCAGTTAGAGTTATGTTGTATCTCAAAGGGTGGTTCACTTTGGAGATTATTTAGGTGTCTGTTTCATGAATACCAAACAACAGAACTTTCTGGTCACCCACTTTCAGTGAATTCTAGCTTCAGTGCTATGAGAGCAAAAAACACACTGTGTATGATTTCAATGCTGCAATGCTGGTTGAAGCCTGCTTTAACACCAGGTTGGCCAAAAAGTCAGTTGGGTTCCTCACCACCCCCACCTTCACTCTCCCACGATGTGGACTCTGGTTCACGTACTTGTCTTTAACTTTATTTGAAACCCTTTGGTTACACTGTGTTATGACAGATGTCCTATCAGCATGCATTAAAAAAAACTCATCAGAAGTGTTGGGTGTGTGGCCATTTTCATATTGAAGATGGATGAATAGAAGTAATATTTTTAGTATATTACACTGTGGCATATCAAGAGGGTTAAATGCCAGTTCAATGGAATACCAGATTTGTGCCATGTAGGAGAAGGTGGTGTGATGGCTTGAACATGTCAGAAGTGGTTTGCGAAGTTTCTCGTTGGAGGTTTCTTGCGTGAGGTTTCCCCACACATCAGATGGATCAGTCACAGCCGATACCCACCCAGTCCAGACATTTATGAAGGAGAGACCACATTATGCCATGCGGGAGACAGGGGACATACTCAAAAACCCCTAAGCAAGTGTCAAAAATTGTTTCCACCAGTATGGTTACATTAATTGTTTTGATGTTTGGGGGGGGAGGAGGAAGGATCCCTGCCTGACCACATTGCCACATCAAATTGTCTGCTCAGATGTGAGAAAAATGTTGTTTCCAAGTCATTGTGGCCAGGGGGATGAGTCATTGATGTTTGACACTAATGTGGAACGGGAGAGATGGTGGGAACACGAAGGGAGTGCCCTTCATCGGGGCCAGCAGCCACTCTGAGGTGTGGTCTGCACCCAAAGAAGGCGATGCTGTGGACATGGTGGGATCACTAGGGAGTCCTGTACTAGGAGCTCCTCGCCTGAAAACAGGCAGTTACTTCCAAAGTGCTGCTCCCCATTGGACTAGTGGAACTCACTGCCCCAGGGAAAGAGTCCTGAATTTGTCAGCAGAAGACGTGTATGGAAAAGGCGAGAGACCACATTTCTCTTTGGTGACCAGGGGAAGATGGTTCTAGCCTGGCGGGGCAGTCCTGATACATCCACAGTACACGTAAGATGTTGTATCCTCAGACTGCCAGGTATTTCAGCAGCCTTTCCTAAATACTCTTAGTGGATTTTGGGTCTGTGGAAGGCTGCAAAAGGCATATGGAAGAGTTCTGTGCTCCGAAAGATAACAATGTTGTGGGCAGATGCAATGGTGAAGTGGGCCGAATTATAGCAGAGGACAATGGAAATAAATGACGAAACCGCAGACCACTCACATTGTTGAGGACAATGAAAAAATGTGCCTGTCATTACATCTTACTGGAAAACGTGAAGGAACCTTGCAGCCAAGGCCATAGTACAATGTGTGTTCCAAGTGTCGGTCTTTGCTGACATCTCGTGGCCATTTTGGGGAATGACATATTAGTTTAGGTCAGCAGGAAAAGTGGTTGATTCCAGTGAAATACCAGTGGTATTTACAAGTGCATTCGAAAACATCTAAATGTCAGGACTATACAGTTACCTTTTGACTAGTCTCCAGAGTAATGGCCAATGGAGGAATAAGTGTTTGTTTGTTTATTTATTTATTTATTTATTTATTTATAGAGGGGAAGGGAAGGAGAGAAGGAGAGAAACATCAATGTGTGGTTGCCTCTCATGAGTCCCCTGCTGGGAACTGGCCTGCAACCCAGGCATGTGCCCTGACTGGGAATCAAACCGTGATTGTGTGGTCCGCAGGCTGGCACTCAATCCACTGAGCTACACCAGCCAGGGCGGAATAAGTGTTTTATGGGGCGTTTCTTGGAAGTGGCTTTGTAGCATAACACAGGCAGGTGTTTACAAGTGCCAAGTGTGCTTGAAAGTTGCTTGTAATTTGCTTTGTCTGTTGCAGCTTCCTACAACAAGGTGGAGGTAAAATTTATATATAATGCTACTACAAGTGTTCTTAAAAAGCAAAATAAAATACCAGTGCCGTTGTTGTTTGTACGTACCCTTTGAGAGATATCTGCAGGCTTGTTTCTTCCCTTTTCCTGGACTTTATCTACTATTTTAGGTTCCTGGTACAGGAGCAAAACATGTGTATTTCCAGCTTCTGTTTCTAAGCTGTGCATTCAAGGGTGAAGATTTTTTTTTTTCTCAAGTTTTGTTACGGAACATCTTTACCATCACTCGGGTCCAGTTACTTTGTAATTCTAATGGCAGTTTATTTCAAAGGTTCTTTAGGAATTTATTTCAGAAGTCCCAAACAACAGAAGTTTCTTGTCATCCATTCTCAGTGATTGCTGCTTAAGTGCTACGTGGGCAAAAACATATTGTATAAGATTTTGAGGCTGCGATGTTGGTTGAACCTTGTCTTAAATGGGGCTGGTAAAAATGTCAGTTCAGCGCCCCCGCTCTCCCATCGCCATATCCCACCCCATCACCTGGCTGTGGTCTCACACACTTGCCTTTACATCATTTTAAACCATTTTGTTAGATTCCATTGTGACAGCTCTCATACCAGCTTTCACTAAAGAAATCTCATCACAACTGGAGAATGTGTGTGTGGCCATTCTCACACTGAAGATGGAAGAACATAAGCAACATTTTCAGTCCCTTAGGCTTTGTCATTTCAAGAAAGGTATAAGCGCAACTGTAAGGCTAAGAAAGATTTGTGGTGTGTTTGGAGTCATTGCTGTGAGTGATGGAATGTGTCACAAGTGTTTTCAAGTGTCATTCCAGAGATTTCTGGTGTGTAGTTGCCCCACAGGTCCAGCAGACCAGTTGTTGTGGAGAGTTGTCCAGGGCAGATGTTTACTGAAGACAGACCATGGTATGTTTCGCTGGAGACAGGCAACATACTCAAAGTGTCCTAACCAAGCATTGAAAATCATTTGCACCAGCACAGTCACTCATGTGACTGTGGTTAGTCACTCATGTTTGGGTTCTACAAAAGTTAGGCGAGTATAAGGAGGGGACCCATCTTGACCGCATATCCACATGTGTGGTTCTCTACTGAAATGCGAGGAAAACATTTTGTTTCCAGAATAAATTGTGAGGGGTGATGAATTGTTGATGTGTTAGAATAATGTGGAATGGGAGAGACTGAGGGTCAACAAAGGAACCAACACCAGGCCCCTCCAAAGGGTGGTCTTCATCCAAAAGAGGTGATGTTGCCCTTCGGTGGTTCTGGAGGGGGTCCTGCAGAAGGAGTTCCTTGTAAAGGGCCGGCAGGTGACTTGCAACAAGCACTGCTCCCCGTCAGACCAACTGAAAGTACTGCCTGAGAGAACGAGTGTGGAATTTGTCAGCAGAAGACATTTGTAAGCTTCATGGTAAGGTGAGAATGCATGTTTCTCTTTGGTGACCAGTGAAAAAAGGTCCAGCCTGGCTGGGCAGTCCTGATTCACCCACAGTGCTCACCAGACCTTGTACCTTCTCATGGCCAATTACTTTGGTCTGTCTGAATTTCTCTTATTGGAGAGAAATTTGCATTCCCTGGAAGACTGCAGAAGCCACCTGGAAGAGCTCTCTGCTCCAAAAGATAACAAAGTCGTGGGACCACGGAATGGTGAAATTACCTGAAAGGTGGCAGAAGGCAGTGGAACAAAACAGTGATGACCTTGTGCAGTCACCGTGTTTGAGCGAAAATGAGAAGTGTCCCTGTCATCGCATCTCACAGTAAAAAGTGAAGGAACCTTTCAGCCAAGCCATTTGTGGGACATGCATTCCAAGTGTCGGTCTCTGCTGTCGTCTTGTGGCTATTTTGGGGAATGACACCTTAGTGCAGTTCAGCAGGAAAACTGTTTAATTGTAGAGGAATATCAATGGCTTTTGAGAGCAATGATATTTACAAGTGCATTCCAAAGCCTCTAAATGTCAGCATTGTCCACTTACCTTGTGAGTGGTGTGCAGGTTAATTTGCTTTGTTGCAGCTTCCTTAAATAAGGGGAAAATAAAATGTATTCAAAATTCTCATCCAGAAATATAATACAATACAATAAAATAGAATAAAATGAAACAGAATAAAATAAAATAACATCACTATCATTTCACATGTGTGCTCTTCTGGACACATCTAGACACATGTTCCATCCAGTGTGTCTTGGCTTTATTTACTCTTTTCAGTTCCTAAAATGGGTGCAACTCTTGAACACTTTGAAGGTTTTGTGACTAACCCATGTGTTTAAAGGTGCAGATTTTGTTCTTAAGTTTCGGTGTTTGGTATCTTTAGCATCATTAAGTTCAAATTATTTTGTAACCCACATGGTGGTTCATTTTGGAAGGTCTGTAGGAGTGTATTTCAGAAGTAGCAAGCAGAATTTTCCAGTCACCCATTTTCAGTGAATTCTATCTTACATTTTGTGACAGCAAAAACATCCTGTAAATGCTTTCAATGGTGCGATTCTGGTTAAAGCTTCGTTTATACCGGGTTGGCCCAAAAGTCAGTTCAGCCTCCACCACTCTCACTGCTCCACCCCATCCTGTGACTCTGGTTCATGAACTTGTCTAACTTCATTTGAAAGTGTTGGGTTAGACTGTGTTGTGACAGGTGTCAAACCAACATGCACTTGAAGAAAAAACTCATCAAAACCAGTGTGATTTTGTGCCCATTTTCATACTGAAGATGGATGAACATAAGGAACGCTTGTGGCGCATTGTCATTTCAAGAAAGGTGAAAACGCAACTGGAATGCCAAAATAAAGGTTGGTAGTGTGTATGGAGAAGGCTCTGTAGGTGATGAAATGTGTCAGAAGTGGTTTGTGAAGTTTGATGCCCAAGATTTGTCACACGAAGCTGCCCCTCGGGTCTGGCAGACTGTTTGCAGTTCAGAGCCATTCGAGTCTAGATGTTCACGGAGGACAGACCATGTTATGCCATGTGTGAGACAGGTTACATATTTAAAGTATCCAAATTGAGCATTCAAAGTCATTTGCACCTGCATGACTATGTGAACCACTTTGATGTTTGGGTTCCACAGAAGTTAAGGGGATGGGGGAGGGGTGGGAACTTTCTTGACCTCATTTGTACTTGCGGTTCTCTACAGAAACTTAAGGAAATCCTTCTGCTTGAAAGCAAATTGTGAGGGGGGTATGAATTGTTGAAATTGGAGAATAATGTGGAACGGGAGAGATTGTAGGCAAATGGAGGAACTACCACCAGCATCCCCTCCACAGGGCGGTCTTCATCCAAAGGAGGTGATGTTGTCTGTGTGGTGATACCAGAGGGCGTCCTGTAGGGGGAGCTCCTTGGGGAAATCCGCAACACGTGCTGCCCCATCAGACTAACCGCAAGCACTGCCTGTGGGAATGAGTCGAAGCCGTAGATGGGAAAGGTACGGGATGAGATGGGAGCACACGTTTCTCTTTGGTGACCAGGGAAAAGGGGCTTCAGCCCGGCAGCGCAGTCGTGATTCATGCGTAGCACTCACCAGACTTTGCACCTTCACATGCCCGTGTAATTCGGTATTCCGAATTTCTCTTAGTGGAGAGAAATTTTGTTTCCTGGAAGACTGTTGAAGGCACCTGGAAGGGCTCTGTGCTCCTAAAGGTAACCGTGCTGTGGGACGATGGAATGGGAAGTTGCCTGAAAGGTGGCAGAGGGCAGTGGAACTGAGTGGCTATGACGTTGTGCAGTCACATGTTGGGAGGGGAAATGAAAAGTGTGTCGGTCATTGCATCTTACAGTAAAAAGTGAAGGAAACTTTCAACCAAGTCATTAGTGGGATATGCATCATCTCTGTCTGTCACTGCTGCCACCTCGTGGCCATTTTGGGGATGACGGCTTAGTGCAGGTCAGCAGGAAAAGTGGTTGTTGGAGGGGGAATATCATTGACTTTTCATAGCAGTGTAATTTAGAAGCACAGTTTGAAGACCTCCAAATGTCAGGACTGTGCAGTTACTTTGTGACTGGTCTCCAGATATCGGCCAAGGGAGCTATAAGGGAGTTTTATGTGATGTTGTTTGGAACTGGCTTTGTAGTGTAATAGAGGCAGGTTTTTACAAGTGCCAAGTTTGCTTGAAAGTTGTTTGTAATTTGCTTTTTCCCTTGTAGATTCCTTAAGTAACATGGAGGTCAAATTCGTTAGAAATTCTCCATCAAGAGGTAAAAGAAGTAAAGCAAAATACAAGCGCTCTCATTTCATGTCCATGCCCCTCAGGACATGTCTATGGGCTCTTTTCTTCCAGTTTGCCTGGACCTCATTTATTATTTTAAGTTCCTCGTATGGAGGCAAAACTTGTGCATTTTCCAGCTTGTGTTCCTAAGCTGTGCATTCAAGGGTGAAGATTTCTTACTCTAGTTGTGGTACAGAACATATTTACTATCAGTCATGTTTAGTTATTTTGTTATTTTTTATTGATTTTTATTTATTTTTAAAGCTTTTTATTGATGATGCTATTACAGTTTTCTCAATTTCCCCCCTTGATCCCCCCTCTGCCCTGCACCCCAGCCCTTTAGCTTCCCCCTCTTAGTTCACGTCTGTGGGTTGTACATATAAGTTCTTTGAGTTCTCCGTTTCCTATCCCCTTTCTTTTATCTCTCCCTATTTTATGCCTACCAATTAAGCTTCTTCTTTCCTCTACCTTTCCCCCCTATTCCTCCCTCCCCCCTCACTGAAATCCCTCCATGTGATGTCTATTTCTCTGATTCTGTTCCTGTTCCATTGTTTGCTTAGTTTTTGTTTTCTTTTTTTAAAATTTTTTTTTATTTATTTATCTTTAGAGGGGAAGGGAAGGAGAGAAGTATCAATGTATGGTTGCCTCTTGTGAATCCCCTGCCGGGAACTGGCCTGCAACCCAGGCATGTGCCCCGACTGGGAACCGAACCGCGATCGTGTGGTTCGCAGGCCCGCACTCAATCCACTGAGCTACACCAGCCAGGGCAATAGTTTTTGTTTTCTTTTTGGTTTTGTTTTTCTTTTTGGTTCATTTGTCGATAGTTGTGAGTTTGTTGTCATTTTACAGTTCATAGTGTTTGATCTTCAATTTCTTAGATAAGTCCCTTTAACATTTTACATAATATGAGCTTGGTGTTGATGAACTTTTTTTAACTTGACCTTATTTGGGAAGTACTTTACCTGCCCTTGCATTCTGAATGATAGTTTTGCTGGATAGAGTCACCTTGGATGTAGGTGCATTCCTTTCATGACTTGGAATACATCTTTCCAGCCCCTTCATGCCTGCAAGGTTTCTTTTGAGAAATCAGCTGATAGCCTTATGGGAGTTTTTTGGTAGGTAACTCTCACCTTTCCTCTTGCTGCTTTTAAGATTCTCTCTTTATCTTTAATCTTGGGTAACTTAAGGATGATGTGCCTTGGTGTGTTCTTCTTTGGGAGTCTCTGGGCTTCCTGGAAGTCTATTTGCGTCACCAGATTGGGGAAGTTGTCCTTCATTGTTTGTTGAAAGAAGTTTTCAATTTCTTGCTCTTGTTCTTCTCCTTGTGGCACCCCTATCATTTGGATATTGGAACATTTGAAGTCATCTCAGAGGTTCCTAAGGTTCTCCTCATTTTTTTTGAATTCTTGTTTCTTCATTGTGTTGTGGTTGGATGTTTACATCTTCCTTTTTGTTCCAAATAGTTGATCTGAGTCCTGATTTTCTTCCTTTCACTGATGGTTCCCTGAATATTTTGCTTTATTTCATTTTGGGTAGTCTTCATTTGTTCTTTTATTTCACAATCAAGCTCAGTCAGTTCTGTGAGCATTTTGATTACCAAGGCTTTGAACTCTCCGACAGATGAGTTGGCTGTCTCATCACTTAGCCCTTTTTCTGGAGTTTTGCTCTAATCTTTGATTTGGGCCATATGTCTTTGTTTGACCGCACCGGTCAGTGTTATCCTCCTTTTGGTTGTGTGAGGAAGTGAAGATTTTCTAGCTATGCCTCCATCTTGGCCAGAACCTCAAAGAATCTGATTTTTTTTGAAACTTGCTCCATAGTACAATGTGGTCAATGAAAACAAACAAAAACAAACCGGTTCCAAGGTTGGTTGTCTTCTGCCATCTCTTGTTCATTTTGGAAATAACGCTTTAGTGCCAGTCAACAAGAAAAGTGGTTGGTTCTGGTGGAATGTCAATGACTGTTGAGTGCAATAGTCTTGACAAGTGTATTTAAAAATGTCTAAATGTAAGGACTGCCCAGTTACCTTGTGACTGGTTTCCAGATTAGAGCAAAGGAGACAATAAATGTGTTTATATGCCATTTGTTGGAACTAGCTTTATAGTGTAATAGAGTTAGGTTTTTAGAAGATCCAAGTGTGAAAAGCACATTTGTAATGTGCTTTGTTTGTTGCAGCTTCCTTAAACAATGAAGAAAGTAACATCTATTTAAAAAGAATTTTAACCCAAGAAGTTAAAAAAATAAAACACTATCATTTTATACATAAAAATGAAAGGAAGTGTTTGGCCAAGCCACTAATACATGTCCCAAGTGCTGTCATCTTGTTGGAAGTTTGGGGAATAACATCTTTGGACAGGTCAGCAGGAAAAGTGGTTCATTATAGTAGAATATCAGTGTGTTTTGATTTTTTTAAAAGGCTGTTTCGAGGTACAAATCTCAGGTCCCAATGCCAGTGACCAGTTCCCTGGAGCAACTTTTTATGAGCACATCATCTGGACCAGACACCGGATTTGGGGGTTCACCATTAGTTCTTTGATTATATCTTTAAATTATTCTTTGCATATATAAAAGACACTTACTTCTGCATGTTATTTACCACACAATTTACTAAGGTGTATTATTTATGATAACTTTAGGTTGATATTCATGAGTTGTCAAGGTACATAAGATATCATGCAATAATAAAATTACATTAGTTTAGCTGTATAAAGCATGAAAAATAGAGCTTGGAATCAAACATGAAGATATGAAGAGTTAAAACTGTGTTAGTTATAAGTTCATTAATAGTTAAATAAAATAGTAACATGATTCTTAGCATTGTAAATGAGTTCAGGACCCGGAGCAATGGTGTTCTAGAAATCAGAAGTACTTTGTCAGTAAAAATGTGCCCCTTATAGGTTATCTGAGGAACTCACAATATGGCCATGTCCACATTTTCGAAAAGGAGAACATTTGATGGTGAGTTCTGGAATCTAAAAGAGTAAGATTATAGATTCTAAGTACTTTGAAGAAGCAATTATTGAATACTTATTTCTGGGCAGTGAAAAGGAACAGTGACCCTCAGTGCTGGTTTATCACAGTGTGGTTCAGTGTCTTAAAGTGTCTTATCTTCCTTGGCTTGTGAACTTTCCCAGGTGTTTTTTTAGCCAAGGACATTCCTCCCCAGGCTTTGCAAGATGGCTGACATTTTTGTTAATTTTTTGTTGTTGTTGTTTAGCTCTCAGTCTCCAGGTTGTCTGTCCAGAGAGAGGCGTGATTTCAGATCTAGGGTGCAAAGTCACATGCTGTTTGTATTCTAACGGACTCTTCATCCTGCTCCATAGAGAGTAGGGTTTCTTATTGCTATGGACAATATTTTCTCCTCGGGGATTTTTCTCCACATTGTAGGTGCTTATTAGTAGTCCTCACCTCCGTTCAGTGCATGCCAGTTACTTCCACCTTAACCCCACCCCAAGGACAATCTGAAAGGTCTCCATAGAATGTGCCAAATGTGCCCTTGGGGGAAAAGTCAACCTGAGGTTGAAAACCACTGATCTTGAAGCTGTGATCATCTTTGGAACCTGAGTGATCTGTCCTTGGTAAGAAGTGTTTTTACTATCATTCCATGCAGATTATTTTCTAACTCCAATTGTGATTTATTTTGGGGTGGTTAATCAGAAGTGTATTTCATAATTTGTAAATATAAGTACTTTCTAGTTGTGTGTTGTTACTGATTTCTTGATTAATTGCAGTGAGAGCAATACATATATACATGTTTATATATATGCATATATGTGTATATACATAACATATATATTACATATACATATACAAATATAAATATGTAAATATCTAAATATTCAAAATATATAAATATATATATATAAATATATATAAATTTCACTCTTTTAAAGTTTGTTGAACTTGCTTTATATCACAATATGGTCAGGTTTTAAAAAAATTCCCAGGGAGCTTGGAAAGCATCTGTAATTTAGAATTTTGGGTTGTAGTGAAGTACTTATGTATATTGGATGCCATTTTTTCTCATGTTACTTTAAAAATATTTTTACTATTTTTTGTGGGTTTTATTGGTTCTGAAACAGAACCTGAATGATAGAGGTTGCTTAAGTCTCCTATTATGACTGTTAATTTGTGTATTTTTTCGTGCATATATTTTTGAGTTTGCGTTATTAAGTGAATAAAAATTTGGAACTAACTGGTACATTGAACTTACTGATCTGAAGTACTCATCTTTATTTGTAGTAATGGTTCACTTTTTGTCTTCAAGTCTACTGTATATTATATAGTTTTCATTTGGTTCATGTTTGTATAGTGTATTTTTCCAGTTCTTTAACTTTAGATCTCTTGGTATGTTTTAGTGTTAGTTATGAGTGACTATTGAAATCAATGAAAGAATTTATTTTGGTGGAGGATGTAATGTAGGAGGCCCAACATTTTTCTCATTCAGTTGTTCCAACATCTTCTATTGCATCTCAAATATTTTCCCACAGATCTAAGGATAGATCTTTGTAATAAGAAATGACCATGGCACCTCACATCATTGCTGCCTCATTTATGCTCTTCTGCGTGGGGGGTTTCTGACTCTCTCCTGTGAGTGAGGTTGTCCTGGCTGTGTATGTATGATATTTGGCTATTTTTATTTGCTAATCTGTGTTATACCTGTTGAATTATTAGAGCAGCAGAAAGATTCCTGAGGTTCCAGGAAAGGTTGTTTCCCCACCACGTAAGCAAGCAGTCAGGTATTTAATATGGGGTGATTTTGGGGAGTACATGCATCTCACCATTTACTTAAGTAAAATTAAACTATTTGAGTAAAGTAACTGATTCTCAAAACTGAATGATTACATCAGTGAAATATGGAACAATGTACTCATGTAGCTTGTGTATCTAAAACTTCTATGTAAAGTATCAGGGGCGGTCATGAGAGGGCCAGCATTTTGTACTTGGCATGTTGATATTAAACTGGCCATTAAGAAAGGGAAGACTGAGGAATTCCTTAAGATTGTCATCTCATTTCTTCCTAAGAGGTTTAGTTGCCACAGCTTGGTTTAGGAAGAGAGCTTCAGCACAATCACCTCAGCTTCAGACAGTGAGACTCCTCGCAGGAGCTTGTTGACTGTCTTCCTGTACTCCTTGTGTCTTAAAGTTGTGGGAGTTGCCCAACAGAAATTGGCCTGGCAGGTATGCTGCCTTTTTTTCTAAATAACCTGCATGTCCCCCACTTGACCTTTGAAATCTCAGACTCTGTTCTTCCATTTTCCAAAATACCCCATATACTCAATATTACCTCATTATGTTTGGTGTTCATTTTAATATGATTTTTTCCTTGCCCATGTATTAGACGTTGGAAACCTCCCATTAATCGGATTATGTGAATTTGATTGTTATTCCAGCTGTTAGAACTTAGAAGGTATGACAAAACTGCAGGACACTGGAGAGCTTTCCTGGGCCCTGAATGCAATGCACACACTGCACATTCACGTCTGTACCATTACTAGGCTGGTGTGTGCTATACAGATTCTTCCCAGAAACACCATTCTTGTCCAACAAAGGGAGTTGGTGAAACCTCAACCCAGCGGTGTGGGACCCAGTGTAACTGTGGAAACTGAAGGACGGTGTCAAAGACATGTGGAAGGGAAAGAGCGTGCTGAGGAAAGTCAGATGGGGCTCAGTATCATTTGTAAAGGAAACTGCAGGTGTGCCCATGTGTGTGATGAACAGAGAGCTCTAACTTGCTGTGTTAATTGGTGTGCCTTCTGGATTATGGAATCATGGGTGGTTTTACTTTCTCTGTATTTCCCAAACTCACTTTTTCAAAACAGTAACTGCATATCATCAGGAAAAAAAAAACCCAACAACAAGTTCCCATCAAGTGTGAGAGTCTGCAAAAGATATTAAAGTGCAAATTTCAAAATGTTACAGTTTTCTCCAGGTGATGAGATTAACAATCTCTTACTGTAAAAAAATATTTTTTAAGAAAGCTGTCTTTAGTAACTTTTAAGAAGTCTGATACTTGAAGACAGCATCTATGGATAACATACCTCCCCAAGGTCAGCTCTCAGAGGCAGGGTCAGGAACTTTCCAGGACAGTTAGGACCGAGGCCAGACCAGGGGCCAGACCAGCAACAGACAGGGAAGGGTCTGGGTGTCAAGACAAATCTGCCAAATTTCAGAAAGGCTTACCTGGCCCCAGCTTGGAAGGCAGTGAGCTGGTCTGTGGTGGTGGCTGACCATTCTGGCGAGTTACCCCCTCAACAGCCCAGCTGTGGTCCCCAAGCCAGCCCACGGCCCCCTTACCCTGGGTGGCAGACAATCAGAACATAAACCAGGTGGGACTGACCACAGCTGTGGTGACCACTGTAGTCAGAGTCAAATGTGTGATGGAAGCAATTGGCCATTGTGTCCTGTCACCTCAGCCACTGATGTCCCTTTTGACCAAGGACTATTGACCTGCCCTATCCGTGTCACTCACAGTGTCATGTGGAGGAGTTGGGAAGCCAGCAGGTGCAGCTAGCATGGCCTTGAGGCATATCAGGTGTCATGGGGACACGACAGTAACCTCAGCTGCCTGTCAAGGACCAAAGACTCAGAATCCAGCATATGTCAGGCTACACTCACACCTTGGAGCCTCCACTTCAAAACAAGGATGGTGGCTGCCAGCCACTGGTAGGTAGGAGGGAGGGGTGTGTAAACACCCAGCTCCTTGCACAAGGTGGTCTGAGACCATGTGAACTATGTGAGCAAGGCTGAAACAAGAGGGCTTGTTTATGACTTAGCTTTGAGAGTTGCACACCATTTTCACAACACAGATCAGCTCAGTTGTGTGAAAGAGGGGCTGTACAAGGTCCGGGGTGATAGCATATGGATTTGGGGACACCTTGGAGGCTGGCAGCTACATCAGGAATGTGGTTTGCTGGTGAAAGGGAGGGAGAGAAAACAGACCTGTCTACTCATCTTTTTCAAAAATATATTTTATTCATTTATTTTTAGAGAGGGAGAAAGGAAGGAGAGAGTGGGAGAGAAACATCAATGTGTGATTGCCTCTCATGTGTCCCCTACTGGGGACCTGGCTTGCAACCCAGGCATGTGCCCTGACTGGGAATTGAACTGGTGAACCTTTGCTTCACAGGCCCATGCTCAATCCACTGAACAACACCAGCCAGGGCTGTCTACTCATCTTGAATCACAAAGCCTTTGGGAAAGCTCCAGGGTCTGTCCTGGCGGGGGAGGGGGTGGTGACCATCACCTGGCAGACTATGGGTTCCCATTCCCACTGTATTTCAGTGCCAGCCACACTGTCAGCATTACACCAGGCTTCTGCTCCTCTCCCATGGCCCATGCTAAAAGCAACAGAATATTGGGTTTATAGTGTTCTCTCTGGGCTGTGGTGGTGGTGGGAGAAACAGGGGAAATAAACAAAACCCAAGAAATACACCATCCTTTAAAAAAGCATAAAAGAAAATCATATTGGATTTTTATTGTTAGGAACTGCTCTGCCTGGTTTCAGGAATTGTAACCGTTTAAGGCTGAGTGTGCGACCTCTGGGATGCGAGCCACTGAGGAGACAAGGCTTGTCTCTGGCACAAGATGCTGCCCCTGCTTCATTCCCCTGCCCCCAGTGCATGGGCAAGGATCTATGGCAGGTAAGACTCTCCACAGCGAGGAGCAACCTAAGCCAGACTCGATCACTTGGGAGGCCATCACAGAGGGACTTGGTGGGGGTGGGGGGTGGGGGAGCTGCGACAAAGAGGCAGTGATAGACCCCCCCCCCCACCCCGCCAGCTATTCTGACATAGCCCAGTCCCCATGTCCTCTGGGAGAAGTGCTTCCTGGCTCTAATCCACTTAAGCCTGAAAGCCTGTGACGGGTAAGACAGTGCAACCTTTTATCAGCCAGCGCAGGATCCGGTGTAATCTTGCAAGAGAAAGAATTCTTAACAATCCTGAGTAACCTGCTTTGCTAAGAATGCTTTTAGTTAAATGTTTTTAGTTTCCTACAGTTTTATAGCCTTTTAGTTGATACTCCTGATTTAGGAGAAGCCCTAATGGTTCTTTTTATACTATCTACTGTTTACTGCCTGTCCATGATTAGTAAGTTGTACCTGAATTCCTGCGTAAAAAAAAAAAAAAGCCTCTCTGGCAAAGGGTAGGCAGCACTCTCCCCTAGAGTGTCCTGCCCCTTTTCTCCACAGGACTCAGTAATCCGTGTGAATTTGTCATGGTCATCCATAACTCCATGGGCACTGCTGGTCAGTGCACGTGTCAATTTATTATTGAAATCCATGTAGGATATGTAGATACTCTTCTTCACAAGCCTGGCACTGGAAGGACAGAAAGGTCATTCCAGGTCATGGTGGTGGGTGTCGCCCTTGGGTGAACCCAGTCCAGCAGGAACAAGGTGGGTCATGCTTAGGTCTCCCTCATGCAGGACAGGGTATGATGGGGTCCTCACTAAATGTTTGACATCTCTGTGTGTTAAACTCAGCTCTGGTTCTAAGAAAAATGTGGCCTCTGGGAGCTGTTGGCACCCTTCCTTATGCTTATACAGATGCAGATGTTTACCCTGTTCTCACCTGAGTCTTGCTGGACTCCCACCCATTGGGTCCATGGGAATTTTGTGCTCTTGGGCCATTGTGGACCTGTCTGTGAATGGGTGGCCAGAAACAACCAATATTGTGCATGTCCATTATCCCGTCAGAGTTCACTTCACAAACAAGTTTAAAGATCAAATAAGTACTAATTTCAAGATGGCGTCACTGATGCACGAAGCCCTGTGCACCCCAGGTACAAGGAAAGTGCATTACAGAAGCTTGTGTTGCGGGCTTCATGAATGCCACATGCAGATTGGGTGCATCTGTCACAGGAGGAACTTGGTTCTCCTTGTCAATGCAGTAAAAAATTGCAGATCAGCAAGTGTATTAGCACACAAGCAGGGTTTATTAGTGATATGTTCTCATGGGAGAGGACAGGTCTTGCTGAGGTGGGAGCGAAAGAGCTTGGGTGGCAAGGGCACCAGGTCCTTTGTCCTGCCTCATATAGTTGGTGGGATGGAGGTGAAGTGACATACTAATGGACAGGTAAAAGTGGTGCCAGCTTCCATGGGGGACATGACTACCCAAATCCTTATCTTGCTTCAGATCCCATTTGGTCATCTTGTAATATAGACACATGACAGAATTAAAGTTGAGGCAGTTGCCCGTTACCTATGGGCTTTTTCTGTCAGCACTAGGGACCCTTTCATAAATCAGATAGTGACCAGAGGCAATTAGCCAAATTTGATTTACAGGTCCTTTCCTTGAGTGCTGTGGACCCTCTCCGATCTTCTAGGCCTTGGGATGAAGTTTCAAATCCTTTCTTTCCCAGATAGTGAGAATGATACCTAGAATGTCAATGTGTTAGCATGGTGTTTCTTCTGATGCTGGAGAATCTGGCAATAGAATTGGATCAGGCTGAGGTCTGCTGAGTTAGTGAGTGAGACAGGTCCCCCTTGTTCTTCCTGCCTTGGCTTCCCATGTATCCTAACACACCAGTGGGGGCACATGCTGTTCCCAGTGTCAGTTCTCAGCAAGGGGTAGCCAAGGGTCTTGTTTCACAGGTCACTCTCAGTACCACCTACCTGTGTTGAAGAGGCTCTGAAGGTGCACAGGGTCAGTGGGAGGGTGGTGACCTGGAGGGAACTGAATCTCCCACCTCAGGCCTTCTTCCTGGGGAATCTGAGTCTCTGTGGTGAAAGCAGTGGGGTCTGCTCAAATTCTGAATTTGGCTACAGACTCCTACCCTGTCCTTATCTTCCTTTGTCCAGCACTAAAGACCCAGAAGACATGGGCACTGAAGGCTGTTCAGCAGGACTTGTGATCTCAGCGATCCTCTTGCCAGAGTCTTTCTGTGCTGACTCCAGTTTGAATGTTAAACTGAAAGGCTGGAGTTCCCATTTCCGCTGTACAGACTAGTAAGCAGGCAGAGAGAAGTTGAGAATCATGCCTTACATCACACAGCTGGAGAAGACAGAGCTGAGACTCACACTAAGGACTGATGTGGAAACTCTATGCTGTTCACCAGAAAATGCTGACCCTGAAGGGGCAGCAAGGACAGTGAGGAAGACGAGGTGTACACACTGAGCCCGGCTCACATACATTTCTCCCTGCCATTCACCTCTGAGGCTCCAGAGGTTGTAGGAAACTAGAAGAGCCAAGAGAAGCCAAGGGAGGAGTGTAGGAAGCCTATTAGGAGAAAAGGCCCCACGTCCCAGGAGTCTGGGGAATTCCCTCCTCTGATGCATCTGTCTCAAGTCCCTCTTTTTGGACAGAAACCAGTGTAGATTGACTAAAGACTTATGCATTTGCAGGCATTGATTTCTGTGGCTGTGTGAGTTCTTTGTGGCTCTTCCAGAACTCTCTGCTTTCAGTGATGGGCGGAATGAGAGATGTGGGCTACATATTTGTATGGAGACAAAACATTTTAGAAGAGAATGTCAATAAGCCATGAAGGAGATTGGTGCTGACATCCCCATATCACTCATGGAACTGTTTGTCCATCTCATCTCTTGTCATAAACCTGGAGGATTTGTTTAACCAGTTACTTGTATAGTAACTGCAATCTTGGGGAGAGTAAGAGGCCATTAACTCTCTATGGCTATTGATATACAAATTAATGCTCAGGACTCACTCAGTCCACCTGCATAGAGCTTCTCCCCTGAGTGTGTCCTCTGGTGTCTGATGAGATGTGCCTTCCGTGTAAAGCCTCTCCCACACTCCGTGCAAACATAGAGCTTCCTGCCTGAGTGTGTCCTGTGGTGTCTGATGAGACCTGACTTGCATGTAAAGCCTCTCCTGCACTCCCTGCAAACATAGGGCTTCTCCCCTGAGTGTGTCCTCTGGTGTCTGATGAGATCTGACTTGCATGTAAAGCCTCTCCCACACTCCCTGCAAACATAGGGCTTCTCCCCAGAGTGTGTCCTCTGGTGTGTGATGAGATATGACTTGCATGTGAAGCCTCGCCTACACTCCTTGCAAACATAGGGCTTCTCCCCTGAGTGTGTCCTCTGGTGTCTGATGAGACCTGACTTGCATGTAAAGCCTCTCCCACACTCCCTGCAAACATAGGGCTTCTCCCCTGAGTGTGTCCTCTGGTGCCTGATGAGACCTGACTTGCATGTAAAGCCTCTCCCACACTCCCTGCAAACATAGGGCTTCTCCCCTGAGTGTGTCCTCTGGTGTGTGATGAGATGTGACTTGCATGTAAAGCCTCTCCCGCACTCCCTGCAAACACAGGGCTTCTCCCCAGAGTGTGTCCTCTGGTGTGTGATGAGATATGACTTGCATGTAAAGCCTCTCCCACACTCCCTGCAAACACAGGGCTTCTCCCCTGAGTGTGTCCTCTGGTGTGTGATGAGAGTTGACTTGCATGTAAAGCCTCTCTCACACTCCCTACAAACATAGGGCTTCTCCCCCGAGTGTGTCCTCTGGTGTGTGATGAGATGTGACTTGCATGTAAAGCCTCTCCCGCACTCCCTGCAAACATAGGGCTTCTCCCCTGAGTGTGTCCTCTGGTGTCTGATGAGATGTGACTTGCGTGTAAAGCCTTTCCTGCAATCCCGGCAAACATAGGGCTTCTCCTCTGAGTGTGTCCTCTGGTGTCTGATGAGATCTGACTTGCATGTAAAGCCTCTCCCGCACTCCCTGCAAACACAGGGCTTCTCCCCTGAGTGTGTCCTCTGGTGTGTGATGAGATGTGCCTTCCGTGTAAAGCCCCTTCCGCACTCCCTGCAAACATAGGGCTTCTCCCCAGAGTGTGTCCTGTGGTGTGTGATGAGATATGACTTGCATGTAAAGCCTCGCCCACACTCCTTGCAAACATAGGGCTTCTCCTCTGAGTGTGTACTCTGGTGTCTGATGAGACTTGCCTTGCATGTAAAGCCTCTCCCGCACTCCCTGCAGACATAGGGCTTCTCCCCAGAGTGTGTCCTGTGGTGTGTGATGAGATGTGACTTCCAGGTAAAGCCTCTTCTGCACTCCCTGCAGACATAGGGCTTCTCCCCAGAGTGGGTTCTCTGGCCTCTGATGAGATGTGACCCATCATTTAAGCCTTGCAAACACCCTTCATGCTCAATTGTTACAATTCTTGACATTCCTACTTTCACAAAGAACTTGCCTGCACCCTCTGGACTCTCTTTCTGGCCTCTGAAAGGCTCTTCCTCCATCATTCGCTCATGCTCATTAGAGCTCGTCATTTGTTCTTTGGAAGGTTGGAAAGATCTTGAGATTCTCTTTTGACTGATCCTTTTAAGCAAAGGTTTGGACCTCTCTTTAGCCTCTTGACCTTCAATTTTATCATTCTGGTTGTGTGTATTAGTATGTTGGTGTTGTCGATTCTGATCCTCTGGGCAGGGTTCCTCTGCTTGGAGCTGTTTTCTTGCAGATGTTCCCTGGAGAATCTGAGAGGGATGACTGAGTTTCACGTGTTGGCTGAGGAATTTCTGACTGGAGAAGGCCAGAGAGCAGGAGGGACATGGATGAACCTCTGGCTTTGTTTTGTTTGTCTCTCCATGTTCCGCTGAAAGAGAAAGGTTTGGTCAGGGAGATGTTGATGAGAACGCTTGGGCCGTATGATTCGTCTCCTGGTAAGACCTGCCCATGAATCCTTCTTACCGTGGTGACAATGCAAACTCTTTATCCCTCAAAGTGTCCCCGTGAAGTTTATTTTCCTTTTTATTTTTTACAGTGCCTTTTCAGAAATCTAGAAAGCCCACACCAAGGGTCTTTTCTAATATTGCCCAGACTAGGGGCTTTCAAGGATCACGAGAGACCATTTCACTCCCTGTGTGGATGGAACTGCAGTGACCTTTTCCATGTATCAGTATCTTCTAAGTCATGTTAAAAAGGAAAACCACAGGCCCCAACTAGGAATTGCTTCTCTCTGGTTTCCAAAACAGTCAAATAAAATGTCCTTCCTGCCCTTGCTGGTGTGGCTCAGTGGTCCAGTGGCAGAAGCAAAGAGTTGCAGGTTCAATTCCCAGTCAGGTGCATGCCTGGGTTGTGGGCAGGTCTCCAGCAGGGGGCGTGTGAGAGGCAACCAGGCATTCATGTTTCTCTCTCTTTCTCCTGTTTCCCTCGAAAAATAAATAAATAAAAATCTTCTAAAAAGTCCTTCCTCAAGCCTCACACCAGATATTCATGTTTCATTTCATTCAGTGCTAGCCCATTTCAGATACAGAGAACTCCTGTTTCAAAATATTTCTGCAACCACACGTCTTATATGCCTGACTCCTGTTCCCCTCTGGCCAGTCTACCATGCTCTCTCACTTGGGGATGAAATAATATGAGTGGATTCCCCACTGGAGTTTATTTTCTAAAAATTAACCAAACATAATCAGAATAGAGAACACACCACTCTACAGCTGACGACTGCACACTTTCTCTCAGGAAAGTCCCCAGTGTCTCAACTCGGATCACTGGCACTGCATCTCTGGGTTGCTAAGCATCTGCCTGATCTCCGTTTTTACCCTCTGTGCTGAGACAAGACCCGAGTGACCCTCAGCCAATTCAACGCAGCACCTCTTTTTCTCTCTGCACTAGCTGCTCCCTCTGCCTGGGATCCTCTGCCCACAGGTATTTTTGTAATGTTGTCTCCTGAGAGAGCCCTTCCCAGACCACCTGCCACACACCTCCCCTCACACTGAGCCCCAGGCACTTGTTTTAGGTTAGTTTTCCCCAAAGCACTAACTGCTGTATGGTATTATGCACACGCAACCATGTGTGCCTGGGTTTCCCTCCTTCCCTCATCAGCTCAAGAGCAGTGATTCTGATCCTCACATTAATCTGTATTTCCAGGTCCCAGGACACTGTGCACCACAGAGTAGGATCTCTCATGATGATTCACTGAAATGATGAACCAATGTGCCCTGCCTAAATGGTGTGGCTTGGTGGGTTGGGTGTTGTCTGAAAACTGAAAGGTTACAAGTTCGATTCTAGTCAGGGCACATGCCAGGGTTGTGGGCCAGTTGGGGGTGTGCCACAGACAACCGGTTAATGTTTCCCTTGCATATTGATTTTTCTTTCTCCTTCCTTTCCACTCTCCGTAAAAATAAATGAAATCTTGTTTAAAATTTTTTTTAAATGTATTTATTTATTTTCAGAAAAGGGAGAAGGGAGGGAGGGAGAGGGAGAGAAACATCAATGTGTGGTTGCCTTTCACATGCCCCATACTGGGGACCTGGCCCAAAGCCCACGAATATGCCCCCGTGGGAATCAAACTGGTGACCCTTTAGTTCACAGGCCGGTGTTCCATCCTCTGAGCCACACCAGCCAGGACAAAATCTTTAAAAAATAATGAATGCCTATAAACAAAAATGTTTTATTTAGAAGTATGGAGGAAAATTAAGAAGAAATAACTATAAAAGTGGCAGAAAAACTGCGTTGGTAAGAGAACTGGTTGGTGTCTGAAAACTTTTTTGCCTCTCAGTCTTTCAGCACTATATGCAGTTGTGTATCTTGTGTATGGAATATTTTAAAAACACAAATTATAAAAATTTTGCTTAAGAGTCAAAGGCAGATGAATTTCTGAAGCATGTGATTTGAAACTTCACTGACTTGAGAGTAGATTTTCTGTACTTAAGAGTTGGATGATAAATGTTTCTATGGAGAATTCTTTCTTTTCTTTCTGTTTTGAAGAACAGTGGTACCCACCTCTTCCAGCCATGAGCTCTCTCTTCCACTTGCTGCCCCACTTGCTGCCCAGCTCCTGGCCATACTCGTCCCCGCACCAGACCAGGAGCTCACAGCCCGGCTTGATGACCTGGCAGGTTCGGTAGAAAATCTGCCCGTGGTATTGAAAGGCCACCAGGTTCTGCTGTTCATCATCCTGGGCACAGTTCACATACCTGGGATTGGGGCAGATGAAGGGAAAGAAAACCACAGTGATGAATTCCCACTACCTCTTACATCCATGTCCAGCTTCCTCACTGATTCTTAAGGCCCTCAGGCTCTGGTGTTGCCCACTGCCCCTAATGCTCCCGGGGAATCTTTGTTCAGTGTCTGAGCGTCTGCCAGTGTGTCGTGTGAATTCCTACCTCCAAGTCCCGCTGCCAGTGTTCATCCTGCCTAATACCATTTTCTAACACGCAGTTCTAGACTTAACCTCCACCCTGACTGGCCATAATATCCAGTGATCTCTGGCTTCTCCAAACTCTAAATCAAGCTGTCTCACACCACAGAACCTGGTGCTTGATCTAGGGCTCTGCTTCTGAATTAGCTCACTAGTTATCCAGTACTCAGCCCACGTCTGTTTTCTCTTGGGAGGCCTTTCTCCAACCCCACTACACTTTATTTAGGGTACCATTCACTTGCCTCCCCAAGGTCACCACAGAAAATTGAATGTCTTTTTGTCTTGTTAGAATAAAACAGAAACAATAGTAGTTGATTCACATTCTGTTAACCCTGATAAAAGGGAGCCCCTCTCAGGAAAGGGGCCCCTGACCATTCCTCTGCAGGAAGTTTTAGTTAGAAATGAGGCTGGGATGGTTTGCTGCCATTACATGTTTAGGTCACCATTGGTTTGTACTATCTTGACACTGCACTTCTTGGAAATTACAGTTAAGTGCTTCTAAAAGCAATTGTTTATATCTTTCTGTAAGAAGTCCTCCATAAGGACATAGGTTGTGTGATCTGTTTAAGTAATGTATTCCTTCACTTAAACTGGACTATACTAAGTGCTTAATTAATGTTCATTTGATAAATTAAAGTGTAATCCAGTGTCCCTGGTGAATCTAGGCTCTTTAAGGACCTTTCCAGTGCCCAAATTGTGTCTAATAGAGAGCTTTATATTTTGAGGACATGTGCTATACTTTCTTCCTAAAAGTCCCCTGAAATGAAAGAACACTGTATGGAGAAAAAGAAGGAAAAAAGGATTAAGGGAGACCACTGAGGGAGGCATGATGAGAGGGACAGATACATGGGCTTGTGGGGGATGAGAGTCCCCTCTGGCACCCAGAGACCTGCTGACCTCACCTCATCCAGTTGGCCCAGGATCTGTCCTTTCCATCCACATACTCATAGCAGTTTCTCCCTTTGATGATCTGTGTTTCAGAAAAGAAGTTAAAGACCTTTTATTTTTTTGGTGGGAAGGTAATAGTCAGAATTATTTTACTCCACAGTCATCAAAGCTCGTTCAGCCTGCATGGGGATTCAACTGCCAGCTGTGACCACATGATATTTTTCTTACTCATCACCTACACATCCGAGTCTACCTATCCAATCACAGTAGGAACCCCACAAGGGACAAGCCACTCCTTCGTGTCTGTACCACTTTGCTCCCACTTACTTTCTGATCCTTAAACAGAAGCTCTGTGTTCATGGAAAGTCCAGTCAGTACACAGAGCTAACCATATTGTCCCCTCCATGTCTAGCACATAAGAGGTGAGGTCCCTCCAAGCCTCAGAAGGAATGTGGGAAGCCAGAAGACAGTGGAAGAGGTAAATAGTTCTCACCAGCCAGGAGTATCTGCTCTTGGCTGCCTCTTCATCTTCTGTGATGTGTCCTTCATAAGGGCCGAAGTGCAGACCCACAGGCAAATCAGCTGCCTCATTCCACACTCCAAGCCCAGCCTCAGGGATGCCCGATGGCCCGATTCTCAACCCAGGGGGCAGGGTGAGGGCTGAGCGGTGGGGATGCCCCCTCTCCACTGCACTGTCCTTTACAAAAGTAGGGGACCCATGCACAGCACAGCTGTTGATGAAGAAGTTCTGACACTTCTCACAATCTGGAGGCGAGAGCAACAGGGGTTAGGAAAGGTATAGTGCATGTTCCTGGACACAAAGAACTTCAGAGGAAGTTTGGCACTCACATCACTGAGACTCAATCCTGTACTCCAGGTCACTAGAGGAAGGGAACGATTTGGGGACCAAAGGATTAGATGGAATTATTGCATCATAACTTGCTTTTTAGTGAGGGTCACTTACAAAGGTAGTCATCATCCTGGGGCTCGGTGACCTCTTGGTACACACAGTCCTTTCTTTCTTGTAGGCTGTACATCTTCACGTCCATCTCCTTTCTCCTGAGTTCTGAGTTGAAGAGCAGGTGAACAAGGTTGGTGGGATCTATAGTGCTAGTTCCCATTTTGTCAGATAACACACAATCTCCTCCCACCTATTTATTACCTGTCCTTTTGCATACTCTGGTATGTTACTGTTAACCATTGGTTCAGAAAACTAGGACACCATACTAACTACAGATGACTGATTCAATTTTAGTTTCTAGATCTTCCCATTACCAGGTTTAACTTGCCAACCTTTAATCATTGATAAAATGTTTATTGAGTACACATTACGTGTTAGGCATTGAGTAAAGGCCTGGGCACACACCACCAATAAAGTGTGGTTGCTATTATCAAAGATGGATTTTTTTGGACAACTTGCATGTGTCACCTGTTTTGAATTCAATTTACATGTTCTCAAACAATATGTGAGTGATGTCTCCTTATCTTCACTTCACACATTAGCATTTGGGAGCTCAGAGAATTTGTAGGGTTTGCCCAAAGGCCCAGTGGTAACTTCACTCTGTGCAGGCCTTCTGTAGCACTTAGAGGGACTGAAGTTTCCAGATTGTTCTCTCTTATCTGATTTTTGTCTAGTGTGCTTTCCAAAGGCACATGCTTCTCCAGGAGGTAACACTGGTTTCTGGGCCTGCTCTGAATCACTTGCAGTCATCAAATTTGCTGTTCCTGACAATTCCTTCAAACTATATTCATTGCTTAATAGCACCCCAAATGTTATCTTCAATATGAGTCATATATTAAGAGATAACATGTATTTAATTTTTTAAGGCCTATCATATAATTTACATGTGTATCTTTAATACTTCAACCCTTAGAAATACATCAGGAGTATGAATATTAGAGGATATAGGGCCAATGTGGGTAATGAATCCAAGATTAGAACCCATGCCTTAAGGATTTTCTTTCAACTGTCTCTATAAAATTGAGAGTGAAGGATATTGGAAAGAGAATAAATAAATAGTTGGCAGAAACTTGTATAGACAATAGCTAAAATGATAAATATTTGCAATACCTTGGAAAGAATATTTGCACTTAGATTAGCTGGTTCCCAGCAATTGTTTGAATAAGGCTGTAGCAGTAGCTAGTTGTCTTTGGTGTCCATACCTATAACATGCTAATTTTTAATGTTATAGTGAATGTGTACTGAAATAATGTTCAACAAAGTATTCTGTGAATTATGTAATTACAGCATGAATGTGCTATCAATTTACCCCTCATCTCTCTCCATATTACAATCCCACAGAAACTACGTTCAGCGTTCATTGATCGTGTTCTAATTTATTTTGCAATTCTGAAATCATTCATTCAGCAAACATTCAGGGGCCCTCAGGAGCACTATCTGGGCCTGTGACCTCTGACATGTCTCAGGTATGGACCAACCTCTCAAAGAGCTCACAGAGCACAGAGCAGGCACGCTGAACAAATGATTCTTTTTTTTAAATATATTTTATTTATTTAGAGGGGAGGGGAAGAGAAGGAGAGAGGAAGGAAACATCAATGTATGGTTGCTTCTCGTGCATCCCCTGCAGGGAACTGGCCCCTGATGGAAACTGGCCTGCAACCCAAGCATGTGCCCTGACTGGGAATTGAACCGCGATCATCTGGTTCACAGGCCCGTGCTCAATCCACTGGGCTACACCAGCCAGGGCTCTGAACAAATGATTCTAAACAGGATGAGAGTGGCCTTATTAGAACTCAGACAAAGCTGCTACTTCACCCTAAAGGGGATTTGAAATCAGTTCCAGATGGATGAGTTTCTGTTGAATAGTGTGTAACCTATATGAAATCCTTAAGTCACTTTATTACTTGTTATTCCTCAATCGTGAAACCTGAAGCTCCTCATGGTTGAGAGATGCTCTTTAATAGAGTGGGAGGCTGTGATCCTGGATATTTTACATTCTTCTTCATCTGGGACCATCTACTGTACAAACTGCCTACACATTGTACACTTTCCTTAGTCAGAGGGTCTTAGTCCATCTCTCTCACTTCAGCATAGCAGAGAAGAACTTCGGTTGAAATCATCGGTCAGATGAATGTTGTAATGGTATATGGATAAGACAATGTAAACTTTAGAAAACTATGAAAGTTTATTTTTCCAATTTTTAAAGAACATTTTGTTTATTTTCTTAGAGGTCAGGAAGAGGGGGTAGAAAGAGAGAAAGAGAAACATTGACGTGAGAAACATTGGTCACTTGCCTCTTCCAAGTACCCCAACCGGGAACCTGGCCCGCAGCCCAGGCATGTGCCCTGACCAGGAATCCAACCGGTGCTCTTTTGCTTTGTAGGATGACACCCAACTGAGTCATGCTGGCTAGGGTAAAACTATGAAAGTTTCAATGAGTTCGTAAGTGGTTTAGAGAAGTAACTATGGATTAGATTGCACTACCAGTGACACTGTGATCTTAGACATATAGTCAAACATTTCTGGCCCTGGCTGGTGCAGCTCAGTGGATTGAGCATGGGCCTGTGAACCCACACGATTGCGGTTCGATTCCCAGTCAGGGCACATGCCTGGGTTGTAGCCCAGTTCCTGGTTCCCGGCAGGGGACACACGAGAGGCAACCATACATTGATATTTCTCTCTCTCTCTCCTTCCCTTCACCTCTAAGATAAATAAATAAATTGTTTAAAAAAATTTAAAAAACACATTTCTGTATCTCTGAAAGCTCACTTCCCTCATCATGAGTGGTGACAGTCATAGTCCGTACCTCATCATGTTGTTGTAATGTTTAAGTGAGTTTATTCACATAGAATTCTTAAAGTCTGAAACATGAGAATGAAACAAATAGTAGTTACTATTGTTGCTATAGTTGTTAACCATTAAGATGATGATGAGCCCTGGCTGGTGTGACTCAGTGGATTGAGCGCTGGCCTGCAGAGTGAAAGGTCAGCAGTTCCATTCCCGGTCAGGGCACATGCCTGGGTTGGGGACCAGGTCTCCCACTTGGGGGCGTGTGAGAGGCAACCTATACAGGTGTGTCTCGCACATGCTTCTCTCCCTTACTTTCTCCCTCTCCCCTCTCTCTAAAAAAATCAATGAATGAAATCTTTAAAAAAAGATGGTAATATCGGACAATGTGTTGAAGAGAACAGGAAAGGAAGGCAGCAGTTCCTAGGATACTTTTTGCATTTTCCCATTCTTACCTGCATTTCTATCCATGAGGAAAATTTTCTTGTCAACAGGATTTGGGAAATACTCACCTTCTGGTGTTTACTCCGTTCCCTTCTGAAGGCCACCCAAGGATGCTTCACTGAAAGAGGATGAGAAATCAGTGTTTTGGTTCGTAACTGTTTCTAAAATCTGGAGATTCTTTTTAGGGACACAGAACTGTAAATGAGAGTAGTGCAAGAACAATCCCAGGATGGTTGGAAAATGTTTTCTGAGGTATCATTAAAGCCTATTCTTGTATTGGGGCCATCCACTAATTTCATTAGAATGATAAAAAATAGACAAAGTTTCTTCTACACTTCCCCTTATGTTCATAAAGCATCTATTACATTTATTAAAAAATAAATTGGCCTCTGCTGAAAAAAATGTAATAAAAGTAACTGCCCAGAGACTCCATGTCTTCAACACAACCATTTCCCTGCTCTGTTGTCTTCATTCAAACTGGCCTTGTCCAGGCTACGGGGACTACCACCCCCTCGCCTCCTTTCTCTGGGATCCTCCCCCCTGTGCACATACTGGGCACCCACACCCTTCCTTATCATTAGACTCTGGTTGGCATCCACAGTCTGCTGATCACAGAAACACAATTCCAGTCAAGTTAAAGATCACATCTTGACTTCAGCTGTGTTTCAACCCAAGTCCCGTGAAAGTGGACTGACCCCACCAATCAAACACTCATGATATAGGACAGAACGGCACC